>NC_082667.1:91089713-91406625 GCF_025265405.1 Mesoplodon densirostris
ATTATATGCCAATAAATTGGACAACCTAGAACAAAAGGACACATTCCTAGAAATGTACAATCTCCCAAGACTGAACAATAAGTAAATAGAAAACATGAACAGACCAATTACCATTAATGAAATTAAATCAGAAGTGAAATAACTCCCAACAAACAAAAGTCTAGGAACAGATTGCTTTACAGGTGAATTCTATAAAACATTTAGAGAAGAGTTAACATCTGTCCCTCTCAAACTATTTCAAAAATTTGCAGAGGAAGGAATGTTTCTGAACTCATTCTATGAGGCCAGCATTACCCTGATAACAAATACAGACAAAGATATCACAGAAATGAAAATTATAAGCCAATAACATTGATGAGCATGAATGCAAAAATCCTTAACAAAACTGTAGCAAACTGATTTCAGCAATACATTAAAAGATTAATATAATGATCAAGGTAGCAAGGATGATTCATTATCCACAATTAATCAATATGATACACCACAGTAACAAACTGAAGAATAAAAATCATATGGTCACATCAATAGGTGCATTTAATTCATTTTAAAAGATTTAGCCCCCCTTTATAATAAAAAACTCTCAATAAAATGGGTATAGAAAAAACGTACCTTGCCATAATAAAGGTCATATAAAACAAACACCATACTCAATGGTGAAAAAATGAAAGCTCTCCCTCTAAGATCAGGAGCAAGATTAGACTTACTGTGGTGATTATTTTCAAAGTTATAGAAGTATTGAGTTACTACATTGTTTAACAGAAGCTAAAATTGTGTAGTAGGTTAATTATACCTCAAAAACAAACAAACAATATAACTCACATAAAAAGAGATCAGATTTGTTTTTACCAGAGGCAAAGGTGTTCGGGGATTCAGAAATGTGGTCAAAAGTTAAAACTTCCAGTTACAAGACAATTAAGTACTAGGGATATAACGTACAAGGTGATAAAGATAACTAACAGTGCTATATATTATAAATTATAACTGTTAAGGGTGTAAGTCCAAAAGTTCTCCTCACAGGAAAATGTTTTTCTATTTCCTTAATTTTGTCTCTATATGAGATGATAAATGTTCACTAAACTTATTGTAAAAATAATTGCATGATATATTAAGTCAAATCATTATGTTGGACACCTTAAACTTAGTATTGTATGTCAACTATATATCAATAAAACTGGAAGAAAAAATAACTAAAAAGACTAAGCAACCTGTATAGGCTAAGAATATGAATATGATAGTCGTAGAAAATATTAAAAACAGAAATGAATAGAAAAGATCAATATCCTTAGTAATCAGAGGAATTGTATGTTAGGAAATTTAAAGTAAAATTCAAATTTTGTTATTGAGTTATGATTGACATAGAACATTATAATAGTTTCAGTTGTACAACATGATTATTTGTATATATTATGAAGTGATCACTACAATAAGTCAAGTTAACATACATCACCATATATAATTACAGATTTTTTTCTTGTGATGAGAACTTTTAGATTGACTCAGACAATTTCAAATATGTAATACAGTATTATTGACTATATTCGCCATGTTGTACCTTACACTCCCCACAGTAATTTGTACATTTTGACTCCCTTCATCCATTTCACCCACCCCTTACACCCACCACCTCTAGAAACTAAAATCTGTTCTCTGTATCTATGAGCTTAGTTTTGGTTTTGTTATTTTTTTAGATTCCACATATAAGTGAGATTATATGGTATGTGTTTCTCTGTTTAACTTATTTCACTTAGCATAATGTCCTCAAAGTTGGATGAGATATTTTCCACCATATATACATATATATAAAACACATCTTATTTATCCATTCAACTACTGATGGACACTTAGGATGTTTCCATATCTTGGCTATTATAAAAAATGCTACAATAAACATCCCTATGTTTATTTTTGTTTTCTTCAAATAAGTATCCAGAAGTAGAATTGCTGGACCATGTGGTAGCTCTATATTTAATTTTTTGAGGAAACTCTTTACTGTTTTCCATAGTGGCTGTACAAATTTACATTCCCACCAACAATGCACAAATGTGTCATTCTCTCCACATCCTTGCCAATGCTTGTAATTTTTTTGACATTTTGATAATAGCCATTCTGACAGCTATGAGGTGATATCTCACTGTGATTTTAATTTGGATTTCCCTAATGATTAGTGATGCTGAGCATCTTTTCATATACCTGTTGGCCAACAGTATGTCTTCTCTGGATGAATGTCTATTCAGATCTCTGCTCAGTTCTCAATTGGACAGTTAGATTTTTGTTATTGAGTTGTATGAGGTCTTTATATATTTTGGATCTTAACCTCTTATCAAATATATGACTTGCAAATATTTTCTCCCATTCAGTAAATTGCCTCTTCATTTAGTTGATGGTTTCCCTTGTTGGACAGATGCTTTTTAGTTTGATGTAGGCCCACTTATTTATTTTTGCTTTTGTTGCCCTTGCTTTTGGTGTCAGCTGCAGAAGATCATCACTTAGACTGATGTCAAGAAAACCTATATTTTCTTCTAAGAGTTTTATCATTTTGGGTATTCAAGTCTTGCATCCATTTGAGGTGATTTTTTTTGTTGGTGTAAGAGGGTAGCCCAGTTTTTCATTCTTTTGCATATGGCTGTCCATTTTCCACAACTCCAGTTCTTAAGGAGAGTGTCATTTCCCCATTGTATGTTATTGGCTCTTTTGTTGTAAATTAATTCACTGTATATGTGTGAGTTTATTTCTGATATCTCTATTCTGTTCTATTGATCTATGTGTCTGTCTTATGCCAAAATTATACTGTTTGATTCCAATAGTTTTGTAATACTTTGTAATAAGGAGTATGATGCCTTGAGTTTTGTTTTTCTTTCTCAAGATTGTTTGGGTATTCTGATTTGTTTGTGGTTCCATACAAAACATGATTGTTCTATTTCTGTGAAAAATTACATAGGAATTTTGATAGAGATTGCATCAAATCTGTAGATTGCTTTGTGTAGTATGAACATTTAAATGTTAATTATTCCAATCCATGAGTGTAGAATATCTTTCTATTCATTTGTATCTTATTCAATTTTTTTTAATAAACCACTTATAATCTCAATGTACAGATTTTTACCTCCTTAGTTGAATTTACTTGAAGGTATTGTATTCTTTTTGATGCAATAGTAAATGGAATTTTTTCTCAGTTTCTCTTTCTGATAGTTTATTAGTGTGTAGAAAGGCAAGAGATTTCTGTATATTTATTTTTTATCATGCAAATTCACTGAATTCATTTATTAGTTGTAACTGATTTTTGGTGGAGTCTTTAGGTTTTTTAATATGTAATATTATCTCATTGTCAAATAGTGACTGTTTTACTTCATACTTTCCAATTCGGATGCCATTTTTTTCTTGCCAGATTGCTGTGGCTAGGACTTCCAACACTATGTCATATAAAGCTCGTGAGAGTGGGAATCCTACTCTTGTTCCTGTTAGAGGAAAAAATTTCAGCTATTCAAAATTGAGAATGATGTTAGCTGTGGGCTTGTTGTATATGACCTTTATTATGTTGAGGTAAGTTCCCTCTTTACCTATTTTATTGAGAGTTTTTATTATACATAGATGTTGAATTTTGTAAAAAGCTTATTCTGCATCTATTGAGATGATCATATTATTTCTGTCCTTCATTTTCTTAGTGTGGCATACATATTGATTGATTTGCCAATGATGAACACTCCTTGCATCTCTCATGAAATCCAACTTTATCCTGGTGTATGATCCTTTTAATATATATATATTTAATTTAGTTTGTTAATATTTTGTTGAGGATTTTTGCATCTGTATTCATCAGGGATATTGGCCTGCAATTTGCTTTTTTTTGTAGTGTCCATGTCTTGTTTTGATGTCAGAATAAAGCTGGCCTCATAACATGAGTTTGGGAGTATTCTGGCCTCTTTTCTGGAAGAGTTTGAGAAGATTTGTTATCAATTATTATTTTAATGTTTTGTAGAATTCACAAGTGAAGGCACATGATTCTGGACTTTTGCTTTTTGGAAGGTTTTTGATTTCTGATTCAGTTTTCTTACTAGTAACTGGTCTGTTCATATATTCTATTTCTTCATGATCCAATTTTGGAATATTGTATGTTTCTAGGAAGGTATCCATTTCTCCTAAGTAGTTCACTTTTTTTTTTGACATTTAGTTGTTCACAGTAGTCTCTTATGATTCTTTGTATTACTGTGGTATCAGTTGTAATAATTTTCCTTTATTTCTGATTTTATTTATTTATTCTTATTAACAACACAAAAGTTTCAAAGAGGAAGAAAACACTATATAACACAAACTGTTCAAAACATAAAATGCTGCTATCTGGGGACCTTTTTTTTCTTGGTGGGTCTAGCTAAATATTTATCAATTTTGTTTTTCCTTTCAGAAACCAAAAATTCAAATTATATTTCTCAGATAATCAAATAGAAGTACTGATAAATCCCGAGTTGTTAAAAACTGGATTCTCTCATAGACTGATAGTGAGATTATACATTGAGATAGATTTTTGAGGAAGTTAACAATTTATTATAAGCTATAAATCTATAAATTCTTTGCTTCAGCAATTCCACTTCTAGGAATGTAAGCCAAATGTGTACTAACAGATAACTACAAAAACAATGTGTGTTCAAAAGTACATATGTGTGATAATGTTTGAATTATTTAAATATGAGAAAAAAATCTCTCCATGAGGAACTAGTAGCATATTCATGGCATATTGCTAATATGGGATTCAATTTAAAAAGTAAAGATAATGAAATAATTTATAAATACTGAAATGAAATTATGCTTAGTCTATGTGGTTAAGTGGAAAGGTAAATCATACAAAATAGGAATAGTTTGATGCTATTTACAAAAAAAATATTTGTAAATGTGGAAAAGTACAAATCAAACTAATAATACTGGTTATCACAAAAGTGTGGAAAAAGGGGAGATAAAAGTGACATTTTCACTTTTTTTTTTTTTTGTGGTACGTGGGCCTCTCACTGTTGTGGCCTCTCCCATTGTGGAGCACAGGCTCTGGACATGCAGGCTCAGCAGCCATGGCCCATGGGCCCAGCCGCTCCGTGGCATGTGGGATCTTCCCAGACTGGGGCAGGTACCCGTGTCCCCTGCAAAGGCAGGAGGGCTCCCAACCACTGCACCACCAGGGAAGCCCGACATTTTCACTTTTTGATTTGTATTTTTTGAAATATTAACTAAAAAGTATATGTTGAAAATTTTAAAGAATTAAACTAAAAAAAATTGAGATGAAATTAGTTAACATCCACAAAAGGCTTTCCTTGAATTCTTGATAAATGCAGCAGTGTAATTCTCAATGAGTACATCAGTAGTCATAAGGCTTCTATGGAAAGGAATCAATAAAATGCTGGAGAAATAGTTCATGATTGCCGCTCTGGGGTGTGAAACAGAAATCTTACAAAAATAGAATGTAGAACAGATAAAAATAGTCAACTTTTTACACCAGGTTGCCTAATGGGAATTAGCTGAAATCAAATATGGGCTACTTTAAGTTTAGATGATATCAGGTTTATATTTGTGCTGTTATTTTTTCTATTTCCTTTGTAATATAATATTGGTATTTGAAACCAAATATGTCATCTTTTCCTCATCTCAAGCAATTTCTACCTCATTTATTTTTTAAAGAATTTTTGTCTTATTTTCAAAAATTTAAAATTAAACTTGCAATTAAAAAAAGAGGAAGCAAATATTTACTGAACATCTATTAAGTGCCAGTCACTCTTCTAGGATATGGGTATGCAACAATAATAATAAAAAAAAAAAACAGACAAAGCCCCTGCTTTCATATTGCAAGATATAAAATCTAAACTTTGTCCAATGTTGATATAGATAGCTAGATACATACATACATACATACATACATACAAAAATACATAGACCAACAGATAGTTAGATATAAAGAGGGCAAAAGGATGAGTATCAAGCCAAGGCAATGAGGATGATATTTAAAGTAGCATTGAGGAAAACAACCTTTAATGAATAGGTAAAAAAGAGAACAAAAGGAATTGAAAGAGAAAATCCTGCTGATATTCCAGAAAAGGGCAACAATTACAAAGGCCCTGAGGCAGAAATGTGCTTAGCATATTTCAGGAACAACATGGAGACAAGTATCACTAGAGCTTAGTAAGGAAAGGGGAGAAGAGTAGGAAACATATCAGTTGTGTGTGTGTGTGTGTGTGTGTGTTTATGTGTTGGGAAAGGGGACATGATCTGTGTAGTCCTTTAGGCCAGGGTCAGTGAGCTACACCTCTTTTTGTAAATAAAGTTGTACTAGAATACAGCCATGCCCTTTGGTATGTATTGTCTATGGCTAATTTCATACTATAAAACAGAGTTGAATAATTGCAACAGAGACTGTATAGCTCACAAAGTATAAACTAATGCTATGTGGCCCTTTACAGAACAAGTTTACTGGCTCCTACTTGAAACCATTGTAAAGATTTTGGTTTATTGTAAATGTGATGGGAGACCAGATGTTTGATTCCTATTTTATTTAATGTCTTGCAGGTAATGATAAAGGTTTCAGATTTATTCTATGTGTGATTAGATGTCTTTGAAGATTTTTACTTAGGGTAGTGATCAAAGGATTATTGTCATGATTTTGTGAAGAATATATTGTAACAAAGCAAGAATGGAAGCATAGAGAAGACTCAGATGGTCGAAAAGCAGAATGAATAAGAAATAAGAGAGGTTTGAATAAAGAATATAACATTGGAAAGAAGGAAAGTATGATCAATGGGAATTGCTTATATATTGGATAAGGTGGTGAGAGAAAGTTAAAAATCAAGAAGGACTCCTAGGTTTATAGCTTGAGCAATTTGTGATATAGGAACATTTTGGATGGATCCAGTTTGGAAGAGGGAGAATACATGTGGCTGTTAGGGATATGATGTATATTGGATAACTATTATATTTCCAATGCAAATAAAAATGGATATAAGGATTCAAGAAGCAAAAATTGATGAAAAAAAATTTATAGTCATTGGTCTACAGAGAGTAACTCTAAGAAATTAGATGAGTTTACCCAGGGACAGAATTTTGACAAAGTAATAGATAAATTTTAGATGTTTAGCACAAAAGTAGAATGAGATCAAGGGGGTCTGTGACTTGGTGTGACAATCAGATTATAGCCATAGTGTAATCACTTGTTCATTTTAACAACAGTTGGAATTTTGGAGGAGGATGAATACAATAAATAGAGAGGGGTTGGAGAGTAAAGGATTTGCAGATAGTTGATTTTAATAGTATACCATGTATTCTAAACTGTATTAGAAAGTAGGGGGAGGAAGGTGCTACAGAGAGGGGATATATGTATACATATAGCTGATTCACTTCCTTGTACAGCAGAAACTAACACAACATTATAAAGTAACTATACCCCAATAAAAAATTTAAAATAAAAATAAAGACATAAGGAGTTTGATGGATTTTGAAAAAGTGGTAGGATAAGCGACTTCTATACATACAGAAAGAAATCTTCTCATAATGTAATGGCTGTTAACAAGTCCAAAGAAATATATACTACTAAGGGTTGATCTCTAACTTTCCTTTATTATAAAAAGGAGAATAACTTTAAATTATTTTAATAACGAGATTAAAATAAATTAAATTATTTTTAATAAATTATTTTAATAGCTCCTTGTATTTGTGTGTCATTTTATAGTTTATATGTTACACATATAATAGAATGTCCAAAAATTAGTAAAACAGTAAATGAGCATTGAGCATTTTCTTAGAGACTTAATAAATAAAGGTAATCTATCAATAATGAAAGTACCAACCAAACATACTTCAGAGATATCTTAAAAAGGAAAACAGAAAAAAAAATAAGTAAAGTTTTGTTTAAGGTATGCTGAATTTGGACATCCCCTTACTAAGAATTCCACTTTTTTAAGCTATATTTTAGTCATGTGAGGAAGCACTGTCGATACTGGGTAATTATCAAAATCAAATTATTCTTTTCTGCTTATGTAATTCTTTGGAAATAAGCAGTTATTTTTTGTCAATTATATGGATCTTAAAGATAAGAACTGATGTGTTTTCTTTTTTTTTTTTTTTTTTTTTCTTCCATTTTTTTTTTATTAGTTTCTGCTTTATAACAAAGTGAATCAGTCATACATATACATCTGTTCCCACATCCCCTCCCTCATGCATCTCCCTCCCTCCCACCCTCCCTATCCCTCCCCTCCAGGCAGTCACAAAGCACCGAGCTGATCTCCCGGTGCTCTGCGGCTGCTTCCCACTATCTATCTAGCCTACGTTTGGTAGTGTATATATCTCCATGCCTCTCTTTCGCTTTGTCACAGCTTACCCTACCCCCTCCCCATATCCTCAAGTCCATTCTCAAGTAGGTCTGTGTCTTTATTCCCGTTTTACCCCTAGGTTCTTCATGACATTTTTTTTTCTTATATTCCATATATATGTGTTAGCATACGGTATTTGTCTTTCTCTTTCTGACTTACTTCACTCTGTATGACAGACTCTAGGTCTATCCACCTCATTACAAAAAGCTCAGTTTCGTTTCTTTTTATGGCTGAGTAATATTCCATTGTATATATGTGCCACATCATCTTTATCCATTCATCCGATGATGGACACTTAGGTTGTTTCCAGCTCCAGGCTATTGTGAATAGAGCTGCAATGAACATTTTGGTACATGACTCTTTTTGAATTATGGTTTTCTCTGGGTATATGCCTAGTAGTGGGATTGCTGGATCATATGGTAGTTCTATTTTTAGTTTTTTAAGGAACCTCCATACTGTTCTCCATAGTGGCTGTACCAATTCACATTCCCACCAGCAGTGCAAGAGTGTTCCCTTTTCTCCACACCCTCTCCAGCATTTATTGTTTCTAGATTTCTTGATGATGGCCATTCTGACTGGTGTGAGATGATATCTCATTGTAGTTTTGATTTGCATTTCTCTAATGATTAATGATGTTGAGCATTCTTTCATGTGTTTGTTGGCAGTCTGTATATCTTCTTTGGAGAAATGCCTATTTAAGTCTTCTGCCCATTTTTGGATTGGGTTGTTTGTTTTTTTGTTATTGAGCTGCATGAGCTGTTTATAAATTTTGGAGATTAATCCTTTGTCAGTTGCTTCATTTGCAAATATTTTCTCCCATTCTGAGGGTTGTCTTTTGGTCTTGTTTATGGTTTCCTTTGCTGTGCAAAAGCTTTGAAGTTTCATTAGGTCCCATGTGTTTATCTTTGTTTTTATTTCCATTTCTCTAGGAGGTGGGTCCAAAAGGATCTTGCTGTGATTTATGTCATAGAGTGTTCTACCTATGTTTTCCTCTAAGAGTTTGATAGTTTCTGGCCTTACATTTAAGTCTTTAATCCATTTTGAGCTTATTTTTGTGTATGGTGTTAGGGAATGATCTAATCTCATACTTTTACATGTCCCTGTCCAGTTTTCCCAGCACCACTTATTGAAGAGGCTGTCCTTTCTCCACTGTACAGTCCTGCCTCCTTTATCAAAGATAAGTTGGCCATATGTGCCTGGGTTTATCTCTGGGCTTTCTATCCTGATCCACTGATCTATCTTTCTGTTTTTATGCCAGTACCACACTGTCTTAATTACTGTAGCTTTGTAGTATAGTCTGAAGTCAGGGAGCCTGATTCCTCCAGCTCCTTTTTTCGTTCTCAAGATTGCTTTGGCTATTCGGGGTCTTTTGTTTTTCCAAACAAATTTTGAAATTTTTTGTTCTAGTTCTGTGAAAAATGCCAGTGGTAGTTTGATAGGGATTGCATTGAATCTGTAGATTGCTTTGGGTAGTAGAGTCATTTTCACAATATTGATTCTTCCAATCCAGGAGCATGGTATCTCTCTCCATCTGTTTGTATCATCTTTAATTTCTTTCATCAGTGTCTTATAATTTTCTGCATACAGGTCTTTTGTCTCCTTAGGTAGGTTTATTCCTAGATATTTTATTCTTTTTGTTGCAATGGTAAATGGGAGTGTTTTCTTGATTTCATTTTCAGATTTTTCATCATTAGTGTACAGGAATGCCAGAGATTTCTGTACATTAATTTTGTAACCTGCTACTTTACCAAATTCATTGATTGGCTCTAGTAGTTTTTCGGTAGCATCTTTAGGATTCTCTATGTATAGTATCATGTCATCTGCAAACAATGACAGCTTTACTTCTTCTTTTCCGATTTGGATTCCTTTTATTTCCTTTTCTTCTCTGATTGCTGTGGCTAAAACTTCCAAAACTAGGTTGAATAAGAGTGGTGAGAGTGGGCAACCTTGTCTTGTTCCTGATCTTAGTGGAAACGGTTTCAGTTTTTCACCATTGAGGACAATGTTGGCTGTGGGTTTGTCATATATGGCCTTTATTATGTTGAGGAAAGTTCCCTCTATGCCTACTTTCTGCAGGGTTTTTATCATAAATGGGTGTTGAATTTTGTCGAAAGCTTTCTCTGCATCTATTGAGATGATCATATGGTTTTTCTCCTTCAGTTTGTTAATATGGTGTATCACATTGATTGATTTGCGTATATTGAAGAATCCTTGCATTCCTGGAATAAACCCCACTTGATCATGGTGTATGATCCTTTTAATGTGCTGTTGGATTCTGTTTGCTAGTATTTTGTTGAGGATTTTTGCATCTATGTTCATCAGTGATATTGGCCTGTAGTTTTCTTTCTTTGTGACATCCTTGCCTGGTTTTGGTATCAAGGTGATGGTGGCCTCGTAGAATGAGTTTGGGAGTGTTCCTTCCTCTGAAATTGTTTGGAAGAGTTTGAGAAGGATGGGTGTTAGCTCTTCTCTAAATGTTTGATAGAATTCGCCTGTGAAGCCATCTGGTCCTGGGCTTTTGTTTGATGGAAGATTTTTAATCACAGTTTCAATTTCAGTGCTTGTGATTGGTCTATTCATATTTTCTATTTCTTCCTGAGTCAGTCTTGGCAGGTTGTGCATTTCTAAGAATTTGTCCATTTCTTCCAGGTTGTCCATTTTATTGGCATAGAGTTGCTTGTAGTAATCTCTCATGATCTTTTGTATTTCTGCAGTGTCAGTTGTTACTTCTCCTTTTTCATTTCTAATTCTATTGATTTGAGTCTTCTCCCTTCTTTTCTTGATGAGTCTGGCTAATGGTTTGTCAATTTTGTTTATCTTCTCAAAGAACCAGCTTTTAGTTTGGTTGATCTTTGCTATCGTTTCCTTCATTTCTTTTTCATTTATTTCTGATCTGATCTTTATGATTTCTTTCCTTCTGCTAGCTTTGGGGGTTTTTTGTTCTTCTTTCTCTAATTGCTTTAGGTGCAGGGTCAGGTTGTTTACTCGAAATGTTTCCTGTTTCTTAAGGTGGGATTGTATTGCTATAAACTTCCCCCTTAGAACTGCTTTTGCTGCATCCCATAGGTTTTGGGTTGTCGTGTCTCCATTGTCATTTGTTTCTAGGTATTTTTTAATTTCCTCTCTGATTTCTTCAGTGATCACTTCGTTATTCAGTAGTGTATTGTTTAGCCTCCATGTGTTTGTATTTTTTACAGATCTTTTCCTGTAATTGATGTCTAGTCTCATAGCATTGTGGTCGGAAAAGATACTTGATACAATTTCAATTTTCTTAAATTTACCAAGGCTTGATTTGTGACCCAAGATATGATCTATCCTGGAGAATGTTCCATGAGCACTTGAGAAAAATGTGTATTCTGTTGTTTTTGGATGAAATGTCCTATAAATATCAACTAAGTCCATCTTGTTTAATGTATCATTTAAAGCTTGTGTTTCCTTATTTATTTTCATTTTGGACGATCTGTCCATTGGTGAAAGTGGGGTGTTAAAGTCCCCTACTATGATTGTGTTACTGTCGATTTCCCCTTTTATGGCTGTTAGTATTTGCCTTATGTATTGAGGTGCTCCTTTGTTGGGTGCATAAATATTTACAATTGTTATATCTTCTTCTTGGATCGATCCCTTGATCATTATGTAGTGTCCTTCTTTGTCTCTTCTAATAGTCTTTATTTTAAAGTCTATTTTGTCTGATATAAGAATTGCTACTCCAGCTTTCTTTTGATTTCCATTTGCATGGAATATCTTTTTCCATCCCCTTACTTTCAGTCTGTATGTGTCTCTAGGTCTGAAGTGGGTCTCTTGTAGACAGCATATATATGGGTCTTGTTTTTGTATCCATTCAGCCACTCTGTGTCTTTTGGTGGGAGCATTTAGTCCATTTACATTTAAGGTAATTATTGATATGTATGTTCCTATTCCCATTTCCTTAATTGCTTTGGGTTCGTTATTGTAGGTATATTCCTTCTGTTGTGTTTCTTGCCTAGAGAAGTTCCTTTAGCATTTGTTGTAAAGCTGGTTTGGTGGTGCTGAACTCTCTCAGCTTTTGCTTGTCTGTAAAGGTTTTAATTTCTCCATCAAATCTGAATGAGATCCTTGCTGGGTAGAGTAATCTTGGCTGCAGGTTTCTCTCCTTCATCACTTTAATTATGTCCTGCCACTCCCTTCTGGCTTGTAGAGTTTCTGCTGAGAGATCAGCTGTTAACCTGATGGGGATTCCCTTGTGTGTTATTTGTTGTTTTTCCCTTGCTGCTTTTAATATGATTTCTTTGTGTTTAATTTTTGACAGTTTGATTAATATGTGTCTTGGTGTATTTCTCCTTGGATTTATTCTGTATGGGACTCTCTGTGCCTCCTGGACTTGATTAACTATTTCCTTTCCCATATTGGGGAAGTTTTCAACTATAATCTCTTCAAATATTTTCTCAGTCCCTTTCTTTTTCTCTTCTTCTTCTGGAACCCCTATAATTCGAATGTTGGTGCGTTTAATGTTGTCCCAGAGGTCTCTGAGACTGTCCTCTGTTCTTTTCATTCTTTTTTCTTTATTTTGCTCTGCATCAGTTATTTCCACTATTTTATCTTCCACCTCACTTATCCGTTCTTCTGCCTCAGTTATTCTGCTATTGATCCCATCTAGAGTATTTTTTATTTCATGTATTGTGTTTTTAATCGATGCCTGATTCATCTTTAGTTCTTCTAGGTCCTTGTTAACTGTTTCTTGCATTTTGTCTATTCTATTTCCAAGATTTTGGATCATCTTTACCATCATTATTCTGAATTCTTTTTCAGGTAGACTGCCTATTACCTCTTCATTTGTTAGGTCTGGTAGGTTTTTATCTTGCTCCTTCACCTGCTGTGTGTTTTTCTGTCTTCTCATTTTGCTTATGTTACTGTGTTTGGGGTCTCCTTTTTGCAGGCTGCAGATTCGTAGTTCCCGTTGTTTTTCGTGTCTGACCCCAGTGGCTAAGGTTGTTTCAGTAGGTTGTATAGGCTTCCTGGTGGGGGGGAGTAATGCCTGTGTTCTGGTGGTTGAGGCTCGATCTTGTCTTTCTGGTGGACTGGTCCACGTCTGGTGGTGTGTTTTGGGGTGCCTATGGCCTTATTATGTTTTTAGGTAGCTTCTCTGCTAATGGGTGGGGTTGTGTTCCTGCCTTGCTAGTTGCTTGGCATAGGGTGACCAGCACTGTAGCTTGCTGGTCGTTGACTGAAGCTGGGTGCTGTTGTTGGGATGGAGATCTCTGGGAGATTTTCGCTGCTTGATATTATGTGGAGCTGGGAGGTCTCTTGTGGACCCGTGTCCTGAAGTTGGCTCTCCCACTTCAGAGGCACAGCACTGGCTCCTGGCTGCAGCACCAAGAGCCTTTCATCCACCCAGCTCAGAATAACAGGGAGAAAAAGCAGAAAGAAAGAATTAGTAGAAGAAAGAAAGAGAGAGGGAAAGAAAGGAAGAAGGGAAGAAAGGAAGTAAGGAAGGAAGAAAGAAAGAAAGGAGGGAGGGAGGGGGCAATGAAAGCAAAAGGAAGAGTGAATGGAAGAAGGGAGGGAGGGAGGGAGGAAGGAAAGAAAGAAAGAAAGACAGGAGGGAGGGAGGGAGGAAGGAAAGAAAAAGAAAGTGGAAAGCAGAAGGGTGGGAGGGAGGGAGGAAAGAAAAAGAAAGAAGGAAAGGAAGAGCGGAGGGAGGGAGGGAGGAAGGGAAGGTAGGAAAAAAAGAAAGAGCAGGTAAAGTAAAATAGAGTAAAGTATGAAATATAGTAGCGTTATTAAAATTAGAAAGTAATTATTGAAAAAAAAAAAAAAAAACGGACCGATAGAACCCTGGGACATATGGTGGAAGCAAAGCTATACAGAGAGAATCTTACACAGAAGATTACCCATACACATTCACAAAAAGAGAGCAGGGGGAAAAATCAAAAATCTTGCTCTCCAAGCCCACCTCCTCAATTTGGGATAATTCGTTGTAAAAAGAGGAAAAGGGCAAGAAGTCTGAAATCTTGCTCTCTAAGTCCACCTCCTTACTTTGGAATAATTCGTTGTAAAAAGAGGAAAAGGGGGGAAAGTCTTAAATCTTGTCCTCAAAGTCCACTTCCTCAATTTGGGATGATTCGCTGTCCATTCATGCACTCCACAGACGCAGGGCACATCAAATGGACCGTGGAGCTTTAATCCGCTGCCTCTGAGGCTGCACAGAGAGATTTCTCTGACTCTGGTCTCACAGCTCCCGGGTATCAGCCTTGGACTTGGCCCCGCCTCTGTGCGTAGGTCGCCGGAGGGCGTCCGTTCTTCGCTCAGACAGGACGGGTTTAAAGGAGCCGCTGATTCGGGGGCTCTGGCTCACTCATGCAGAGGGGAGGGAGGGGCGCGCAGTGTGGGGCGGGCCTGCGGCGGCAGAGGCCGGCGTGACGTTGCAGCAGCCCGTGGCGCTCCGTGCGCTTTCCCGGGAAAGCCGTCCCCGGGTATCGGGACCCCGGCAGTGGCGGGGTGCACAGGTCCCCCGGAAGGCGGGGCGGACAGTGACCCGCGCTCGCACACAGGCCCCGCGGCTGCGGCGGCAGCGGGCGGCGGTGACGGGCCGCGGGGGCGGCGGCGGCAGCGGGCCTCGGCGGCGGCGGCGGCGGGCGGCGGCAGGCGGGGGCGGTGGCGGGCTGCGGGGGCGGCGGCGGCGGGCCGCGGCGGCGGCGGCGGCGGCGGCGGCGGGCCGCGGCGGCGGCGGGCCGCGGCGGCGGCGGCGGCGGCGGGCCGCGGCGGCGGCGGCGGCGGCGGCGGCGGCGGGCCGCGGCGGGCGGCGGCGGGCGGTGGCGGGCCGCCGCGGCGGCGGGCGGCGTCGGGCGGTGGGCGGCGGCGGGCCGCGGCGGCGGCGGGCGGCTGCGGCGGCCCACGCCCGTCTCCGAGGTCCACGCCTTACCCGCGGCTCGCGCCTGTCTCCGGCGCTTCCCTAAGCAGCCCTTTTAATGCCCTCTCCTCGCACACCAGGAAACGAAAGTGAAAGTGAAAAAAGACTCTTGCCTCTTCAGCAACTCCAGACCCTTTCCCCGGACTCCCTCCGGGCTAGCCGTGGTGCTCTAACCCCTTCAGGCTCTCTTCCTGCCGCCAGCCCCAGTCCTCTCCCTGCGCTCCGACTGAAAGCCGATACCCAAGCCTCAGCTCCCAGCCCCGCCCGCCACGGCGGCCGAGCAGAGAAGCCTCTCGGGCTGGTGTGTGCCTGAGGGCACCGATCCTCTGTGCCGGAATCTCTCCGCTTTGCCCTCCACACCCCTGTTGCTGTGCTCTCCTCCGCTACTCCGAAGCTTTCCCCCTCCGCCACCTGCAGTCTCCGCCCGCGAAGGGGCTTGCAGTGTGTAGAAACCTTCCCTCCTTCACGGCTCCCTCCCACTGGTGCAGGTCCCGTCCCTATCCTATTGTCTCTGTTTATTCTTTTTTTCTTTTGCCCTACCCAGGTATGTGGGGAGTTTCTTGCCTTTTAGGGGGTCTGAGGTCTTCTGTCGGCGTTCAGTAGGTGTTCTGTAGGAGTTGTTCCACGTGTAGATGAATTTCTGATGTATATGTCGGGAGGAAGGTGATCTCCGCGTCTTACTCTTCCGCCATCTTCCTCCGGCCCTGATGTGTTTTCTAAAGTATACTCTTGAGAAGACATGTACTCTTTGTTTTCCTACCAACTTCTTGGGGTTTGATGGTGACACTGTTACTGAGCTCATAATGTTACCTGAATATGGATGAATCCTGTTTATAGGATCTTGCTTAAATAGATGAGCTCTGTACTTGGGTAGATATAATTCACATTTTTAAGGGAGATTATGTACTACTACATGTTCTTTAATTTAGTTATAAGTTTTGACTCTGTTACAGTAGAAATGGAAACTAAACATTAACTGTATTTCAAAAGTTTTTCTTACAAATGTTATTACAGATTAAGCAAGTTGATCTCAAATTTAAATATGCATAGTCCTGCAAAATTGCTGTTCTTGCACAAGTATTTGGTGCCAACACATTCTTACAATTCACTGAGCTGTATTGTATGATTGCATACGCAGCTAACACAGACATTTTCCACTTTACTGAGTAGGTTCAGAGCCAAAGCAGAGACACTTATTTATTTAGTGTCACCTATAGTTAAAGTTATGTCAGGATTTCCTTTATGAATCTGTTTTAGAGCTCTATAACATTATAATAGACCTAATCACAGAATGAATCCAAATTTCTCTCTAAAGAGTATCAAGCAACATAGGTTTATAAAAAGTAGGCTGCATATGTAGGGCTAAGGAAACATTCCAATATTAAAAGGAACACAATTTCTAAGGAGCTTGTAATGAATCTTATTTGAATTTAGATCCTTCCATTTAAAGCATCTATGGCCCTGAGAAACACCTATATCTTAATCTCCATTTTCATCATGGAGTTAGTATTGAATAACAACTATTAAATTCATAACTTAAAAAAAACCCAATCATTTATTCAGTACCAGGTACCTTCTAAACACCTTTAACTAGCTAACTAACACACACTAACTAATTTAATTCTCATAACACATTGAGATGAGCTGTATTATCTTAATTTTATAGTGAGTGAAAGTGAATAAGAGAGGTTAAGTAGTTTACCTTCGTCATGATTAATTTAGTACAGGGGCTTGGATTTGAATCTAATATAGTCTGTATCCTAACTTCATACCCTTAACTTTATGCCCTACAGCCACCATTTGTGAGAATTAAATAAATGATTCCTTCAAGAAACTAATCCCAATGCTTGGCACACAGCTAGTGTTCAATAAATAATAGCTATAGAATTTAAAATGAATAAAACAGTAGGTTGTTTAAAAGGTGTAAAACAGAAATATCCTAGCCAAGCCTTTTCATTCAGAAACAGAAAACTGAAGTGTAGACATATTATGACTTTGTCAATTCAAATGTTTTCTTAAGCGATTAAATCTGTTATTTACAAATTAAAAGTAATTAAACTTAAAGCTATCTATATGTTTGTTAATTTATCTAGACAAAAATGATTATAAGCTATATATATAAATATAAATATAAATAAATAAAATATATATATATATATATATATATATATATATATATATATATATGATAGTCCTGCAGAATAGAGAGGAATGTTAAATAAATTAGACATAGATAATTCTCTCAGGAGCTTGTCATCTATAGGTGCTCATAGAACCAGAACAAAGACATTTGAGATGGTTTGTCATTCTTCAGTTGGTTTCTTCAGTTAGTCAGTAGATCACTTATTTAGCTAGTATTTCATGAAACTCTCCTCTGTGACTTTCAGGAACTCTGCCTTGACTCTGGGATACATTAGTGAACAACACAGAAGTTGAATTTATTCTCACAGAAGCAAAATTTCATAAAAGATTCACTAATAACATCTTTGAACAGTTCAACATTAGTCAAAACTGTTTAGGGCAGGGGCAACTAGAACAATTTAATGCAAGAAATGCTGTTTCCACTGGACCTTAAAGAAAGGTAAGAGCTGGCACAGTGGAGATACGGCTAGAAACGCATTCTTAAAACAATGTAAACAGACACACTAGGAAGCCCCTTCATGGACGGAGACTGCGGGTGGCGGAGGGGGGAAGCTTCAGGGCCACGGAGGAGAGCACAGCAACAGGGGTGTGGAGGACAAAGAGGAGAGATTCCCGCATGGAGGATCAGTGCCGACCAGAGCTCACCAGCCAGAGAGGCTTGTCTGTTCACCCACCAGGGCGGGCGGGGACTGGGAGCTGAGGCTCCGGCTTTGGTCAGATCCCAGGGAGAGGACTAGCTGGCTGTGTGAACAGAGCCTGAAGGGATTAGTGCACCACAGCTAGCTGGGAGGGAGTCCGGGAAAATGTCTGGACCTGACGAAGAGGCAAGAGACTTTTTATTCCTTCTTTGTTTCCTGGTGCGCAAGGAGAGGGGATTAATAGCACCTCTTAAAAGAACTCCAGAGACTGGCACAAGCCGTGGCTAAAAGTATGGACTCCAGAGACGGGCATGAGATGCTAAGGCTGTTGCTCCTTCCACCAAGAAGCCTGTGTGCAAGCACAGGTCACTCTCCACACCTCCCTTCCAGGGAGCCTCTGCATCCCGTCACTGCCAGAGTCCCAGGATCCAGGGACAACTTCCCCGGGAGAACACACGGCATGTCTCAGGCTGGTGCAACGTCCCACTGGCCTCAGCCACTGCAGGTTTGCCCTGCATCCGTACCCACTGTCCCCACAGTCTGATTGAGACAGAGCCCCGAATCAGCTGTTCCTTTAACCCCGTCCTGTCTGAGTGAAGAACAGAAGCCCTCTAGCGACCTACACGCAGAGGCAGGACCAAATGCAAAGCTGAGTCCCGGGAGTTGTGCAAACAAAGAAGAGAAAGGGAAATTTCTCCCAGAAGCCTAAGGAGTAGTGGATGAAATCTCCACAATCAACTTGATGTACCCTGCATTGGTGGAATACCTTAATAGACAGTGAATCAACCCAAATTGAGGAGGTGGACTTTGAGAGCAAGATTTATTATTTTTCCCACTTTTCTTCTTTTTGTGAGTGTGTATGTGTACGCTTCTGTGTGAGCTTTTGTCTGTACAGCTTTGCTTTCACCATTTTCCCTAAGGTTCTGTCCATCCTTTTTTTGTTGTTGTTGTATGTTTGTTTGTTTTTTTTTACTTTTTAAAAAAATTGTTTTCTTAATAATTGTTTTTATTTTAACAACTTTATTTTACCTTACTTTATTTGATTGTATCCTCTTTCTTTCTGTCTTTCTATATTTTCTCCCTTTTATTCTGAGCTGTGTGGATGAAAGGCTCTTTGTGCTGCAGCCAGGAGTCAGTGCTGTGCCTCTGAGGTGGGAGAGCCAACTTCAGGACACGGGTCCACAAGAGACCTCTCAGCTCCAAGCAATATCACATAGTGAAAATCTCCCAGAGATCTGCATCTCAACACCAACACCGAGCTTCACTCAACAACCAGCAGGCTACAGTGCTGGACACTCTATGCCAAACAACTAACAAGACAGGAACACAACCCCACCCATTAGCAGAGAGGCTGCCTAAAATAATAATAAGTAGACAGACACCCCAAAACACACCACCAGACGTGAAACTGCCCAGTGGAAAGAAAAGATCCAGCCTCATCCACCAGAACACAGGCACTAGTCCCCTCCACCAGGAAGCTTACACAACCCACTGAATCAACTTTAGCCACTGGGGACAGACACAAAAAACAACGGGAACTATGAACTTGCAGCCTGCAAAAAGGAGACCCCAAACACAGTAAGATAAGCAAAATGAGAAGACACAAAAACACACAGAAGATGAAGGAGCAAGATAAAAACCCACCAGCCCTAACAAATGAAGAGTAAATAAGCAGTCTACCTGAAAAAGAATTCAGAATAATGATAGTAAAGATGATCCAAAATCTTGGAAATAGAATAGACAAAATGCAAATAACATTTAACAAGAACCTAGAAGAACTAAAGAGGAAACAAGTAATGATGAACAACACAATAAATGCAATTAAAAATACTCTAGAAGGGATCAATAGCAGAATAACTGAAGCAGAAGGAAAGAAAAGTGGCCTGGATGATAAAATAGTGGAAATAACTACTTCAGAGCAGAATAAAGTAAAAAGAATGAAAAGATCTGAGAACAGTCTCAGAGACCTCTGGGACAACATTAAACGCACCAACATTCGAATTATAGGGGTTCCAGAAGAAGAAGAGAAAAAGAAAGGGACTGAGAAAATATTTGAAGAGATTATAGTTGAAAACTTCCCTAATATGGGAAAGGAAATAGTTAATCAAGTCCAGGAAGCACAGAGATTCCCAGACAGGATAAATCCAAGGAGAAACACGCCAAGACACATATTAATCAAACTGTCAAAAATTAAATACAAAGAAACATATTAAAAGCAGCAAAGGAAAAACAACAAATAAGACACAAGGGAATCCCCATAAGGTTAACAGCTGATCTTTCAGCAGAAAGTCTGCAAGCCAGAAGGGAGTGGCAAGACATATTTTAAGTGATGAAGGAGGAAAACCTAAAACAAAGATTATACTACCCAACAAGGATCTCATTCAGATTTGATGGAGAAAATAAAACCTTTACAGACAAGCAAAAGCTGAGAGAGCTCAGAACCACCAAACCAGCTTTACAACAAAGGCTAAAGGGACTTCCTTAGGCAAGAAACACAAGAGAAGGAAAAGGCCTACAATAACAAACACAAAACAATTAAGAAAATAGGAATAGGAACATACATATTGATAATTACCTTAAATGTAAATGGATTAAATGTTCCCACCAAAAGATACAGACTGGCTGAATGGATACAAAAACAAGACCCATATATATGCTGTCTACAAGACACCAACTTTAGACCTAGGGACACATACAGAATGAAAGTGAGGGGATGGAATAAGATATTCCATGCAAATTGAAACCAAAAGAAAGTTGGAGTAGCAATTATCATATCAGACAAAATAGACTTTAAAATAAAGACTATTGGGCTTCCCTGGTGGCACAGTGGTTGAGAGTCCACCTGCCGATGCAGGGAACATGGGTTCATGCCCCAGTCCAGAAAGATCCCACATGCCATGGGGCAGCAAGGCCCGTGAGCAATGGCCACTGGGCCTGTGTATCTGGAACCTTCACTCCTCAATGGGAGAGGCCACAACAGTGAGAAGCCAGCATACCACAAAAAATAAATTAATTAATTAAAATAACATAAAGACTATTACAAGAGACAAAGAAGGACACTACTTAATGATCAAGGGATCGATCCAAGAAGATATAACAATTGTAAGTATTTATGCACCCAAAATAGGAGAACCTCATTACATAAGGCAAATGCTAACAGCCATAAAAGGGGAAATCGACAGTAACAGGTTCATTGTAAGGGACTTTAACACCCCACTTTCACCAATGGACAGATCATCCAAAATGAAAATAAATAAGGAAACACAAGCTTTAAATGATACATTAAACAAGATGGACTTAGTTGATATTTATAGGACATTCCATCCAAAAGCAACAGAATACACATTTTTCTCAAGTGCTCATGGAACATTCTTCAGGATATATCATATCTTGGGTCACAAATCAAGCCTTGGTAAGTTTAAGAAAATTGAAATTGTATCAAGTATATTTTCTGACCACAATGCTATGAGATTAGATATCAATTACAGGAAAACGTCTGTAAAAAATACAAACACATGGAGGCTAAACAATACACTACTTTATAATGAAGTGATCACTGAAGAAATCAAAGAGGAAATTTAAAAATACCTAGAAACAAATGACAATGGAGACACGACGACCCAAAACCATGGGAAGCAGCAAAAGCAGTTCAAAGAGGGAAGTGTATAGCAATACAATCCTACCTTAAGAAACAGGAAACATCTATAACAACCTAAACTTGAATAAACAACCTAACCTTGCACCTAAAGCAATTAGAAAAAGAAGAACAAAAAACAAAAACAAAAACAAAAACCCCAAAGTTAGCAGAAGGAAAGAAATCATAAAGATCAGGACAGAAATAAATGAAAAAGAAATGAAGGAAATGATAGCAAAGATCAATAAAACTAAAAGCTGGTCCTTTGAGAAGATAAACAAAATTGATAAACCATTAGCCAGACTCATCAAAAAAAAAGGGAGAAGACTCAATAGAATTAGAAATGAAAAAGGAGAAGTAACAACTGACACTGCAGAAATACAAAAGATCATGAGAGATTACTACAAGCAACTCTATGCCAATAAAATGGACAACCTGGAAGAATGGACAAATTCTTAGAAATGCACAACCTGCCAAGACTGAATCAGGAAGAAATAGAAAATATGAACAGACCAATCACAAGCACTGAAATTGAAGCTGTGATTAAAAATCTTCCAACAAACAAAAACCCAGGACCAGATGGCTTCACAGGCGAATTCCATCAAACATTTAGAGAAGAGATAATGCCTATCCTTCTCAAACTCTTCCAAACTACAGAAGAAGGAGGAACACTCCCAAACTCATCCCTGATACCAAAACCAGACAATGATGTCACAAAGAAAGAAAACTACAGGCCAATGCCAGTGATGTACATAGATGCAAAAATCCTCAACAAAATACTAGCAAACAGAATTCAATAGCACATTAAAGGGATCATACACTATGACCAATTGGGATTTATTCCAGGAATGCAAGGATTCTTCAATATATGCAAATCAATCAATGTGATACACCATATTAACAAACTGAAAGAGAAAAAACATTTGATCATCTCAATAGATGCAGAGAAAGCTTTTGACAAAATTCAACACCAATATATGATAAAAACCCTCAAGAAAGTAGTCATATAGGGAACTTCCGTCAACATAATAAAGTCCATATAGGACAAAGCCAAAGCCAATATCGTCCTCAATGGTGAAAAACAGAAAGTATTTCCACTAAGATCAGGAACAAGACAAGGTTTTCCACTCTCACCACTCTTTCTCAAAATAGTTTTGGAAGTTTTAGCCACAGCAATCAGAGAAGAAAAGGAAATAAAAGGAATCCAAATAGATAAAGAAGAAGTAAAACTGTCACTGTTTGCAGATGACATGATACTATACATAGAGAATCCTAAAGATGCTACCAGAAAACTACTAGAGCTAATCAATGTATTTGGTAAATTGGCAGGATACAAAATTACTGCACAGAAATCTCTGGCCTTCGTATACACTCATGATGAAAAATATGAAAGTTAAATTAAGAAAACACTCCATTTACCACTGCAACAAAAAGCATAAAATATCTAGGAATAAACCTACCTAAGGAGGCAAAATACCTTTATGCAGAAAATTATAAGGCACTGATGAAAGAAATTAAAGATGATACAAATAGTTGGAGAGATATACCATGATCTTGAATTGGAAGAATCAACATTGTGAAAATGATTCTACTTCCCAAAGCAATCTACAGATTCAATGAAATGCCTATCAAACTACCACTGGCATTTTTCACAGAAATCAAACTAAAGATTTCACAATTTGTATGGAAACACAAAAGACCCCGAATAGCTAAAGCAATCTTGAGAACGAAAAACAGAGCTGGAGGAATCAGGCTCCCTGACTTCAGACTTTACCACAAAGCTACAGTAATCAAGACAGTATGGTACTGGCACAAAAACACAAATAAAGGTCAAAGGAACAGGATACAAAGCCCAGAGATAAACCCACGCAAATATGGTCACCTTATCTTTGATAAAGCAGGCAGGAATGTACAGTGGAGAAAGGACAGCCTGTTCAATAAGTGGTGTTGGGAAAACTGGACAGGTACATGCAAATGTATGAGATTAGAACATTCCCTAACACCATACACAAAAATAACCTCAAAATGGATTAAAGACCTAAATGTAAGGCCAGAAACTATCAAACTCTTAGAGAAAAACATAGGCAGGACACTCTATGACATAAAACACAGCAAGATCCTTTTTTACCCACCTCTTAGAGAAATGGAAATAAAAACAAAGATAAACAAATGGGACCTAATGAAACTTAAACCCTTTTGCACAGCAAAGGAAACCATAAACAAAATCAAAATACAACCCTCAGAATGTGAGAAAATATTTGCAAATGAAACAAGTGACAAATGATAAATCTCCAAAATTTACAAGCAGCTCATGCAGCTCAATAGCAACAACAACAAAAAAAAACAATGCAATCCAAAAATGGGCAAAAGACCTAAATGGACATTTCTCTAAAGAAGATATACTGATTGCCAGCAAACACATGAAAGAATGTTCAACAACATTAATCATTAGAGAAATGCAAATCAGAACTACAATGAGATATCATCTCACACCTGTCATAATGAGCATCATCAAAAAATCAAGAAACAATAAATACTGGAGAGGGTGTGGAGAAAAGGGAACACTCTTGCACTGCTGGTGGGAATGTGAAGTGGTACAGCCACTATGGAGGACAGTATGGAAGTTCCTTAAAAAACTAAAAATAGAAATACCATACAACCCAACAATCCCACTACTGTGCATATACCCTGAGAAAACCATAATTCAAAAGAGTCACGTACGAAAATGTTCATTGTAGCTCTGTTTACAATAGCCAGGAGATGGAAGCAACCTAACTGTCCATCATCAGATAAATGGATAAAAAAATGTTGCCCATATATACTTTGGAATATTACTCAGCCATAAAAATAAACAAAATCGAGCTATTTGTAGTGAGGTGGATGGACCTAGAGTCTGTCATACAGAGTGAAATAAGTCAGAAAGAGAAAGACAAATACTGTATGCTAACACATATATATGGAATCTAAGAAAAAAATATGTCATGAAGAACCTATGGGTAAGACGGGAATAAAGACACAGACCTACTAGAGAATGGACTTGAGGATATGGAGAGGGGAAGGGTAAGCTGTGACAAAGTGAGAGAGTGGCAAGGACATATATACTACCCAACATAAAATAGTTAGTGTGAAGCAGCCGCATAGCACAGGGAGATCAGCTCAGTGGTTTGTGACCACCTAGATGGGGGGGATAGGGAGGATGGGAGGGGGGAGATGCAAGAGGGAAGAGATATAGGAACATATGTGTATGTATAACTGATTCACTTTGTTATATAGCAGAAACTAACACACCATTTTAAAACAATTATACTCAAATAAAGATGTAAAAACAAACAAACAAACAAAAAACAATGTAAACTAAAATTGGCGATGACAAGTTGTTGAACAAATACTGAAAAATTTAGAAGTTACTTTTATATTTAATATAGAACAGTGGTTCTCAAGTTTACTGAACATTAAATCACATGAGAAGCCTTTATAAATCGCAATGCTCAGGTCTCAATCCATACCAATTAATATATCTGAGAGCAGGTGCTAGGCTGCAGTATATATTTTTTTTAAGATCCTCTGGTGATGTCAGTGTGCAGCAAGTTTTGAGAACCACATATTTGGATTGTAAAATGTGAAATTTAAACATTCTTATAGAAAAAAAAATAGACTGTAGTTAGATTGTAAAACAATTTGAATATCCAGGAAAAGCATTTACACATAATTCAGTCAGATATGTGAAGAAATCCGAGAAGAAAGTCTAGAAGCAAGAGCTAACTTTGTCCTAAAATCAAGGGAAAAGAAACTTTATGTTGTGATCAAAGCACCAAAATATCAAGGAGAATGAGAACAGAAAAATAGCTTATAGAATTTGGCAACTAGAATGCATTTGATAACTTTCAAGAAGTGGTTTTGCAGAGCAGCAAGGGAAAGGACTGGATTCCAAGTGGTGAGAAAGTGGCAAATATTAGTATACAACTACTTCCTAAATATGCTTGAACATAAAGTGAAATTTGGAGCTATTGTGAGTAAAACAAAACAAAATAAAAACAAACAAAGAAGAAAACAGGGAAGACTAGTGTACTTTGTTATGTTAGTAGACTAGAGGAAAGGTAAAGCAGAGAGAATAGAGGGATGAAGATAAGGGATTATATGCTTACATACTTGAGGGTGTATGCGTTTTAATTTCTATTGTCCTATAAGAGAATGTATGTTATGGATATGAGTGCAGGTACCTTATTTGAGAAATAAGTCCAAGAATCAAAGTGAGGAAAAAAGGAACATGAGACCAGGAAGGAGGAAGATTCAATATCAGAATGTTTTTGAGGTTACTTATGTGAGCAATGCGGGCTTGATCCAGGGAATCTCTGAGAAGTGTCAGGGATGCTTTCCAGTATTTTGCATATGAGATATGTGAGGTCAGAGTATTTCTCTATTTGCTGTAATCCCTCAGTGCTTGTGGGTGTCCTAGGAGATTAACTCCTCTTCACGTCTTGGCTGTGCTATAACTAGGTCCAGTATGCTCTCGTTGTGTGTAGAAGACCTTGAGGTAGAAAAGAGAAGTTGGTGGCGGGCAGTAAGAGGCAGGTTTGAGTTCACATTGATCCATGCACTGCAACTGTGGCTGCAATTAGAAGAGGATTGAGGGGATGATACAGACATCACATGTTTGCTACAGTAAGTATTACAAGACTGATACAAATGAGAGGATACCAAAGAAAGGACCAAGTAGGAAGTAGTGGCCTTGAAAAGACGAGAGGTTATACAGAAGAATGAAAAATAGGGACAAAGAGAGTGTCCAATCCTTCTCCATGGCCTACAAATTGGGGGTCATTCAGTGGGAAAAGGACTATAGAAGGAACAACCAGCCTTCAATCAAGATATGGAGATCAACATGTAAGATCAGAGTGATGGAGCAAACAATTAGAGAAGGCCAGAATTCACACAGGGAAGTGCTAATAGGTGAGATGTCACTAATGGTAGGAATATATTCTATGGAAATGAAAAGTATGAAAAGATGTGAGTGTGGAGTTTGGAGGGAGCATTCGTTAGAAAAAGAAGTTGTGATATTTCAATGTTGAAGATAAAAGATGGAGAACAAGAACCCGCTGTACATCTGGTGCTTGATATATTCTGTTCTTATCAAAACTTTGTGTTAGATATTAATAGTGTTATTTGATATTTATGGAAACTGAGGCTAGAGGTTCACCTAGAATGTGCATTCAGATCTGCTTGTCACAAAACCTTTATTAATCCAATTGGCCAAATTAATTCCTTTGGAGATAGGAACAAGTTTATAATTAAGCAACTATTTAACCTATAGGCAAATAGAATTTGATAACATAAAGATAGCAACTGACATGCTATTGTTTTAGTTCTAATTCATACAGCATGCCTAAAGGAGATGCCAGAACTGAGTCATTCCTGACAGGTTTTTTTTTTTGGGGTGGTGGTGGGGTGTCAGGTGGGCCGGGAGGACTGGCCAGGGTAGGGCTGAGGATAAGACTTATAAAAGGGAGGGAGAACAGGCAGAATATAAAAAAACTAGAGCAAAGTTCAACAGACAGACTTCAGCCAGATGGCGGGTGTGCCAGTTGGAGAAACAAGGCAGAAAGCAGTTCTTAAATATCAATATCAAAGTAATGTTTTGAGCTACTTAATTTCCACTGCCGTGTATTAGTCAAAAAATATCATTGAGTAATACCATGTTTCTAATCGTGAACAGCACAGAAATATTCTTCTCAAACCTGCTTTGTAGTAAGGAGAACAAATATAAACAAGTATTTAAATAACATTTTAAGTGGCATAAAGGAAATGTACAAAATATTGTGGTATATAATTTAGGGTTCTTTTCTAGTGTGAGTGGTTAGCAAAATAACTCCCGGGTAAGTAAGTGGAATGAACTGGGGTGAAATCCAGGAAACAGGAGTTCTAGCAGTAACTCTGGCATTTGTTAGTTTTGTGACATAGTTAATTTATTTAATTTCCTCACTCTTTTGTTTCCTTATCTGAAAAGTTTTATTAACTACACTAGAAGTAAATTTTAAGAGCCAGGCAAGAGGAAAATGATTTACAAAATATTTAAAATAATAATATTAAGTAATATTAAGTATATATTTTTCCTAGCATGGTCGTAGAAATGCATTCAAATCAGCCAACTGAAGTTCAGAGTTTACTGAAAACAATGTTTCTGTCAACATCTGACAGATGCATCTTGGACATCTCCTAAGCTGTCACTGGATTACCAGTCACCCAAAGCAATCATTTTTGATAGGTCTTCGTCAATACTAAGATAGTGTTTGGAATCCTGACCCTATTAGGGAATAGTAGAAACAGAAAACACAAGAAGCATAGAAGCAATATTAGTTGTCAGCAGTGTTATCAGAACAGCTAAGTATAGAACGCTTTAAGATATGTACCCAAGAACTGTGGATTTTGCTTTTAGGGATTTTAACAGCATGAAATGCTTTTTTTTTTTTTCAATCAAAAGAAATGTAAAATAGTAATGATACAAATTTCTAAAAAGAATAATGAAATCCTGCATGTTGTGAAAGTATTGCCTGTGAAAAAGCCCCTGGAGCATCATACAAGTCAAATGCTACCAGATTCTATTTCTAGACTGAATTTTCCTTGGCCTCAGGGAAGAGCTGTCAAATCTTTCTTGACTAACATTCAGACAAAGCCATGGAGTCAATTGATAACTTTTAATGAATTAAGTCAGATAAATAAATGTTTGTTGGCTTGACTTGGGGAAAAAAAGCCCTGCTAATTTATTGCATTCCAACTTCATACTTTGGAAGGAAAATGGAGAAAACAAAAGTACATAAATTAATAATAACCCATAATTTTAGCATCCTTATATAAATCACAGTCATTCAGATCATGACAAGAATGGATTTAGGTGGACAGCCTAAGTACTACACCAATTGTCTCTATGATTCCTTTTGAGGAAAGAAGGTACAGTAATGGATTCTTTAAAGGGAATGTATTTCCAATTATACACTTCATGAAAAAGTAGCTTTTTGGCCTTAACATTTTTTCTATGTGAAGCTATTTAATTGTATTCTGTTGAAAGTGTTTATGTATAAGCATAACATTGCAATCAGTGTTTCTATAATACTGTATATTAGAAAATTCAGTAATAGAAACTCACATTCCTAACTTTAAGCTGCCTGCTTTTATCTCACCATTCAAAATACACAGCACTACCGAAACTTAAACTTAGTATGAATGAACATGAGACATGTATTAATTGTTTTAAATCCTTTATTCTGGAATTCTTAACTTTTATTAACATAATATAATTTCTTCACCAAAAAATTAAAGATAGCACATACAGGCATACCTTGTTTTATTTTGTTTTGCTTTATTAATCTTTGTAGATATGTATATGTATATACATATGTTATATATATATATATATATATATATATATATATATATATATATAGTTTTCTTTTTTTTTAAAGTGAAGATCTGCTGTGGCAGCCCTGCATCAAGCAAGCCTTTCAGAACAAATTTTCCAACAGCATTTGCTCACCTGTTATTTCTGTATTACATTTGGGTAATTCTCACAATATTTCAAACTTTTTCATTAATGTTATATTTGTCATGGTGATCTTTGATGAGTGGTTTAATCTCACAACTGTAATTGTTTTGAGGTGCCATGAACTATGCCCATACAAGACAGTGAACTTAATGGATAAATGTTGTGTATTCTGACTGGTCAACAACTCTTGTTCTCCCATCTCTCTCCTGTTGCTCAAGCTTCCCTATTCCCTGACACACAACAATATTGAAATTAGGCCTATCAATAACCTTAAAATGGCCCCTTAGTGTTCAAATGAAAGGGAAAGTCACATGTTTCTCTCTTTAAATCAAAAGCTAGACATAATTAAGCTTAGTGAGGAAGGCATTTCAGAAGCCAACACAGGCCAAAAGCTAGGCTTCTTGAGCCAAACAGCTAAGTTGTGAGTGCAAAGAAAAAGTCCTTGAAAGAAATTAAAAGTGCTACTCAGTGAACAAACAACTGATAATAAAGCAAAACTGACTTACTGGTGATAATGGAGAAAGTTTTAATGATGTGGATAGAAGATAAACCAATCACAACATTCCCTTAAGCCAAAGCCTGATCCAGATAGACCAATCACAACATTCCCTTAAGCTACAGCCTGATCCAGAGCAAGGTTCTAACTCTCTGTAATTCTATGAAGGCTGAGAGAGGTGAGGAAGCTGTAGAAGAAATCTTGAAGCTAGCAGAGGTTGGCTCATAAGGTTGAAGGAAAGAGAACATCTCTATAATATAAAAGTGCAAGGTGAGCAGCAAGTGCTGATGTAGAAGTTGCACCAAGTATTCCAGAAAATCTAGCTAAGATAATTAGTGAAATGTGGCTCTACTAAACAACAGATTTATATTGTAGACAAAACAGCCTTATATTGGAAAAATATGCCATCTAGGACTTTTAAAGCTAGAGAGGATAAGTCAATGGCTGGTTCTGAAGCTTCAAAGGACGGGCAGACTCTCTTGTTAGGGATTAGTGCAACTGGTGACTTTAAGTTAAAGCCAACACTTAACCACCATTCTGAAAATCCTATGGCTATTAAAAATTATGTTAAATCTACTCTTCCTGTGCTCTAAATGGAATGACAAAGCCTGGATGGCAGCACATCTATTTACAATATGGTGTAATGAATATTTTAACACCACTTTTGGAGCCTACTGCTCAGAAAAAAAAATTCTTTCAAAATATTACTGCTTATTGATAATGCTCCTAGTTACCCAAGAGCTCTGATGGAATTGTACAAGATTAATGTCATCCTCTTGCCTGATAATCCAACATCTATTCTGAATCCCATGGATCAAGGAGTCATTTTGACTTTCAAATCCTATTACTTAAGAAATATATTTTGTAAGGCTATAGCTGCCATCAATAGTGATTCCTCTGATGGATCTGGGCAAAGTAAATTGAATATATGCTGGAAAGGATTCATCACTCTAGATGTCATTAAGAACATTTGTGATTCAGAGTAGACGTCGAAATAACATTAACAAGAATTTGGAATAAGTTGATTCCAACCCTCAGGGATGACTTTGGGTGTTTAAGACTTTAGTAAAGGAAGTAACTGCAGATATGGTGGAAATAGTAAGGAAAGTAGAATTAGAAATGGAACTTGAGGATGTGACTGAACTGCTGCAATATCATGATACAACTTTAATGGCTGAGAAGTTGCTTATTATGGATGAGCAAAGAAAGTGGTTTCTTGAGACAGATACTACTCCTGGTAAAGATGCTGTGAAGTTGATTGAAATGACAACAAAGGACTGAAAACATTACATAAACCTAGTTCATAAAGGAGTGGCAGAGTTTGAGGGGATTGACTCCAATTTTGAAAAAAAAAATCTACTGTGGACAAAATGCTATCAAACAGCATTGCATGCTACAGAGAATTTTTTTGTTAAAAGAAGAGAATTGATGTGACAAACATCATTGTCTTATTTTAAGAAATTGCCACAACCACCTCAAATTACAGCAATCGCCACCATGATCAGTCAGCAGCCATCAATATTGAGGCAAGACCCTTCACCAGCAAAAAGATTATGAAGGGTCAGATGATGGTGAGCATTTTTTAGCAATAATGTATTTTTAAATTAAGATATATACGTTGTATTTTTCTACATAAAGCTACTGCATACTCAATAAACTAGAGTATAGTGTAAACATAAAATATATATGCACTGAAAAACCAAAAAAAATGTATGACTCACTTTTGCAACATTCACTTTGGGTCTGGAACTGAACCCACAATAACTCTGAGATTGCCTCCATTTTATACTTCATTGGAGAGTATTTCAAGCAATTCTTCTATCTTATTTCAGAAATAGAAACATATTTTTAAATATGTATGTATGCTCTCATTTAAAAAGTTATGCTTTATATTCCTGAAATTATGGTGGGTTATGGAATAAAGATGAAAAAGACACATTCTTTCTGCCAAGAAATTGCAGATAATTATGATACAGTGTGATAAGCAAGACAATAGATGTATGTATAGAAAAACTCTGCATCTGGGAGTGCACATTTTCCAAGAGCTCAATATTAAGGTGTGAATTAGTGTTTACAAGATAATTATCACAGAGTAGCATGTGCAAAGACCCAGAGGCTTGAGATAACAAAGCGTTCTAGAGAATACAAAGTAGTTCAGTATCACTGTAATGAAACTTGCTCATTGGACTATTGTGGAAGATAAAGTTTAAACAGTGGTAGGTAGAAAATATAAATTGCACATCACTGGGAATTAATTTAAAAACTCTTAAAACAGATTAACATAGTATAATATTCTGTCTCACTTTAAGCATACCAAAAAAATGCAGCCTTTATTTCCTCGATATTTAAACAGAATATGAAAAAAATGAAATTCAAAATGGTCAAAACAAGAAGATATTTTATCTTCATTCTTTGGATTGATAGTAAACAACAAAAAAATTTTTCCTTAAAAAGGAAGGGGGAAAATATGATGCAGGTGAATAATTGTGAATATAGTACAAAATTTCACTGGAAATGGAGGAAAAGCAACATTACATTTATAGTGAATACCTACGCACAGATGGCAATAAAATCAGCAAACATCATGTTATTCCACACTCTACACCAACACATCCACAGAGAACTCCTTTACCTCCCAACAAGAAGAAATCTCCATTCTCTGAAATATATCAGCAATGATTTCCAAATATTTGTCTACATCAGTTTCAAAGCCAAACCTTAAAAATGTATACATATCTAAGCTTCACTTCAGAACATGTGGACCTGTGACTAAGGAACAGGAACTTTAATTTGATATTTATAAAATAAAACTGAAATCCTTAGATTGCTCTAACAAAATGCCAGGTTTGGGCACCTAAGTGTTATAACTATTGTGTTAATCAGTTACATTACTAACGTCAGTCAAATGTGTAATTGTTATGCATATGAATCCCTAATGAATCTGTTTTATTCTGTTGTATTAATTTCTGTATCCATAACATTGTCTAGTATTATGCCTGATTCTTATGAATATTTATTGAATAAATTCATTTATTTACTCAATCTATTCAGAATACATATATGTGTATGTGTATAAATGGATATATCATTAATAGATATTTTTCTCTATCATTTATTATACTCCTCTCAGCTATATAATTGACAGCTATATTTTAGTGACTTTCTCCAATATGATCTTTGATTATTAGGGAACATTTGTTCCATAGCCCAGGCTTCAGAATGTCCACTTACTTTTACTCAAGTATAATAAATCTTTCTCCTAGCAACTAATCACTGTTAGCATATATGATCTACAGTAAGGTTCAAAGACAGGTTAATTCCATGCTATTATTTATATCTAGATCTACATAAAGCAAACATAACTATATTGCACCATAATGTTAGGTCAAATAATCCTTCAACTTTCAGTAATGTATATTTTGCGATAAAGATGATTATAAAAACTAGAATTAATCTGCCTTTGGTCTACAGAAATGAAGATTTTTTCTCAATTATTCTAATCAGAAATAATCTATGAGAGAACAATCAAGTTACCTGGGTAGTTCTCTTAATTAAATGAAATGTACTCCAAATTCAATTAAATGCAATGTATTGAACTTAGAAGTTCCTAAATACAGTATATTATCTTACATTTAGATTTATTTCCTCACTTAATTCAGCACAACAATAACATGATGTATGTGTTATAATTACCATTTTATAAATGATAAAATGGATGCTTTAAGAATTTAAGTAGCTGACTATTCACACACAGCCATTATTTGGATGTAAATCTGTCCACTACATCAACTTCATCCTGTGAGTAATAAGTTAATGGGACAAATCCTTAAGAATAACATGTGAAATCAATAATTGTATATGATTATGTAAGACATCTGAAAATCTGAAACACCTGGGCTTTAAAAACTTTGTACAAATAATCAGACACAACCGTAGATTTCCAAATCAATCTTTTCTGAGATAGAGTCCAGAAAACTGAATTTATACATTTTCTCACAACTGCCTTTGACTTACCCAGCTTAGGGATGTATAGTCTGTAAGAAACTCTGGTTTCCCAAATGCAATAATCAATTTACCACTAAAATTGAATTGAGTTGGGAAAGCTAGATATTTACCTAATAACTTAAATAATAATAAAATGCCATATATTTTAATATTTTCTAACATCAAAATGAAAAATGTTGATTCATTGACATATATGTGTGATTTTTTCATTCTTCAACATAGGTCAGCATGAATAAAATACTTATTTCAGAGTTAAAGTTTTTATACATATATATGTGTATATTATAGATATATAAATCTATATCTATGTATGTATAATGATATTATAAAGCTGATGTTAGAGAGTTGTCAGTAAATGATGTTTCCCAAAATATATCCTTTGTTTCAGTGTCCTTGAATCAATTTTTGATTAAACAGAAAATTTCCTTCTGTTCTGTCAGTAACTTCTATACATGATAGGAAATGAATTAAACTCTTTTAAAAATCAGGATTTAATGTTATAATTGAAGTTACCAGTAATGTTCATATAATGCCTTTATTGACTAATTTCAAAACAATTTCATAGAGTATGTTTAAGAAACATTTCCTAGTATTTTCTCTTTTCATTAAACTGTTGGTCAATGTTTCCCAAAGGCATGGTATTTTTTGAGATTTGAGTAAAATAGTGATTATATACCATCCTCATTGATTAAATTCTTATGGATCAGAGCTTTGATCTAAATGACATATTTCAGTATGCCTGATATCTGAATCTACATAGAAGACTGTATTAAAACTGTAACTAACAGAGCTGACCTTACCGAATTCTTCATATATACAAGGTTTGTTATCTATCAAAATCAAATTAATAAAAACATTAAAAGAAATCTGAGCTAAATTAGTTATCATTATCAACATGAATATAAGATAGATGATTTCCTCTGTATGCATTTTTTACATTCATCACAACATCTAGTAAGACCCTTATTTTGTTTTGATGCTTTGATTTTCCTTTAATGCAATTTACTATGTCATTCACAAAAATATAATAACAAAACTCATCAGTTTATCAGCTGAGAATCTCTACCAAGGAGAATCAGAAATATATGAGCAGATTTTAGGTCAACATTTTTTTTTAACATCTTTATTAGAGTATAATTGCTTTATAATGGTGTGTTAGTTTCTGCTTTATAACAAAGTGAATCAGTTATACATACACATATGTTCCCATAGCTCTTCCCTCTGGCATCTCCCTCCCTCCCACCCTCCCTATCCCACTCCTCTAGGTGGTCACAATGCACCAAGCTGATCTCCCTGTGCCATACAGCTGCTTCCCACTATCTATTTTACATTTGGTAGTGCATATATGTCCATGCGACTCTCTCACTTTGTCACAGCTTACGTTTGGTAGTGTATATATGTCCATGCCTCTCTTTCGCTCTGTCACAGCTTACCCTTCCCCCTCCCCATATCCTCAAGTCCATTCTCTAGTGGGTCTGTGTCTTTATTCCCATCTTATCCCTAGGTTCTTCATGACCTTTTTTCTTTCTTTTTTTTTTCCTTAGATTCCATATATGTGTGTGTTAGCATACCGTATTTGTCTTTCTCTTTCTGACATACTTCACTCTGTATAACAGACTCTAAGTCCATCCACCTCACTAAAAGTATCACAATTTCATTTCTTTTTATGGCTGAGTAATATTCCATTGTATATATGTGCCACATCTTCTTTATCCATTCATCCAATGATGGACACTTAGGTTGCTTCCATCTTCTGGCTATTGTATACAGAGCTGCAATGAACTTTTGGTACATGACTCATTTTGAATTATGGATTTCTCAGGGTATATGCCCAATAGTGGGATTGCTGGGTCGTATGGTAGTTCTATGCTTAGTTTTTTAAGGAACCTCCATACTGTTCTCCATGTTCTCCATGGCTGTATCAATTTACATTCCCACCAGCAGTGCAAGAGTGTTCCCTTTTCTCCACACCCTCTCCAGCATTTATTGTTTCTTGATTTTTTTGATGATGGCCATTCTGACTGGTTTGATATCTCATTGTAGTTCTGATTTTCATTTCTCTAATGATTAATGATGTTGAGCATTCTTTCATGTGTTTGCTGGCAATCTGTATATCTTCTTTGGAGAAATGCCTGTTTAGGTCTTCTGTCCATTTTTGGATTGGGTTGTTTGGTTTTTTGTTATTGAGCTGCATGAGTTGCTTGTAAATTCTGGAGATTAATCCTTTGTCCGTTGTTTCATTTGCAAATATTTTCTCCCATTCCAAGGCTTGTCTTTTGGTCTTGTTTATGGTTTCCTTTGCTGTGCAAAACCTTTCAAGTTTCATTAGGTCCTATTTGTTTAGTTTTGTTTTTATTTCCATTTCTGTAGGAGGTGGGTCAAAAAGGATCTTGCTGTGATTTATGTCATAGAGTTTTCTGCCTATGTTTTCCTCTACGAGTTTGATAGTTTCTGGCCGTACATTTAGGTCCTTAATCCATTTTGAGGTTATTTTTGTGTATGGTGTTAGGGAGTGTTCTAATCTCATACTTTTCCATGTACCTGTCCAGTTTTACCAGCACTACTTATTGAAGAGGCTGTGTTTTCTTCACTGTATATTCGTGCCTCCTTTATCAAAGATAAGGTGACCATATGTATGTAGGTTTATCTCTGGGTTTTGTATACTGTTCCATTTATCTATCTTTCTGTTTTTGTGCCAGTACCATACTGTCTTGATTACTGTAGCTTTGTAGTATAGTCTGAAGTCGGGTAGCCTGATTCCTCCAGCTCCATTTTTTATTCTCAACATTGCTTTCACTATTTGGGGTTTTTTGTGTTTCCATACAAATTGTGAATTTTTTTTTTGTTTTAGTTTTGTTAAAAATGCCAGTGGTCATTTGATAGGGATTGCATTGAATCTGTAGATTGCTTTGAGTAGTAGAGTCATTTTCACAATATTGATTCTTTCAATCCAAGAACATGGTCAACATTTGAAGCAGCAAAGAATATTTGCCTTCATAGACCAGATCAATGACTTTGAATTGGCCTGCATGTGTCATGCTTTACCCTATTAATGACGATCATATGGGTGAAACTGTCAGCCATATGAGATTCCTTTTCTTCTTTTAGTAATTCAAATTTCAAACTAGACACATTGATAGTTTATTAAACTGACCCTAGTGTTGTTGTGTACCCAGATCTCTGTGATTATATTTTGTTTATTTACAGAACTTCAGTTTAAAACTTTCATATTGAGGGCCTCCCTGGTGGCGCAGTGGTTAAGAGTCCGCCTGCCGATGCAGGGGACGCGGGTTCATGCCCCGGTCTGGGAGGATCCCATATGCCGCGGAGCGGCTGGGCCCGTGAGCCATGGCCGATGGGCCTGCGCATCCGGAGCCTGTGCTCCGCAACGGGAGAGGCCACAACAGTGAGAGGCCCGCATACCACAAAAAGAAAAAAAAAAAAAAAAAAAAAAAAAAAACTTTCATATTGAGATGTTTATTGAAGCCTGAATTTCCATAGAGTGAAATAATTAAAGACAGTTAAATAAGATTCTGCATTTTTACACTAAAAATAATTTGTAGCCATGGATCAATCTTCATATTTTAACTACACTAATAAATTCATATTGTTGAATGAGTAATTATTGCATGATTAAATAACATGGAAAGACCCTTCTCCCTGATAAACAAACATAATCAACTCTCTGTGATTACTTTTAAATTCAATCACCTTCTGAATCCACAAACACTATTCCAGCCTGTACAAATCTTTCCCTACCCTAAATGCTTAATCATTATAATGGTATCTAATATTTTTAATTAAGAAATCACAGTAGACTAACATGTAATGATGGCTTTGTAGTGTGTCACATATAACTTATTAGCAGTCCTATGTGTAGACACAGCTTGCCTTAAAAGATATTTGCTGTAGACATAATGGATTGAACAAATAAGTGAGTGCCTAAATGAATGAATATATGATACAAGGAAAGGATCAAATAATGATGTCCTTTTTCAAAACATAAATTAAAGTATGACTAATTTTATTACTCTATTGAAGATACTTTCATAACTACCTGTGATTACAGATTTTAGAATTAAACTACACCTTTATTCAAATTAAAAATTTCTGCTCCATTAAAGACATTGTCAAGGTAATGAAAAGTCAAACCACATACTGGGAAGAATATTTGCAAATGCAAATCTGATAAAGGCCTGCTTTGCAAAATATAAAACAAATTCTCAAAACTGAATAATGAGAAAATAATGAACAAAATTATAAATGGTTTTATTAGGGTTATTTTTTCAATAATGAGAAAATAAACAACCCAATTAATAAATAGACCAAAGACACTAACATACCTCACCAAAGAAGATATATGGATTGGAAATAAGCATATGGAAAGTTATTCTACATCATATATCATTAGGGAAATGCAAATTAAAACAGTGAGATATCACTACACACTTATTAGAATGGCAAAGTCCAGAACACTGACAACACCAAATGCTCAGAAGGATTTGGATTAACAGTAATTCTCATTCATTGCTGGTAGGAATAAAAAAATGTTGCAGCACATGTTGTGGAGCTGCTGGGCCCATGAGCCATGGTTGCTGAGCCTGCATATCTAGAGCCTGTGCTCTGCAGCGGGAGAGGCCACAACAGTGAGAGGCCCGCGTACTGCAAAAAAAAATAAATAAATAAATAAAAAATGGTGCAGTGGCTTTCAAAGACATTTTGGCAGTTTCTGACATATGTAAGCATACTCTTACCATACAAAGAGCAATCAAACTCCTTGGTATTTTCCCAAACTTATGTCCACACAAAAACCTACACATAGGTGTTTATAGAAGCTTTATTTATTCATAATTGCCAAATGTGGAAGCATCCAAGATATCCTTTAGTAAATAAGTGGATTAAAAAAAAATCAAACCTGTGGTACATTCAGACAATGGGATACTATTAGGTGCTAAAAAGAAATGAGCTATCAAGCCATGCAAAAGCATAGAGAAACCTTAAATACATATTATTAAGTGAAGTAGCCAATCTGAAAAAGTTACACACTGTATCATTCCAACTATATAATATTTTGGAAAAGAGAAAATTATGGAAACAAGAAAAGAATCACTGGTTGCCAAGAGTTAAGGGAGAGGCGGGGATGAATAGTCAGAACAGAGAGAATTTTCAGGGCAGTAAAAATACTTGATATGATACTTTAATAGTGAATACACATCACTATAAACTTGTCCAAACCCATAGAATGTACAATGCCAATAGTAAATCTTAATGTAGACTAAGGAATTTGGATGATAATGATGTGTAGGTTTATCATTTTTAACAAAGGTACCACTCTGGTATATGGTGTTGATGAAGGAAGCTATGTATATGCAGGAACAGGGGATATAAGGAAAATCTTTACCTCTTGCTCAATATTCTTTGTAAACCTAAAACAGCTCTTAAAATAAAGTCTAATAAAAAATAAGAGAGTTAGAAATGTGGTATAAAGTTTTAGCTTCTAGTCCTGGATTTTTTTATCATTTACTGATTACATGATTCTATAATGTTCTAAAAAGTTTAGGAAGGTAGAGGAACATGAAGACTAAATATTTACTGCAACTTTGAAGTCACTGAGCATAGCAGTAGGGGAGCCCCTCTATTGGATTGGAGTAAGAGGTGAATGAGAGAGATTGGATGAAAAGCAACAGTTAGATCCACCCACATATCTTCCCCAACCTCTTGTAACAGATTCACTGATATTACTCCTTCTGCATCTCTAAGTTTATGGTAGTGAGAGTCAGTACAGGTTGAAACGATGTGCAATAAATTCATAGAAAATGAAGAATATAAAACTAAAAGAGGATACACATGGAAAGTTGAACAGAAGAGAGGATATTCCATATCCATGTCAACTAGTCACTACCATTTCCCATTAATCTGGGTTGAACTTCAATGCAGACAGATCTTCTTACAGGTAAAGTGGAACCTGATCTTCTTCAGGTTCTACTCATTACAAGGAATACTCTTCCCCACTCTCTTTTATGGTCAACTCGATGATGGCAATGATTGAAAAGCCAAATAAAACCATTCTGGTTAAAGTAACATATCATAAAGAGCCATTTTAAATCTAGGTTCATGTACTTTTTTCCTTCTTTAATCATCTCGTTATAGGTGTCAGTAGAGGGAAGGGCATCAAGGAGCAAGCCTGCTAACAATTTGAGCAAGGTGCTCACATAACTTACATACAAAAACCTGGATTCTTGTCAGGTCTCATCTCTACCAATGTAACTTTAAACTTGGGTGTCAGTTAATATGCATATTCTTTGATCAGCATTATCTAATACCCAAGGCACCCCAACATTAGCCTTTACATGATGGCTTATTAAAATCCAGTAGCATGCCAGGACAGGAAACTTTTCTCAAGTTAAAAAACATTCTAAAGTGGCTATCACTTTTCCAATATTTTAGCAGGAGTCAGTAAACATTTTCTGTAAAACGCCAATAGTAAATATTTTAGACTCTGTGTGCCATATGGTTTCTGTTGCAACCACTTAACTCTACTGTTGTAGTGTGAAAGCAGACATAGACAATATTTTAACAAGTGAATAAGGTTATGCTGAAATTAAACTTGACTTATAAAACAAGCAGGGCCTGAATTTGGTCCTAGGCAGTTGTTTACCAGCCACTGTGTGCTATGGGTTGAATTATATCCCACAGCCTTAAATTCATATGCTGAAATTATAAATGCAGATACACCAGAATGTGACCACACTTGGAGATAGGGTCTATACAAAGGGAGTCTAGTTACAGTGAAGTCATTAAGGTGAGCCCTATTCCACTATGACAGGTGTCCTTATAAAAAGGGAAAATTTGAACATGGAGACACATATAGAAGGAAGACGATGTAAAGAAACATAGAGAGAAGACAGCCATCTACAAGGCAAAGAGAGAAGACTGGAAAAAATCCATCCCCCACAGTCTTTGGAAGGAACCAACTCTGCAACACATTGATTTTGATTTTTAGTCTCCAGACTGTGAGACAATACATTTGTGTTATGTAAGCCACCTAAACTGTTGTATTTTGTAACAGCAACTTTCACAAGCTAATATATTATGTTATATGGACACTCGACCACCACAATACACCCAACCTATCACAGAAACTTTCAGCACAGTTTGATTTGCTGGTTCAGAATGACGAAGAGGCAGAGCTACAACAAAACCATCAGATGAGCTTTTTCTTGCTATAAGCTCACCCAAAGTTAGCACCTTTTGGAATCATCTGTAATTGGGTTGGAACAGCACACTCAAATATACAGGCATACCTTGTTTTATTGCACTTCACAGATATTGCAATTTTTTTTTTTTTACAAATTGAAAGTTCATAGCAACCATGTGTTGAGCAAGTCTACCAACACCATTTTTCCAACAGTATTATTTTTTAATTAAGTTATGTACATTGTTTTCTATATATAATGCTATAGTACACTTAATAGACTATAGTATAGTGTAAACGTAGCTTTAATATACTCTGGAAAACAAGAAAGTTGTGTGACTCACTTTATTGCAATGTTGGTTTTATTGTTATGGTATGGAACTGACCCTGCATTATTTCTTTTTCTTTTTTTTTTTTTTTTTCTTTTTTGTGGTATGCGGGCCTCTCACTGTCGTGGCCTCTCCCGTTGCGGAGCACAGGCTCCGGATGCGCAGGCCCAGCGGCCATGGCTCACGGGCCCAGCCGCTCCGCGGCATATGGGATCCTCCCAGACCGGGGCACGAACCCGTATCCCCTGCATCGGCAGGCGGACTCTCAACCACTGCGCCACCAGGGAGGCCCCCTGCATTATTTCTAAGGTATGCTTATAGTTTTCCCCAAATCCAAAAGGTTCTACAAGGATTGTGCCTATTTTTCAAGTGATATGGTATCACAGTGCAGAAACTTGCCCTTCACTTGAAGGGAAAATTCTAACATGCTTCTGTGAACAAAGAAGGCATATATATCTGCAGTTGTATGATATTTGTCTCTGTGTCAGAAGAGATATAAAATAAGAGTAGACTATACACTTTTAGGTAATAAGTACCATCAAGAAAATTTAAGCAGAAAAATAGAATAGGCTCTGCTGTGTATAAGCAAATAAAGCAGTAAGATATGTAGATATATGTTGAGAGATCATTCCAGGAAGATGACATAGTAAGTACAAAAGCTCTGTGTAGGAACATGCTGGTACATTTGAGAACAGCAAGGAAGCCAAAGTGGATGAGCATATAGGTAAGTAGTAGGAGATAGGCATAAGAGGTAATGGAACTGGATAAGTAGAACAAAACATTAGAAAAAAAATACACAGAGTAAAAGAAAGCTAAAGAAAAATTTAATACAGAAGTGTAACAACGACATAATTTGACTTGACTTTTAATAAGATCACACTAGCTACTGTGATTAGAATAGGAAGGATAGATAAATGTAGAGATGAATTAATAACAATGATAACAATTAAGTTGAGTGGTAATAATTTCTTAGACTAAGGTAGTAACAGTGGTCTTCCTGATAATTGATTGATTCTACACATATTATGAAGGAAGAGATAATACTATACACTGATTGCAAGTAGGGTAAGGAAAAGAGAAATGACTAGAGGGATGGTTTTATTCCAACTTCAAGAAGCCCCTCCTAATTCTATGGATGAAGACATCAAGGCTGGTGAATTAGCAATATTTTTCAATTGTTCCAATCTCATTTTTCTTTATATGGATATAATTTGGAAATTATTCTTAAGTTCAGCAGGATCTAATTCAAGTTTAAGAACTTAATTTCATGAGGTTATTTTTAACTTTAATTTTTATTTTATATTGAAGTGTAGTTGATTTACAATTTTATGTTAGTTTCAGGTATACAGCAAAGTGATTCAGTTATATATACATATAATTTATATATTATAAATTTATAATATATATGAGAAGAATGTTGAGAAGAGTTCCCTGTGCTATACAGTAGGTCCTTGCTGATTATCTATTTTATATATAGTAGTGTGTATGTTACCAGTTTGGGATTAACATCATGAGGTTGTTGATAGAAAATGCAATCAGGTATGTTTGCTGGAAACCCACTTATCATCTATCCTACATGAGATAATTGGCTTTCAACAGAAATTACAAGTCTTTTTAAAGACAAGAATAAGCACATCACCAACAAATAGACCAATCATTGAAACTAGATTCAGGTATGATAAAGATGTTGTTAGCTATCAGACAGGGAAATTAAAATAACTATGATAAATGTCAAAGGCTCTAATGAAAATTACAAACACAGATATAATAAGATGTTAGCACAAGAAATAGAAACCACAAGAATCAAATGGGAGACATTAAAATGTACAGCACAGTAAAACTGATAAGGAATTGCTTTAACAATTTCCTCAAAGGAATGAGAACAGACAAAAAATGCATGTACTTGAAGGACAAACAATATAAATTATCTAACTGCAATACAGAAGACACAATTAAATAGCTGGAGAAAAGATAGCTACCATCAGGAGAAACAACAATGAGAAAAGAAAGCTAATAAAATCCAAAAAGGAAGTAAAGTATATAATAACATAATTTTAAAAAATAGAAGCCAAAATCAATGAACTAAAATAAATTTAAAATAGATAAAATTAATGAGCCTAACATTAATTATTTGGAGAGAAAAATACATTTGAGAAATTTATAACAAGACTGATCAGGATGATAAAAAGAGAAAAGACAAGCTTCTAATATCAGGTAACAAAATTGATATTACATATTATACACATTATAAAGACAATGAGACTATGAAGAATAAATGTGTGAATATTTTCTATAAACTTAAACAGAATGAACAAATTGCTTGAAAAACACAAGTGACCAGAGACTGGCAAACAAATAGAAAATGTACTGGTCTTATATCTATTAAAATTTTAAATACATAATTTTAAAACTTCCAAAAATAAAATTTCAATGTTGCCTGAATGGCTTCAGTGGCAAATAATTTAAAATCCATAAGGGAGAAATAATGTCAGTCTTTTAAATGAATAAACAGAAACAGTAATGTGTAATGCAGAATTACAAGAATGGTTTAACCTTTTAAAAACATCAATCAATGTACTTCAACACATTAACATAGTTAAGGTGAAACTTATATCATAATATTAGATGTAGAAAAATTATCTGATACATTTAAGACTCCTATATTACAAAATGTTTCAAAAAAGTAGACATAGAAGTAAATCAATCTGACAAATGATATCTTTAAAAATCCTACAGCTAACATATTCAATGATGTATTTATCTTCTAGTTTTACTGATATATGATTGACATAGAACTTTGTGTAAGTTTAAGGTGTACAGCAAAGTTATTTGACTTACATACATCATGAAATGATATCACAGTAAGTTTAGTGAACATCAATGATCTCATACAATTACAAAATTGAAGAAAGAAAAAAATATATTTTTCCTTGTGAAAAATTAGGAATTACTCTCTTCAAAACTTTCATATATAACAAACAGAAGTGTTAATTATATTTATCATGTTGTATATTACATCTCTTGTACTTATTTCTCTTATGAATGAGACTTTGTACTTTTTAACTGGCTTCAACCAGTTCCCCCTCTCTCCACCCCCCAACCCTGGTAATCACAAACATGATCTTTTTTTCAATGAATTTGTTTGTTTGTTTTTTGTTTTTGAAGAATAACTGACTTACAATACCTTTTTTTTTTTTACTGTGGCTTTATTTTTTCTTTAATTTTTATTGGAGTATAGTTGACTTACAATGTTGTGTTAGTTTCTGCTGTACAACAAAGTGAATCAGTTATGCATATATATATATTTATATGTGTGTGTGTGTGTGTGTGTGTGTGTGTGTGTCATGTAATCTTCAATTTCTTTCATCAGTGTCTTATAGTTTTCCAAGTACAGGTATTTTACCTTCTTAGATTTATTCTCAGGTATTATATTCCTTTTGATGTGATTACAAATGGAATTGTTTTCTTAATTTCTCTTTCTGACAGTTTGTTTTTACTGTACAGGAATGCAACAGATTTATATATTTTTATATATTTATAAATATTATAATTTTGTGTCCTGCAAATTTACTGCATTCATTAATGTGTTCTAGTAGATTTTTTGTGGCACTTTCAGGATTTTCTATATATAGTATCATGTTATCTGCAAACAGGGACAGTTTTATTTCTCTCTTTCTAATTTGGATCCTTTTTATTTATTTTTCTTGTCTGATTTCTATGGCTAGGACTTCCAATACTATGTTGAATGAAAGTGGTAAGGGTGGTATCCTTTTCTTGTTTCTGATCTTAGAAGAAATTCTTTCAGCTTTTCACAGTTGAGAATTATGTTAGCTATGTGCTAGTCATTTATAGCCTTTTTTATGTTAAGCCATGTTTCCACTATACCTACTTTGCTAAGAGTGCTTTATCATAAATGGATGTTGAGTTTTGTCAGAAGATGTCTTTGTATCTACTGAAATGATCATAGCATTTTTACTCTTCAATTTATTAATGTGGTATATCACATTGAGTGAGTTACGGATATTGAATCATCCTTGCATCACTGGGATAAATCCCATTTGGTCATGTTGATTAATCCTTTTAATGTGTTGTTGACTTTTGTTAGGTAATATTTTGTTGAGGATTTTTGCATCTACGTTTATCAGTGATATTGGGCTATGGTTTTATTTTTCATGATATCTTTTTCTGGTCTTGGTACCAGGTTGACGCTGGCCAGATAGAAAGAGTTCAGAAGGATTCCTTCCTCTGAAATTTTTGGATAGATTGAGAAAGATATTTGTTAACTCTCTGTAAAGGTTTGGTAGAATTCACCTGTAAAGCCATCTGCTCCTGGACTTTTGTTTATTTGTGATTTGTTTTATTATTGATTCAATTTCATTCCTGGTAATTTGTTTGTTTACATTTTCTATTTCTTTCTGGATCAGTCGTGGGAGCTTGTACATTTCTAGGAATTGTCAGTTTCTTCAACATTGTCCATTTTATTGATGTATACTTGTTTATAGCAACCTCTTATGATTATTTCCATTTCTGTGGTGTCAGTTGTAACTTCTTTTTCATTTCTGAATTTATTGATTTGGACCTCTCTTTTTTGTTCTCAATGAGTCTTGCTAGAGGTTTGTCTTTTATTTATTTATTTATTTTTATTTTCAAAGAACCAGCTGTCACTTTCATTGGCCTTTTCAATTTTTATTTTCTATTTCATTTATTTCTGCTCTGATTTTATGATTTCTTCCATTAACTCTGACTTTTGTTTGTTCTTCTTTTTCTAGTTTCTTTGGGTGTAAGTTTAGGTTGTTTTTTTTATTTTTCTTATTTCCTGAGGTAAGCTTGTACTGTCATATAAAGTTTCCTCTAAGAACTGCTTTTGTTGCATCCCATAGATTTCAGATCATTGTGTTTTATTTTTCCATTGTCTCCAGTTTTTTTTTTTCTTTCTTTGATTTCTTCAGTGATCCATTGTTTGTGTAGTAACATATTGTTTAACCTCACAAACACAAATATGTGTTTGTGTGTTTGTTTTTTTTTTCTTGTATTTGATATCTAGTCTCAGTGTTGTGGTCAGAAAAGATGCTTGCTGTGATTTCATTTTTTAAAAAGAATTACTTTTTCTTGTTTCGTGGTCTAGCATATGATCTATCCTGGAGAATATTCCACATGCACTTGAAAAGAAAGTGTATTCTGCTGATTTTGGATGCAATGTTCTACATATACATTTTACGTTCATCTTGTCCAATGTGTTGTTTAAGGCCAGTGTTTTATTATTGATTTTCTGTCTTGGTGATCTGTACATTAGTGTTTGTGGGGAGTAAATTCCCTACTGCTATTGTGTTACTGTCAATTTCTCCATTTTTGTCTATTAATATTTGCTTTATATTTTTAGGTGCTCTTATGTTGGATGCATGTTATATCTTCTTGGATTAATCCCTTGATCATTATGTAGTATCCTTATTTGCTTCTTGTTAACAGTCTTTGTTTTAAAGTCTATTTTGTCTGATATAGATATTACTACCAAAGCTTTCTTTTCACTTCCATTTTCAAGAAATACCTTCTTCCATCCCTTCACTTTCATTCTATGTGTATGTCTTTATTTTTATTTTAATTGGGGTATAATTGCATTACAATGTTGTGTTAGTTTCTGCTATACAGCAAAGTGAATCAGCTATATGTATAAATATATCCCCTCCCTCTTGGACCTCCCTCCCAACCCCCATCACACCCATCTAAGTCATCACAGAGCACTGAGCTGAGCTCCCTGTGATATACAGCATGTTCCCACTAGCTATCTATTTTACACTTGGTAGTGTATATATGTCCATCCTAATTTCCCAATTAATCCTACACTCCCTTTCACCCTCTGTTTCTCCCTGTCCATTCTCTACATCTGCTTCTCTATTCCTGCCCTGCAAATGGGTTCATCTGCACAATTTTTGTACATTCCACATATATCCATTAATATATGATATTTGTTTTTCTCTTTCTGACTTACCTCACTCTGTATGACAATCTCTAGGTCCATCCACATCTCTGTAAATGGGACTATTTTGTTCCTTTTAATCATTGAGTATTATTCCATTGTATATATGTACCACATCATCTTTATCCATTCCTCTGTTGATGGATATTTAGGATGCTTCATATCCTGGCTATGGCAAATAGTGCTGCAATGAACATTAGGGTACATGTGTCTTTTTGAATTATGGTTTTATCAAGGTATATGCCCAGTAGTGGGATTGCTGGGTCACATGGTAGTTCTATTTTTAGTTTTTTAAGGAAGCTCCATACTGTTCTCTATAGTGGTTGTATCAATTTATATTCCCACCAAAAAGGCAAGAAGGTTCCCTTTTATCCACAACCTCTCCAGCATTTATTTTTTGTAGATTTTTTTTTATGATGGCTATTCTGACTGGTGTGAGGTAAAACTTCATTGTAGTTTTGATTTGCATTTCTCTAAATACAAAGGATCATAAGAGACTACTACAAGGAACTATTTACCAATAAAATGGACAACCTGGAATAAAATGGACAAATTCTTAGAAAGGTACAAACTTCCAAGACCGACCCAGGAAGAAATAGAAAATATAAACAGACTAATCACAAGTAATGAAATTGAAACTGTGATTAAAAATCTTCCAGCAAACAAAAGTCCAGGACCAGATAGCTTCTCAGGTGAATTATATCAACATTTAGAGAAGAGATAACATCTATCCTTCTCAAGCTCTTCCAAAATATTGCAGAGGGAGAAACACTCTCAGGCGTGTTCTACAAGGCCACTATCATCCTGATACCAAAACCAGACAAAGATATCATACAAAAAGAAAATTACAGACCAATATCACTGATGAACATAGACACAAAAATCCTCAACAAAATACTAGGAAACAGAATCTAACAACACATTAAAAGAATCATACACCATAATCAAGTGGGATTTATCTCAGAGATGAAGGATTCATTAATATATGCAAATCAATCAATGTGATACACCACATTAACAAATTAAATAATAAAAACAATATGATCATCTCAATAGATGCTGAAAAAACTTTTGACAAAATTCAGCATCCACTTATGATTAAACACACCCTAGAAAGTGGGCATAGAGGGAACATACCTCAACATAATAAAGGCCATGTACGACAAACCCACAGTGAACTTCATTCTCAATGGTAAAAAACTGAAAACATTTCCTCAGGATCAGGAACAATACAAAGATATCCACTCTCACAAGTATTTTTCAACTTTTTTGGGGGAGTCCTAGCCACAGAAATCAGAGAAGAAAAATAAACAAAAGGAATACAAATTGGAAAAAAAGAAGTAAAACTGTCACTTTTTGTGGATGACAATACTATACATAGAAAATCCCTAAGATGACACCAGAAAACTACTAGAGCTAACCAATGAATTTGGTAAAATTTCAGGATATAAAATTAATGCACAGAAAGCTCTTGCATTCATCTACACTAACAGCAAATATCAGAAAGAAAAGTTAAGGAAACAATCCCATTTATGATTGCAAAAAATGAATAAAATACCTAGGAATAAACCTACCTAAGTAGGCAAAATACTACTCAGAAAACTATAAAACACCGATGAAAAGAATCAAAGATTACACAAACAGTTGGAGAGCTATACCTTGTTCTTGGATTGGAGGAATCAGTAGTGTCAAAATGACTATACTACCCAAAGTAACATACAGAATCAATGAAATCCCTATCAAATTACCAATAGCATTTTGCATAGAATTAGAACAAAAAAATTTACAGTTTGTATGGAAACACAAAAGACCCTTAATAGCCAAAGCAATCTTGAGAACGAAATATGGAGTTGAAGGAATCAGACTCCCTGACTTCAGACTATACAACAAGCCACAGTAATCAAGACAGTATGGTACTGGCACAAAAACAGAAATGAAGATCAATGTTACAGGATAGAAAGTCCAGAGATAAACACACACACCTATGGTCACCTAGTCTATGACAATGGATGTAAAAATATACAATGGAGAAAACATAATCTCTTCAATTATTAGAACTGGACAGCTACATGTTAAAGAATGAAATTAGAACACTCCCTAACACCATACACAAAAATAAACTCAAAATGAATTAAAGACCTAAATGTAAGACTGGCCACTATAAAACTCTTGGAGGAAAATATAGGTAAAACACTTTTTGACATAAATCACAGCAAGATCTTTTTCACCCACTGCCTAGAGTAATGAAAATAAAAACAAAAATAAACAAATGGGGCCTTTTAAAATATTTTGCACAGCAAAGGAAACCATAAACAGGATGAAAAGACAACCCTGAGAGTGAGAGAAAACATTTGCAAATGAAGCAACTGACAAGGGATTAATCTCCAAAATATACAAACAGCTCAGGCAGCTCAATATCAAAAAAACAAACAACCCAATCAAAAAATAGGTGGAAGACATAAATAGACATTTCACCAAAGAAGACATACAGATGGCCAAGAGTCACATCAAAAGATGTGTGTGTCATTAGATCTGAAGTGAGTCTCTTATATGCAGGATATAAATGGGTCTTGTTTCTGTATTTATTCTGCCACTCTTTAGATTGAAGCTTCTATTCCATTTATATTTAATGTAATTATTAATAGATATATAATTATTGTCACTTTATTCATTGTTTGAGGGATTTTTGTAGTTCTTTTTTCTTCCTGTTTTCTTCTTTTGCTCTCTTCCTTTGTGATTTGAAGACTATCTTTAGTGTTATGTTTAGATTTCTTTATTTTTGTGTGTTTAACTATTATAGATTTTTGGGTTTTAGTTACAGTTCAATGATTGAGCATTGAACACTTTCCCTTGAGATGTGCAATAAGACAGTCCCTTCAGGAGTGCAATAAGACAAAAACATTTACTACATCATGCCTATTTGGACATATATGAAATTCTTAGCTAGTACATTCAAGAAAAGGAATGTATATTTTAGGAAGGAAGAAATACAGCTCTCTGTGGTTGTAAATGATGTAATTGCTTGCAATAAACCTTCAAAAGAATCTGGAAATAATGAATAGAATTAATAATTGAGTTTAAAAATATAATGGTTACAGGGTCAACATACAATATTCAATTTTGTAATTTTATACTATAAAAATGCAATTAAAATGTAGAAACAAAATATACAGTTATACAGTAATAGCAAATATAATTAATATTCAGTTTGTATTGACAGATATTTATAGATAGATATAGATATATATACATGAGAGAAGACAAATTTCCTTAATATTTAAGTACTCTTACAAATCAATAATAAATTGTCAGTAACTCAATTTTAAAAATAAGCAAAAACTATGAACTAACATATCACGTAATGAGATACATGAATTACCACCAAGGACATTACAAGATGTTATAATGATAATCTATTCCCACTTAGAGGCTTGTGTTTATATATTTCAAAAAAAAATCTGATGAACTCAAGTGTTGAAAAAATATAGAAGACAACTTGAATTTTACTATATTATTTGTGGAATTGTAAAATGAAACAAGCACTTTGGAATTTGAGGGTATCATCTACAATTAATGTTTGAATAAACCTATAAAAATTTTGACTCTGTACATATAAATGCATGATGATAATGATAACATCAAAGGTAGCAGGATAATTGGATCTAAAGTGTCTGAGGTCCTTAGCATTGTGCAGGAGAGTTAAAGTACTTTTTGGTATATTTTAATATGTCAGGAATGCATGTTGTATACTCATATCTAACAAACTAAGTAAAAATGAAATTAAATAATAAAATAATCATTAGTAGAAAAAAAGAAAGGCGAAAACACCAAAAAAAAAAAAAAAAAACCAAATAGTAAAGCAACTGTAAATCAGTAATCCCATTAAAATAAGAGGACAAAATAATCCAAATAAATGACAAGAGTTGTCTGGCTTGATGATAAAACAAAAGCTGATTATGCACTGATTATGTTTTTTTTACTATATACTGATTTTTATGTAAGAAATTTTATATATACAGAAAGAGTATTTGAAGTGATAGAATCTATACAAGCATTAAAAACAGGAGACTAGCTGTAGTTAAATTACCATCAGACAAAGTAGTCTTTAAGGCAAGAAGTGTTATATTGCAGAAAAGGAATAATATTACATAACAATAACAGGGTCAAACTGTAAGAAAAATATCAAAATCTTAAATGTATATTCATACAAAATAACTTCAAATAATATAATGAGTTGGTCGACAGAATTAAAAGAAAGACTAGATAAACTTAAAACCACAGTTAGAGGATATAATATACCTCTCATTAGCTAATAGGATAAATAGACAAAAAATAAGTAGAAAATATAAACAGTTAATAAACTTGGCTGGATTTACCTAAATAAAACACTACACTTAAAAACTACGGAGTATATTGTCTTTTCATGTACACATGGAATATTTAAGGAATTAGCAATTTTTTCTTATCACAAAGCAATTTAAAACAGATTGGATTATAAATCAAAATTTGAAAATTAAAAAAAAATTAGAAGATAAAAGAAGTGGCTATTTTCATGATCTTACAAAGTGTTTTTAAATAGGACAAACCTACAAAAATTATCAAGAAGAAAAAATCTATTTATTATTAAAATTAAGAACTTATACCTCAGTGTTGATCTATAAGTCAAAGTACCTTGTGTAATAATCTCCACTCTGTAAATGTCTTTATTGTTTTAATGATGGTCAGTTTTGGGTACTTAATCATCAGGTTAGGCCTGTGCTATGTAAATCCTTTTGTTTTTCTCTGTTGACAAAATCAAACTAAGAAACAATTGTTTGCAACAAATCTCATGTTATTATTGCCTCATATAGACACAGCTAAGTACATTTCCTTTAATTTTTTTAATGATCTATTGCATGTATTAAGAAAAGAGCAAACATTTTGACTATGACAATAAACTACACAATTTAGCTATAGTGTTTGTCCCCAAAGTGAGACTGTCATGCTGATCTATAGGAACAATGATGAATAAGTCCTTTATCTCTTCCTGTATGTCAGTGTATGAACTTGCGTGGTACAAGCAGTCAGACCACCCATTAAGAGCACTTTTATTAATAGTTCCTGCTTACATAAAGGTACTTCATTTATCAACTTCATTGACTGCAGCAAAGTGCTTATGCCACTGGCAATGGCTGGCTCAGCCAAGGGGCAAAGAAATAGCAACTGCAAGAAAGTCACTGAAAGAATGGGGCCTGCTTAAATCAGCCGACTTAGAGATGTCCTTAATTGTTTAGCTGAACAAAAAGAATTGTTGAGTCAAAAGTCTTAAAGTATTTTTTCTCATAAACTGGTATTCGTAATGATGGCAGTAATTATAATTATATGGGTGGAGAAAAAATGATCAAGTGTTTTATTGTTTTCTGCATATTATAATTCAACAGAATTCTTTGAATATCCTCAGAATTTTGATGCTAATATTTATTTTTATATCAAGGCAGAGAGGGAAATTTGTTCCATGTGGTATAAAAGATTTCCCTGAAAAATTTTATGTCAACTCAAAAATTGTTTGATCATCAAGATTTGGATTCAATTTATTGTGTTGAGAACTATGTTGCCCTGATGCTTTCTTAGGCATCACATGATAAATGAAGATAAGATACTCATTAGTTCAGTATAATTTGTAGAAAGGCAAGTTAATCTACTGGAACACTTATGTTACAGGATATAATTTTAAAATAAACTCAGATATTATTAATTTAGGAATATAGATGGACTTCAATATATCAATCTCATTAAATAGGACAAAATTCTACCTTAGTGGTTTTGAGAAATTTGAAATTATTTTTGTCATTGTTTAGTAGATTAGTCAAAGCTAAGCTTGTTTGTCCACTGTTCACATTTCTAGCAATTTCCAATTAGCAAGATCTGACTAGGTTTTAATAAGCATATTGGAATTAGGTTTGAGTCTTTCCACTTCTCATGGAAATAAGGAGAACCTGAACGAAAACAAACACACGTGTTTAGTGACATAAAGAAAGAAAACACAGGCTCCAAATTGTATAAATGTTGTTAATAATACTTATACCAACAGAATCAGCAAAAGTCCCAAGTGAAAAAAAAAACATAAATACCACAATTCATAGGAGAGTTTTACTGGATACCTTTGGAAATCTATGTCCTAAAAATACAGAAGTCAACTTCTTTCTGAGAGCTGATGATGTATTAAAAAAAAATTCCATGCCTTAGACCACAAAGAAAATATCAATAAATTTCAAAAAGTAGAAATAATACAGAGTTCTCTGATAATAGTGTAATAAAATATCTAATTAATAACAAAATCAGATAGAAAACAAACTAATGAACAAACAAATGAACAAAATAAGATCCATTTGGAAATTAAACACTGTTAACTCCTAAGTAAAATTTCAGTTTTTCTAAGAAAGAACAATCTTGAAAACATTACATATCACAACCTATGGGATAAATGCCTTTGCGAAGCAGCATGCAGAGAAAAACCACTCATGTTGCTTTTTAAAATAGTAATAGTAAATGAACTAAGCAACCAATTAAAGTTTTTAAAAATGTGCTAAATAAACAGGAGCAAAATACAATTAATAGGATCTGAATTAATAAATTTTCAGATATTTTAATACCTAGTCATATTAAATTTTTTTTTTAATATTTGCAATGACCTGCTTTGTGTACCTTTCAAACACATTTATTTATTTATTTATTTATTTATTTATTTATTTATTTATTTATTGCAGCACGTGGACCTCTCTCTGTTGTGGCCTCTCCCGTTGTGGAGCACAGGCTCCAGACGCGCAGGCTCAGTGGCCATGGCTCACAGGCCCAGCCTCTCCGCGGCATGTGGGATCCTCCCGGACTGTGTCATGAACCCGTGTCCCCTTCATCGGCAGGTGGACTCTCAACCACTGTGCCACCAGGGAAGCCCATCAAACACATTTATAAACACAGGATACAATTATCTCTTTTAAAATGAGAGTTTATTATTTGATATGGGTGAGACCTTCAAATATGGACAAATATAGTAGTTGCTGTTTGTCTTTATTATTTCTAACTTTATTTTTATAAGTATTCTCTAACATGCATATTCACAAATTATATTAATTGAAAAAAATAAAACCCTTAGAGATATTAAAATTGTTCCCATGCTTCGATCAACTCCAAATTATGTCTGATCCCCAGACCTAATTTGTCCTTTACTGGCTGATATGGATTTAAAAATCCAAATATGATCCTATAGTCCTTCAGAATTAGGAGATCAAATGTTGATGCTCCTGCCTTTTTGTATTACCAACAAAGGGCATTGTTCTGAGTTGTCCCCTCACCAAACCCAGAAAGTGCTCAGGAGATTCTTTCCTCTGTTAGAGAGGATACAGCAGTTAAGGCCCCATCACAGGGGTCAGTGACAAACAGATGACACTTTTGTTTACCTTCTTCATTGCCATCACTGTCACCCTCACCATCTCCATATTGACATCCACCCATGCCACGGACACGATTGCCATCTGACATTGCTTCCCTACCTTCTTGGACTTTAGGTCATGTCATTGACCTTGAAAGGACTGCCATTATCTCCTATTGGATAGGGACTTGGACTAGAACTAAAAGGAAAACAACAAAATGACTTCAGACAAACAATCTTTCCTTAGGGCATACACAAATCATTTCTAGCATTCTGCTCCACAAAAAATAAACAGGCTCAAAATAGCATAAGCTCATTTCTTATGTTGTTTTACCTCCTTGTTCCCCCCTGTCTCTGGGAGGGGCATCTGAAACAAGCACCTTAAATTTCTGAGAGAATGAAATCTCATACTCCCTGTTTTGCAGTTTGGAGAATGCATTAGATCCCAAGTAAAATTAGAGTAATTCTGCTGCAGGCACTTTTTCCAATTTTCAATTTCCCATTCCAGTTATCTAAACTGCTTTTGAGAACAACATTTCATTTTCCTTAAGCCAGTGGTTTCCAGCCCTAAATATCATTAGAATCACTTGGGGAGGTGATTTATAAGAAATAGATGATTTAATTGGTAACTTGAATCTGGGGATACAGAAGTGTATCTGTACATTGTTATTTATTTTTAACTCTAGGTGATTTGAGGAACCATGAGAGATCTTCTGCACAATCACTCCTGTTTATAGCTCCTAAAGCTCCTAGAGCTTTATGGCACATAAAGCTAGGTTCTTTATGTGCTGAAGATCCATGACAGATTTTATATAGGGGTCTCTAACCAAGCTTACTAGAAACAAAGTATGACTAAATAACAAACCCTTTACTACATTACACTTAATAGAGGTGAAAATTAATGCATTCACATATTTATCCAATCTAATATTTTGGTGAATAAAGAGGATCATGAGTCCTTCATTGTAAATTCCATAAAGGCAAGAATGTGTCTGGTTTTCCTTGGTTTTCTCCATCAATAACTAGCTAGCAAGTTGCCTTGGCTCCATGAATGTGCAGAATAAAGCAGTTATTAATATGAATAACCAGTAAATAAATGGCATTTATATCCCCAGCCTTAATCTCTCATTTGAGCTTCAGATTCATATACTCAACTGATTAGTTATTATTAAACAGAAATCTAGATTTCTCCTCAGAATATCTGACCCCACTCTGTCTCACCTCACCTTCATTTTCAGAAAGTCTCTTGTTAGCAAATCACATTCTAAATTATCCTAATTGCTAAGGCCACACATGTGTGAATCATCCTTGATCTCACTCTTTTCACCATCAATAACAAATCTTTTAACAAGTTTTGCTGTTTATCTCCAAAATAAATCTGGAATGAATTTATCTTTTTCTATTTCTATTGCAATCACTTGGTCGATGATTTCCTTGAATTTCTCTGGACTACTGAAATTACCTCATATGGGGCTTCCCAGCTCCCATGATTTCCCTCTCCTAGTCATGTGCCGCTCAAGAGCCAAAGCAATACTTTAAAAAAAAAAAAAAACAACTTTATTGCGGTATGATTCTCATACTATTCATCCATTTAAAGTGTATATTTCAACTTTTTTTTTTAGCATATTCACACATAAGTGCAACCATCGCCCCAAATTTGGAACTTTTTCATCATCTTGAAAAGAAACTGCATGCCTTTCAGCTATCACTTCTATAGTCTCTCTTTCCCTACTACATCCTTCAGCAACCTCTAACCTACTTTCTCTATATATAGATTTCCCTGATCTGCATATTCATATGAGTCATGTAGTATGTGGTCTTTTAAGACTGGTTTCTTTTAAATGGCATAATGAATATAGATCCAGGTTTTAGCAAGTATCAGTACTTTGTTCCTTTTTATAGCTGAATCATATTCCATTGTATACATAAACCATGTATTGTTTACCCATTTGTCCACTGATAGACATTTGGGTTGTTTCTACCTTTTGACTATTATGAATAATGTTGGTATGAGCATTCATATACAAGTTTCATATATATGAGCATTCATATATATGTTTTCATTTCTCTTGAGTATATACCAAGAACTGGAATTACTTACAATATCATATGGTAACTCTATGTTTAATCATTTGAGCAACTGCCATACTGGTTTCCAAAGCATTTGTACCAATTTACCTTCCTACCAGCAGTGTATGAATGTTCCAATTTTTTCACATCCTTACCAAAACTTGTTAGTTTAATTTTTGATTCTAGTCATTCCAGTGAGTGTGAAGTAGCATCTCATTGTTGTCTTGATTTGCATTCTCCTGATGACTAATTATGTCAAGCATCTTTTTATGTGCTTGTTGACAAGTTATATTTTTAATGCTTAGATCAGATGATGTCACTCCTCTTCCCTGTCATCACTGTATCTCCAAGACTTAAAATAGTGTCTGGCACATAATAAGAGATTAATAATTAATATTTAATTATTAGTTAATATGTGGTAATTGAGTGAATGATGAAAAATAATTAAATAGTAGTACAGAGTGATTCTTAGAAATGAATTCTTAGAAGTACAGCTAAAGAGACCATTTGGTCTATATTCTTTTCCAGGAACAAGTGTAAAAATTAAAGAAATTTAGGAGAAAATATCTAGATGTTAAAAGATTATTCTACATGCCAAATGAGAATCTAGTAACTTCTTATTCGAAGTGTGGTCTGTGAACCACCACTATAAGCATCACCTCAAAATGGTTAGAAAGGGTTCTGGGGCTTAATTGATACTAAGAAAATGGGACATGGCTCTACTACTTAGTTCCTGAAGATTTCACTATTATTGTTATTCCTTCTGTTAACTGGTACTGCTGCCATATGTTGGTCATCTACACTCAGTGTAGCACAGCTACAGAGATGTTCACTCTTCCTTCCTTGCCACTGAACAATTTCAACACACAATCCTCTGCTGATGTTGCCAAGAAAGATATCAGGAGTTATTTCTCTGACGCATACAACAGTAATCTCTGTGATGCCACCTACTTCACTCATAGAAATCCCCCAAACGCCCTCCCCATCTAAGTGTGGTTGAACCTGTGTCCTTCAAGCCTCCTTTTATGTTCTATTTCTGTGGCAAGTGCACCTTTGTTTAAGTGGGCAGAAACTCTCACACAGAGGCCTGAATGAGGGAATACTTTCTGTCAACTTTTGTTTCAGGCCCTGAGATATACAGTCCCCTTATAATTCCTTAGATTCAGTGAGCTCAGAACTCAGACTACAAAGAATTGCCATCTTTTCATACTTTTGTCTCCTATTAATTCTAAGAGCATGGCAAATTTAGTACTAGTAGTGATGATGAAAACCATCATGAATTAATCCAATATATTGTATTATCCTGCCACCCTATAAATACTAATAGTTAACACTTGTAGAGCCCTTGCTGTATACCAGCTGTGTTCTGGATATTTTATTATCACACCCATTTTCAAGGAAGAAGTATGTGCAGAGAGATTAAGCAATTTGTGCAAGATTACTCAGCTAAAAAAATGGTGCATCCAGGATTAGGGCTGAGTCTTGCTTAAGACTCTGAACTTTTAACTACAGTGCTGTCTCTCAGTTCTTGAGTACTTACTATGTGCCTGACGTACTAAGCAGGATGTTAGAAACTTTCCAAACTGAATTTCATCCTCATATCACATTAATGAAGTAGGCATTTATCTACCAATTTAAATACCTGGAAAACTAAGGTTTACAAATACTAACTTGTCTAAACCCAGATACCTAGTAAGTAGAAGAGTCACAATTTTAAACGGTTTATCTGATTAATAGCACAATCCACTATGATGCAATGAAACATTCTTTCTTTCTTTCTTTTCCCAGAACAATCTTCTTACACTGTTGTTTCTGTATTTTTTGTAATGACATATCCACCTGAAATACCCTCTTTCTATTTAAACATGTGAGAGTTGATTTTGTATGTCAATTTGGCTAGGCCACAGTACCCACTTCTTTGGTCAAACGCTTGTCTAGATGCTGCTGTGAAGATATTTTTCAGATAAGATTAACTTTTAAATCAGTAGACGTTGGGTAAAGCAGATTATCTGCCCTCCATCCAGTTGAAGGCCTAAAGAGGAAAAACATTGACCTGGCAAGAAAAAACAAATTTTGCCAGGAGAATGCCTGCTGGCCTACACTGAAGATTTTGGACTTACCAACCTCTGCAATCATGTGAGCCAATTCCTTAAAATCTCTCTCTCTCTCTCTCTCTCTCTCTCTCTCTGTGTGTGTGTGTGTGTGTGTATATATATATATATATATATATATATATATATATATATATATATATATATATATACATCATATTGATTCTGCTTTTCTGGAGAACCCTAATACACTCACTAGTTTTCCACATTCTACCTAATTCCTGAAGCTCCTTTTCAAATCTTCTTAAGGCTCTTCCAGAACCCTAAAACTAATATTATCTTCATTTCTTTTGAATTCACATAGAATTCTGTGGCAATACATTCTCTCACATCATACCAATATTTTTATTTCCATATATGTTCTTTTTTTTTTGCTGGAGTATAATTGCTTTACAATGTTGGGTTAGTTTCTCCTGTACAATGAAGTGAATCAGTTATATGTATACATATATCACCTCCCTCTTAGACCTCCCTCTCACCGCCCCCATCCCACCCATCTAAGTCATCACAGTGCACTGAGCTGAGCTCCCTGTGCTGTAGAATATTAATAACAGAAAACAAGTAAAGTGTCTTCTTTACTTGGTCTGAATCACCTAGCATGATTCACCTGTTACATAGTAAGTACTCCATGCATATGTTTTGAATTAATAAGAAAATGAGGGTGACAGAGTCGATTATATATAAACTCCCACCTGCACTTTATTTTTCTTTATTTTTTAAAAAATTATTTATTTATTTATTTTTGGCTGTCCTGCATCTTTGTTGCTGCACACAGGCTTTCTCTAGTTGCGGTGAGTGGGGGCTACTCTCCATTGCAGTGCGTGGGCTTCTCATTTCGGTGGCTTCTCTTGTTGTGGAACACAGGGTCTACGTGCACAGGCTTCAGTAGTTGTGGCACAGGGGCTCTGTAGTTGTGGTTCCTGGACTCTAGAGTGTAGGCTCAGTATGTGGCCCATGGGCTTAGTTGCTCCACGCATGTGGGATCTTCCTGGACCAGAGATCTAACCCGTGTCCCCTGCATTAACAGGTGGATTCTTAACCACTGCACCACCAGGGAAGTCCCCCACCACACTTTAACTCTAAGCACCTCTCTTCTTAATTTCTTCACCCTCTTCCTCTCTCCCTAATAAAAAATTCACTTTAATATGTGGGGAAAGTCAATAATCAGCTTAGAAACTATAAAGCTTTTTGAGTAAAATTATTCACCACGGAAATTAAAGGTTATATCAATAACAGCAATTTTATTTTTGCCATTAAAATGTAGATATGAATAGATGATGATATTAATGGAGCTGTATTTTTTCACTATTGAGAATATTTAAGAGGATGTGAGATATTAATGTCTCAACATAAAAAAGACTTTCAGGGCTTCCCTGGTGGCGCAGTGGTTGAGAGTCCGCCTGCCGATGCAGGGGACACGGGTTCGTGTCCCGGTCTGGGAAGATCCCACATGCCGTGGAGAGGCCCGTGAGCCATGGCTGCTGAGCCTGCGCATCCGGAGCCTGTGCTCTGCAACGGGAGAGGCCACAACAGTGAGAGGCCCGCGTACCTCAAAAAAAAAAAAAAAAAAGACTTTCACATCAGTGTCAAATAAGGCAAGAAACTAAATTTAATCCCTAGTGGATCTGAATATAAACGTCTATTGTTGCCATGATATGCTGTTCTATTCATTACTTTTCTCATTTTCTATACATTTTATTACATTCTTTAATACATCTAAAGGCCCATATTTTGTAAAGTAATGATTGTCTGCTGTATTCGAATATATTTGAAAAAAAATTTAATTGTATTGGCTTCAATTCCCATTGAATCCATGAGTTAAAAAAAAATCTTTTTTTTTTCTTTTCTGTGTGTCCCATGTGTGATCTTTCCTGGCTGCCTCTGCCTCTAATTAGCTGTGAATTAATTCTTGTACATGATAGCAACAGTGAACAACTCCTTGCACTGAAATATGTTTCCTATTTTTGTACATAAAATTTGAGCATTTTTCTAGATTCCATGTCAAACAATTTGTTCTAGCTAGCTTCCTGCAGTTTATGGGTGTTTAATATCTCATTTACCTTAAGGTGACCTCTAATCTCTAAACCTCTCCTTAGTATGCTCCGAATTAAGGTTCAGCATTAGTTAAACTGCCATTTGTCTCCTCACATAGTACACTCGTGGAAGAGGTATTTCTTCTCATGTAGGAAACTTTGGTGTTCAACAGGAATCCTAAATAACCACATGCTCTCCCAGAATTTCCTCATAGAAAAGCTACAGAATGGACTAAGTGCGAGATTAATCATTTACATAGCAGACTAAGTCTCAGAAGAAATGCAGGGGAACTGACTCAACATAAATAGAAATCATTAATTTCTACAAAGAAAGTGTCTACCGTAAGGATTCAGAATATATCACAGTCTAGTGACATTTAAGCAATATTAATATCAGTACTCATATATAATAATACTTCATAGGCATTGAATACCTACTATCTGTCAGACATTGTGCCAAATACCTTAAATAGTTTTAATGCTCTTTTAATCTCCACAGCAACTTTCTGTGATAAGCACATTTATATTATCACTATTGCCACTTTGCACACAGTGAGACCAAGTTTTACAGAGATTAAATAATACACCCAGGACAGCAAGATGACTGAATAGGAAGACTTGTACCCTCCTCTCCCCATGGAGACACCGATTTGATAACAACTCACAGATAAATTCCCTTTATGAGAAACGCAGAAACTAATTGGGAGGCTACTGCACCTTGTACAAGTGTAAAATCAGCCACATGGAAACCAGTAGGAGAAGTGAAGACAGTATTTTTGCCAAAATCCCAGCCCTAGCACAGAGTCATATAATCAGAAGAGAAACCCTAGCTCCCAGCTTTTCCCTGATTGGATAAAGGGTTGGACCTCACAGCTAAGACCTCAGCTTTTCCTGGTGTTACCCAAGGGACAGGTCTCAGAGAACTAACAGAGATCTGTATACACTAGTACCCTGGGGGGTACAATGAACAAAGAAGTCTGAGCCAACAAGCATGCAAGCACTCACCACAGATCCTTACCCCGACTCCCTGCAGAGTGAGCAGGCTGTAAATCCCAGCTCACAGATGCTCTCTGAGAAGGGAAAACGTTGAACTGTACATCTAATGTGTTGATTTATCTGGGAGATACCTGAGGGGTTGACTTTTGTCCCATCTGTCTAGGATTAAAGACGGGTCCTGGCCTACCCCAAATGCCTGGATTTTGCTAAGAACAAAAACAGCAGTTTGGATTAGCAGAAAGGTCTGAGAGGCCTATAGAAACTCTAACCTGATTGCTGATAATCTTCTATACAAGGTCTTATATAGGGAAACAGACTTAATAGTCCATAAAAAACTGTTAGAACTACTTAATGAATTCAATAAAGTTGCAGTATACAAAATCAATATACAAAAACCTTTCAGTTTTTATACACTAATAAGGAAATATCTGAAAGGAAATAAGAATTTGTAATAGTGTCAGAAGGATAAAAGAAAAATAGGAAGAACCTAACCAAGGCAGTAAAAGACTTGTACAGTGAAAGCTATACAGTAATTATGAAAGATATTAAAGAAAACACAGACAAATGCAGACAAAAGAGTAACAAACCAAATCCAACAACACATTGAAAGGATCATACACCATGATCAAGTGGGATTTATCCCAGGGGTGCAAGGCTTTTTCAATATCTGCAACTCAATCAATCTGATACACCACATTAACAAACTGAAAAGTAAAAACCAGATGAGATATCACCTCACACCTTTTAGAATGTGCATCAGAAAGAAAACAAGTAAAAACTGTTGGCCAGGTTTTGTAGAAAATGGAACCCATGTACATTGTTGGTGGTAATGTAAATTGGTGCAGTCACTGTGGAATACAATATGGAGTTTTTTTGATAGCTCAAAATAGAACTACCTTATGACCTGGCAATTCCACTCCTGGTTATATACCCGAAATAAAACAAACACATTTTTGCAGTGGCTAGGACTTTATCCCTGGTATAAATCACACTTGATTGTGGTGTGTTATCCTTTTAATGTATTGTTGGATTCAGTTTAGTACAATCTGAAATATTTTGGTGAGGATTTTTGCATCTATGTTCATCAGTGTTATTGGAAGACTGTAATTGTCCTGTCTTTGTGATATCTTTGTCTGATTTTGATATCAGGGTGATTCTGGCTGCATAGAATCAGTTTGGAAGTGTTCCTTCCTCTGAATTTTTTTTGGAATAGTTTGAGAAGGATAGGCTTTAACCCTTCTCTAAATGTTTCGTAGAATTCACCAGTGAAGCAACCTGGTTCTGGACTTTTGCTTATTGGGAGTTTTTAAATTTCTAATTCAAATTCAGTACTGGTAATTGGTTTGTTCATATTTTCTATTTCTTCCTAGTTCAGTCTTGGGAGATTGTACCATTCTAAGAATTTGTCTATTTCTTCTAGGTTGTACATTTTATTGGAGTCAAGTTGGTCATAGTAATTTCTTATGATCCTGTGTATTTCTGTGGTGTCAGTTGTAACTCTTCTTTTTTCATTTCTGATTTTAGTGATATGAGTCCTCTTTCTTTTTTTCTTCATGAGTCTGGCTAAAGGTTTATCAATTTTCTTTATCGTTTCAAAGAACCAACTTTTGGTTTCACTGATATTTTCTATTGTTTTTTAACCTCTATTTCATTTATTTTTGCTCTGATCTCTATGAGTTCTTTCCTTCTACCATCTTTGGGTTTTGTTTGCTCTGATCTTTTGCACATCCCATACATTTGGATTGTCATATTTTCATTTTCATTTGTCTCTAAGAATTTTTTGATTTCCTCTTTGATTTCTTCAGTGATTCATTTGTTGTTTAGTAGCATATTAATCAGGCATGTTTCCCTGATTTCTTTGATCTTATTTATGGTCATTACTCTGAACTCATTCTTGAGTAGATTTCTTATGTCCACTTCACTTAGTTTTTCCTCTGAGATTTTATCTTATTCCTTCATGTGGAACATATTCCTCTGTCACCTCATTTTGTCTAAGTTGCTATTTGTATTTTTGTGTATGGGGTAGGTTAATTACGTTTTTCGACCTTGGAGAAGTGGCTCTCTGTAGGAATCATCCTATGTGTCCCTACTGTGCACTCCCCTCTAGTCATCCAAGCTATATGCTCTAATGGTTCCCCCTAAGAGAGCTGCTTGGTGCCTTCTGTTGTGGCAGGCTGACTATGTGGGTGGTCTGTTAGGCTTGGTTGGCTCCTAGCCTGGTAGGTTGTCAGGCCTTCCCATTCAGATGCTGCTGGCTGCTGTTTAACAGAGATTGCTGAACAGGCAGCTGGCTGTAGAATTGTAAGTGAACACAGGGCTAGTGCTGGCTCATTGGTGGGTGGAGTCAGGGTCCCTACAACTCCAGGAAGGTAAAGCCAGGTCCTGAAGTTAGTGCTGGACTACTAGCTGGCAGGGCTCATTCCCTGAGTAAGACTGCAGGGCCCAGCCATTGAAGAGCTTGTTTCTGATCCTTGGTGGAGGGAGGCAGTTCCTGGAACAGTTACATATGGGATCCAGGGTGTCCTGAAGCTTTCATTGGCCTGCTAGTGGACAGGGCCAGGGCTCAGCTGGACCCAGGATAGGTTCTGGACTGCTGTGGTTGGCCAGAGTCTATAGGCTGCAGGATGTAATTTTATTTGTTTGTTTTTGTGTTTTTGCCTCACGTGTCTTCCCCCTAGTGGGTGAGGCTGGTTTAGAGGGTAGTGCAGGCTTCCTGGAAGGAAGGACTAGTGCCTTCCCACTGGTGAGTGGAATGGGGTTTGGCCCTCTGGTGAGGAGTGCCATGTCTAGAGGCATGTTTAGAGGTGGCTGTGTGCTCAGGAAGACTTTATGCAGCCTGTCTGCTAATGGATGGAGTTGTGTCCCTGCCCAGTTAATTGTTGGGCCTGAAGCATCCCAGCACTGGCAGCTGCAGGATTTTGGGTAGGGCCAAGTCTTAAAGGCACTAATGAGCCAAGATGGCAGCCTCCAGTAGCAGTGTTCATGCAGTAGATGTTTCCCAAAACAGCTGCCACCAGTGTTTATGTCCCCAGGATGAGCCAGAGTCCACCTCCCAACCCTTCTTAACCTCTTCAGGAAACTCTCCAAGACCAGAAGATAGGTCTGGTCCATGCTTCTAGCAAATTACTCCTTTTGCCCCGAGATCCAGTGCATGTGAGAATTTGTGTGCACCCTTTAAGAGTGAAATCTCTATTTCCCCCAATTTTATGGGGCTCCCAAAATTAAGTTCTGCTAACCTTCAAAGCCAAATGATCTGGAGGCTCGTCTTTCTGATGCAGGATCCTTGGGCTCTAGAGTCCCATGTGAGGATCAGTACTTTCACTAATGGGGGAGAACCTCTGCAATATAGTTGGAATATTTTATCTATTGATAATTGATCTAATTTAGTAATTGTGTTTGTCTACTATCTTTCCATTTTTCTCCTATTTGTTTTATCTGTTCTTATTTTATGTTTCTTTCTTTGTTTTCTTTGTAGATTAATTAAATACTCTTTAGTATTCCATTTTTATCTCTTACTGATCTAGTAGCTTTATCTCTTTGTTGGTTTTATCTCTTTGTTTTTATTTATTGGTTGCTCTAAGTTTTAGAGCATACTTTTAACATTTTATATTCTGCCTTTAAATAATTATTTTATCTGTGGTCATATAAATATGCTGTAGCAGCTGATGTTTATTTCCCCTTAACATCCTGTGTGCTATGGTTTTCATACATTTTAATCCTACATATGTAAATGTCCTATACTACCTAACAATTGATTGATTTACACTGCCAATCATATTTTAAAGAAATTAACATGAGAAAAATTCTGTTGTATTTACTCACTTATTTCTATTTCAACAGTTTTCCTTTCTTTTTATAGATCCAAATTCCCTACTGTTAATATTTCCCTTTTGCCTGAAAGACTTATTTAATTTCTCTTGTATTATAGTCCTGAAGGATATGAACAATGTCTTTTTTTTTAACATCTTTATTGAAGTATAATTGCTTTACAATGGTGTGTTAGTTTGTGCTTTATAACAAAGTGCGTCAGTTATACATATACATATGTCCCCATATCTCTTTCATCTTGTGTCTCTCTCCCTCCAACCCTCCCTATCCCACCCCTCTATGTGGTCACAAAGCACTGAGCTGATCTCCCTGTGCTATGGGGCTGCTTCCCACTAGCTATCTATTTTATGTTTGGTATTGTATATATGTCCATACCACTCTCTCACTTTGTCCCAGCTTACCATTCCCCCTCTCCATATCCTCAAGTCCATTCTCTAGTAGTTCTGCATCTTTACTCCTGTCTTGGCCTTAAGTTCTTCTGACCATTTTCTTTTCTTTTCTTTCTTTTTTTTTCCTTAAATTCCATATATATGTGTTAGAATATGGTATTTGTTTTTCTCTTTCTGACTTACTTCACTCTGTATGACACACTCTAGGTCCATCCACCTCACTACAAGTAACTCAGTTTCGTTTCTTTTTATGGCTGAGTAATATTCCATTCTATATATGTGCCACATCTTCTTTATCTATTCATCTATTGATGGACAGTTAGGTTGTTTCCATCTCCTGGCTATTGTAAATAGAGCTGCAATGAACATTTTGGTACATGACTCTTTTTAAATTATGGTTTTCTCAGGGTATAATCCCAGTAGTGGGATTGCTGGGTCATATTGTAGTTCTATTTTTAGCTCTTAAAGGAACCTCCATACTGTTCTCCAGAGTAGCTATATCAATTTACATTCCCACCAATAGTGCAGGAGGGTTCCCTTTTCTCCACACCTTCTCCAGTACTTATTGTTTGTAGATTTTTTGATGATGACAATTCTGACTGGTGTGAGATGATACCTTATTGTAGTTTTGATTTGCATTTCTCTAATGATTAATGATGTTGAGCATTCTTTCATGTGTTTGTTTGCAATATGTATATCTTCTTTTGAGAAATGTCTATTTAGGTCTTCTGTCCATTTTTGGATTGGGTTGTTTGTTTTTTTGATGCTGAGCTTCATGAGCTGTTTTTATATTTGGAAATTAATCTTTTGTCAGTTGCTTCATTTGCAAATATTTTCTTCTATTATGAGGGTTGCCTTTTCGTCTTGTTTATGGTTTCCTTTGCTGTGCAAAAGCTTTGAAGTTTCATTAGGTCTCATATTTTTATTTTTGTTTTTATTTCCATTTCTCTAGGAGGTGGGTCAAAAAGGATCTTGCTGTGATTTATGTCATAGAGTGTTCTGCTTATGTTTTCCTCTAAGAGTTTGATATTGTATGGCCTTACATTTATGTCTTTATTCCATTTTGAGTTTATTTTTGTGAATGGTGTTAGGGAGTGTTCTAATTTCATTCTTTTACATGTAGCTGTCCAGTTTTCCCAGCACTACTTATTGAAGAGGCTGTCTTTTCTCCACTGTATATTCTTGCCTACTTTACCAAAGATAAGGTGACCATATGTGTATGGGTTTAGCTCTGGGCTTTCTATCTTTCGGTTTTCAAAAAATGTCTTTATTTCATCTACATTTTTGAAGGATGTTTTTTTGCCAGATATAAAAGTCTAGGTTAACATGATTTTTTCACGACTTTTGTCTTCTGGTTGCATTGTCCCTTTGTCCTCTGGTTGCATAATTACCCTAGTCCTTTTTTTCCTTTTGTCCAATGTACAAATATCATTATTTCAAGAGAAGACTTGCAGTGTTCTTATTTGCTCCCTTATATACTCTGCATGTGTGTTTGTTTTTTCTGGCTGCTTTTAAGATTTTCTTTTTGTCATCAATTTGAGTCCATTTTGTGTGTTTTTTTTTTTGTGCTTATCTGGACTAGTGATCATTGAGATTCATGGGTATATGGGTTCTATATCAGTATTCGACCAAATTTCACATTTTTTTGCAAATATTTTCTTCCCCAATCTTTCTTTCTCCTATTCTTCTGGTGTTCCAATAATATATATATCAGACAACTTGTTATTATCAAACAAGTCACTGAGATTCATTCATTTTACTCATAATTTTGATCTTGATGCTGCTGTTTGGAGAGTTTTTTTTTTTAAAACCCTATCGACATGTTCAATGATCTTATCTAGTTTATCTAGCTTCTAACATGTTTCCAAGTCCATTCAGTAAAAATAAATAAATAAATGATAAAAATATCATATTCTTCAATTCTAGAATTTCAGTTTTCTTTTAGTAAATTCATTTCTCTATATTTCTTATTTGTTCTCTAATTATATTTATACTTGCCTTCCAATCTTTGTCATGTTTATTAGTTACTTTAAATAATTTGCCTGGGCTTTCCTGGTGGTACAGTGGTTGAGAATCTGCCTGCCAATGCAGGGGACGTGGGTTCGTGTCCTGGTCTGGGAAGATCCCACATGCCACGGAGTGGCTAGGCCCGTGAGCTATGGTCACTGAGCCTGCACGTCTGGAGCCTGTGCTCCGCAATGGGAGAGGCCACAACAGTGAGAGGCCTGGGTAACACACACAAAAAAAAATAAAAATAAATAAATAATTTGTCTGCTAGTTTCATAATTTCTTTACTTTAAAAATGTCAAGTACTTTCTTTTGCCTTATTTTTATCCTGACTATGAATAACATTATTCTAATCCACCATATGTCTGGTAATTTGTGATTATATGCTGCATATTACAGAGGCTACTTTTGTTTAGTGCATGGAATTTGCCCTCTGTATTAATTGAGCACTGAGCTTCTGAGCATACAGTAATTTGCTTTTGTCTCAGCTTGATACTTTTGAGGTTTCTTTTAATTTTTTAATAAGATAAGTATAGAGTGTCTTGATAAATGCTACTTAAAATCTTAGGGCTATCTGAGTTCTCAGTGGAATACACACAGTGTTCAAGGAGGTCTGTTTATTCTGGTAATTTGGAACTAGTTAGTCTACACTCTTTGTGTAATTTTTCACTTTGAAGTTTTGTGATAGTTTTTTTTATTTTTCTTTTTCTGGTAGGCATTCTTTCCCCAGTAGCTGTTCTTCATCTAGTCTTTTATATTTGTAGCTCTGTTTATGTTCAGCTTAGTATTTGGCCAAAAATCAAAGTGATTTCTATTTACAGCACCTTCTCTGTATGTTCTCTTACCCTCATTATCTTACCTCCAAATTTGAGCTATCCCAATAGTTCAAACTCCAATATTATATTCTTTTTTTTAATTTTTAAAAATAATTTTTAACATTATTTTAATTTTATTTATTTATTTATTTGGCTGTGTCAGGTCTTTATTATGGCATAATGGATCTTCACTGGGGTATGCCGCATCTTTCGTTGTGGCACGCAGGATCTATTGTTGTGGCACATGGGCTTCTCTCAAGTTATGATGTGTGGGTTTTCTCTTCTCTAGTTGTGACACAAAGGCTCCAGGGCTCGTGGGCTCTGTAGTTGTGGCTCATGGGCTCCAGAGTGCATGGGTTCCACAGTATGTGATATGCAGGCTCTCTAGTTGAGGCATGTGGGCTTAGTTGCTCCGTGGCATGTGGGATCTTTGTTCCCTGACCAGGGGTTGAACCCACATCCCCTGCATTGCAAGGCAGATTCTTTACCACTGGGCCACCAGGTAAGTCCCTTAGATTCTTTATCTCAGCAAGACTATCATGCTCTCTTTGAGCTACCCTTATCTGCAATGTATTTAGAAAAATTAGCTTTAGGCAGAAATCCAGAATAATCAATGAGGCTAAATTATTTGTTTTCCTTTGCTCGAGGAGCTCAACTCTCCATTTATTTTAGTCCAATATATCTGAATACAGTTATTTCATGCACTTTTTTTCTAGTTTCAGGGTGGTTTACAGCAAGATACCTAGTCTATTAACAGTTAAGTAATAGTAGTGAAAATGGAAATAAGTGAATGAATTCAAGATATATTTTTCTTTCAAAATTAGAGAAAAGTTATTAGCATATCTTTCTGTTCTTAGTCAGCTATAGATGCTAAACACTTGTAAAATATTGGATAATTTGTTTTCTGAAAAAATCATTCAAGTCTGGCAGAATATAAATTGGCATACTCTCATGAGTTTCTAAAATGAGATTTCCTATGCTGATGCTTCAAATATGCCTGGGATGAGTCCCAGGACCTTGATATCCACTGAATAACAATATTCAATAAATTTTCTATTGCTATGCCCTAAGAAGCTAATTAGGTCTCTTGAGATTCACTGAATATCAGAAGTATGACACTTGTGGGAGAAAACATTAAAGTCCAATTTATCTTATGAGCTGATTATCTGATAATCCCTGGTTTCACCTTCATCTGTTCTACCGTGTGCTTCTATGGATCCATCCTGACACAATCAGAGGCATAAAGAATGATAGAAAATTGAATTAATTTGGTTCCTGGATGAAGGCAAGGACGTTGTAGATATTCACAGCATAAATGATGATAAAAATTTGTGAGACAACTCTTGAATAAATGATATTACCTATTACTAAGAAGGAAAGAAAAAAATATCAGACTAGAATGAGTCTCTAATTCAAGTCGTTACTTCATTAATTAAGATTCTTAATCAAGAATAATATTGCTTAATAATATTTAGAAATGAAATTGAGGAATATCATTTTGGTTATTAGGAAGATCAAATATAGTACATATTGATGTCTATTTATTTTTACTGAAAAATAAGAACATATATAGTAAATACTTTCAAATTTATCATTGTTTTGAAACAAGTGACAGAACAATTTCAAAACCGTTATGATTTATAACTTCTAATTCTCTCAGTCATGCCTGAGATTCTTGCTGTGTGAGAATAACCAGTGCACTGATGAGGGAAAGTAATAGCTAAAAGTGTCCTCTGACAATTCTAACACTCAAAAGACAAATCTAACACTCAAAATAGATAGAAATAGTTTAAAATTTTATTTTTTATTTGGCTTTTGTGAGAAAATTAACAAGGCTTCTGATATTTTGTGCAATTAATTAAAAGAATCTGCAAGTTTTTTAAATTCAAATTTATGATTCTACAGACATGTCTCTGACAATTCTCACCTAATTTTATTTGCTTATCAGAAATACTGGGGCACATTCCTAGAGAATATGTGAACTTAAATTACTAACTGCTTGCTTGAGCCATTAGAAAGAACTTATTTTTTTAGACTTTTATCTTTGTAATTATATCTTTATTAATTACCTCATTTGGAAATAAACAGTTGTGATAATAAGTAGGTTTTAATTACTGGTTTTATTCATTGATTGAATTGGATCAAGAATTACATGTCTAGGTAAATGTAATTACTATTAGAATTTTATAATATACAACATAAATATAAGATATGTATTTTATATGTTTTATCAGATACAATATTGTAGTCACATTGTTTCTCAGAGATCAAAGTATGATTCTACCATTCATTAGATCATTAGATAACCCCATAACATGTTAATTCTCACTGGCTTATTTTCACCTATTTTTATTTTTTTGCATCTGAAGTTACAGGTTTTTTTTTTTAACCTTTTATTTTATTTCTTACCACATTTACTCCAAGTGAAATTGGCCACTCCTCTGGCTCTCCTAATGAAAACTCTCACATCAAGAATGTTAAAAGTTTATTAAACTTAACTATTTGGAGACCATGGAGGAGGGATAACACAGTGCAACCGTACTACTTCCCATTATGTGCTGGTTTTCTCTCCTCTCCCTTCAAGATCTGTTCCTTACTCTATCCTTATAAAATTGTCCTAAGAAGTTTCAAATATTCTCTTATATATACATAAGAGTATCTATAAGGGGTAACAGGACACTCCATTAAACTTTTCTCAGGGAAACATATACCTCTGCCATTAAAGTATGCAGTGAAAAGAGGCCACTCATTTTACTTTACAAAATAAATTAAATATAGTTCTAGGACACTTGTCTTGTACCCCTAAACATAGGAGAGTCTGAAAATGTATATCTATATCTAGATTGGTAGATAGATAACTAGATAGATAGATAGAGATAGAGATATAAATGTTACCTCATTAGCTACCAGGAAAATTAAATTAGATATAGATGCTAAGGATTGACAATCTCTTCTATAATATACACTATGGTAAACATGTCCTTTGTTGACATAGAGAATACATATTCATCTAAGGACTATAGAAAATAGTTAATAATTACCTAGGGAAATGAATGGAGAGGGGGCAAATACAATGGTAATGAGAATAGTATAACTCTAGGTCTAAAACAATCCAATTTAATAGAAAATTTGGAATACAGGAGAGGAGGGTAACATAGGACTTACAAAATCTCAAGAAGCAAAAAGGAAAGAAGGATGTGTATAGAAAAAAGAGAGACTGATGTTGAGTTAAAGGGAGGAAGGACAGTAAGAAGTTTTAAAGGGGATTGCAGTATCATAGGCAAGGAAATAAATCAACATGCTAGAAGCAGTGATGTAAGCCAATTTAATAATAGCAATTCTAACATGAGAAGTGTATTACTCAACAGCAGATATCACAGGTTAAAATATGAGAAGTAAAAATAAATAGAATCTGATATGTAAGATATTGAGTTATGACAAAGGAAGATGCATAAATTATGAGGTAAAGGAAAATTTCTTTCATTAAAAACTAGCAGAAATTGGGTTGACTGGCTAAAAATTTCAAGCAAGTCCCTCCAAATTGATATTATTGAGCTATTACAAAGGAAAATGAAAATAAGTATAAAGAGACAAAAATTAGAAAAGAAAAAAACAGAGGGACAGAATCTAAGTAAAATTGTATCATACTTTTCAGGTGACTTGGCAAGTTTAAAGACAATGGAAGTCATTTCAGAGAAAAAGTTTAACTTCATAAGATAACATAAAATTAATATGTGTATATGTCAAACTAATTAAAATGACAACTAAAATTATAGGAGATGTTTGCAGCAAATATTATAAATAAGTAATACTTTAAATAAAAAGGTTCATATAAATCAGTTAAGATAATAGCACTGGGTCAGGCAGCCTTGAAAATAGCTCCTAGGATCCCTCATTCCTGTATCCTTACCCTGTGTTATCTCCTCCCTTTGAATGTGAGCTGGGCCTATTGACTCAATTCTCACGAATAAATCATGGTAAAAGTGATGGGGTACCTCTTCTGGGATTAGAGTATTTAAAAAAAATGCTACAATACATCTTGCTCTTTCTTATGACTGCTCTAAGGATGTAAGCTTCCATTTGTGAGTTAGCCTATGGAGAGGTCAATGTGGCAAGGAGCTGAGGGAAGGACTCTGCCTAACAGCAATTGAGACACTAAAAACCCTCAGTCCAATGGATTAAAAAAGGACTTAAGCCTACTGACAACCATGTGAGTCATCTTGGATCTTGATTCTCTCCCAGTCAGTCCTTCAGATGAAAATACAGACACTGCCAACATCTTGATTGCAACCTTGTGAAAGGATTTCAGGCAGAGAAACGCAAATAAGCTGTGCCTGGATTCCTATGCACAGCAACTGTGACACCATACATGTCTGCTGTAAATTTCAGGGTAATTGGTTACATAACAATAGATTAATAGTATAGATATTTTAATACCCTTCCTTTGTTTGTGGTCTGAAACTAGTGATGTGTTTCTAATGAAGTGAATATGGTAAAGTAATAAGATGTCACTTTGGAGGATAGATAAAAAGAAAGTATGGCTTTGTTTTGCATGCCCTATCTCATTTTCTCTCTCTTAGATTCCTTTCACAAGGGAAAAAAACCTGCCAGTTTGTGAATAGCCCACGGCGAGAACCATATGGCAAGGAACAGAGAGAGGTCTCTTGCTAACAGTCAGCTGAGGTCTGATGCCTATTGACAATCATGTTAGTGATCTTGGAAATTGATTTTCCCTCATAAGAGAGAGAACTGTAGCTCCACTGACATCTTGATTAGACCCTTATGAAAGACTGACCAGGAGACATTCAACTAAACCATGTCCGAAATTCTAACACCCAGAAACTGTTAGATAATAAATGCTCACTGTTTTAAATTGACAAGCTTTGAGGTAATTTGTTATACATCAATATGTAGTTAATACAAACATAAATATCTTAATTGGATAAATTTACAAAAATTCCCAGACACATATTAGGTAATACTGATCAGAAGAGAAAGCATCTACACTGGAGGAGGAAAATGTATCAAATATAACTTGTAGAAATAAAACGTGTTATGTCAGTAAACTTAGGATAAACATTAAGAGAAAATAGACCAAATTAAAAGGAAAGTTAAAAGGAAACAGAGGGTTCATATTCTTGCCTCTTAAACTTGAGGTGAACAAAAGACCCAATTATAGTTCAACAAAATAGAGTTTAGTGTCCACCAAAGACAGACATTTATAGGTACCACTGCCAATTTCCCAGTCACAGTGTCTCTCTTAATTTTACTGACATAATAACAAGGACTCCTTGTTTGACCAAACTTTAGTAAGGCTCCTCTGAGCCTTCTTCTCAACTACATCTCAGCCTTACTTAGTCCACAATTCTTTACCTGTCAAGCTCAGTGTTAGCAAGAATTCTGCCATATCAGGAAAAATAAGAGTTTGGGGAAATGCATTTTGCTTCATGTACTCTGCCAGTTGGCCGCTACTGCATGGGAAGCAGCCCTCAGACTGGAAGAGAATCAAGCTCATCCTCCCTAAGAGGTCCTTTTTAATAATTTGACTCAATTTGGTAATAGAAGTGGCAGCATATTTTATTGACTGCTCTCATCATTTCCTGTCACAAAAAGAGTCAACATCACCCAAAAGGGATTAGGATAGTTAGAGATGTAGTTAACAATAAATTTTTTAAATATAGAAAGCATTGAAAGCTGTAATAAACAAAACTAATGTCAATGAAAAGATCCAAACATGACAGATTGCCCCTTAAATAAATATTATATATTTACTATTCAAAGCTGGGCAGGTTTGGTGAAAGGAAAATTTTACATAGATCCATCCACTAAAGGTAGCTTATACTTTAAAAGGGAATATCCATGAAGAATCAAAGTGATATTTGGAGAAAGTAGATAAAAAAAAATTGAATATGAGTTACTACAGTATAATAAAGTAATTACAGAAAAAAATTTCTAGCACAGGGAAACAAAAGAAAATTCTAATAAAAATGAAGGTTTAATTAAAAAAAATTACAAAGTATAAACTTCTCTATCAATTAATTTTTGCTGTGTAATAAACCACTTCAAAGTTGAGTGGCTTAAAGCAAAAAAAAAATAAAGTTTTTTTTCCTCATAATTCTATAGTGTGCTTGTATGGTTCTCTGGTCTCTCTTGGCTAGTGGTAGAAGATCTAGGATGATATCATTCACAGACCTGTAGCCTTCGCTGGAGTGAGTAAGAAGTCATGTTAGTAAGGATAGTTGGAACCTCTATCCATATGGTCTCATCCTTTAGGAAGCTATCCTAAGCTTGTGTCATAGGGTATCTATCACAAGAGAGGGCAAGTTGAAAGCATAAGGACTTTCCTGGTCTTTGTTTACCCCCTATTCTTTAATATTCCACTGGTCAAAGCAAGTCACATGGCTAAGCCTAGATTCAAGTGATGGAGAATTAAACTCTTCCTCTTGATGGGAGGAGCTCAAAAGTCACATTGCAAACTGGCCTGTATACAGAGATAAGACACATTACTGCAGCCATTTTTTCAAATTCTATCACAAAAACATACAAAAACTTTAAAACAAAAGCATTTATGACTCTCTTATATCTAATTAATAAAAACGAATTGGCATTTAACAAATTTAAAATACCACTACTAAAATAGGAACAGTTATTTCACTGCACTAGAGCTAATCAATGAATTTTGTAAAGTAGCAGAATACAAAATTAATGTACAGAAATCTCTTGAATTCGTATACACTAATAACAAAAAAATCAGAAAAAGAAATTAAGGAAACACTCCCATTTATCACTGCAGCAAAATAATAAAATACTTAGGAATAAACCTACCTAAGGAAGCAAAAGATCTGTGTGCAGAAAACTATAAGACACTGACTAATGAAAGAAATCAAACAGGTGGAAAAACAGGTGGAAAGATATACCATGTTCTTGGATTAGAAGAATCAACATTGTGAAAATGACTATACTACCCAAAGCAATACAGATTCAATGAAATCCCTATCAAATTACCAATGACATTTTTCATAGAACTAGAAAAAAAATTTACAATTTGTATGAAAACACAAAAGACTGCCAGTAGCCAAAGCAATTTTGAGAAAGAAAAATGGAGGTGGAGGAATCAGGCTCCCTGACTTCAGACTATACTATAAAGCTACAGTAATCAAGACAGTATGGAACTGGCACAAACACAGAAATATAGATCAGTAGAACAGGATAGAAAGCTCAGATATAAACCCATGCAGTATGGTCAACTAATGTATGACAAAGGAGGTAAGGATATACAATGGAGAAAAGACAGCCTCTTCAATAAGTGGTGCTGGGAAAACTGGACAGCTACACATAAAAGAATGAAATCAGAACACTTCCAAACACTATGCACAAAAATGAACTCAAAATGGATTAAAGACCTAAATGTAAGGTCAGACATTATAAAACTCTTAGAGGAAAACATAAGCAGAACACTCTATGACATAAATCACAGCAAGATCCTTTGGCCTGCCTCCTAGAGAAAAAGAAATAAAAGCAAAAATAAACAAATGGAACCTAATGAAACTTAAAAGCTTTTGCACAGCAAAGGAAACCATAAACAAGATAAAAAGACAACCCTCTTAATGGGAGAAAAATTTGTAATCGAAGCAACTGACAAAGGATTAATCTCCAAAATATACAAGCAGCTCATGCAGCTCAATATTGAAAAAACAAATAAGCCAGTCCAAAAATGGGTGGAAGTCCTAAATAGACATTTCTCAAAAGACATACAGATTGCCAACAAACACATGAAAAGATGATCAACATCACTACTCATTAGAGAAATGTAAATCAAAACCACAATGAGGTGTCACTTCACACCAGTCAGAATGGCCATCATCAAAAAATCTGCAAACAATAAACGCTGGAGAGGGTGTGTAGAAAAGAGAACCCTCTTGCACTGTTGGTGGGAATGTAAATTGATATGGCCACTATGGAGAACAGTATGGAGGTTCCTTAAAAAACTAAATATAGAACTACCATATGACCCAGCAATCCCACTACTGGGATTATACCCTGCGAAAACCATAATTCAAAAAGAGTCATGTACCACAATGTTCATTGCAGCACTATTTACAATAGCCAGCACATGGAAGCAACCTAAATGTCCATTGACAGTTGGATGGATAAAGAAGATGTGGCACATATATAGAATGGAATATTACTCAGCCATAAAAAGAAATGAAATTGAGTTATTTGTCATGGGGTGGATGGACCTAGAGTCTGTCATACTGAGTAAAGTAAGTCAGAAAGAGAAAAATGAATACCATATGCTGACTCACATGTGTGGAATCTACAAAAAAAGTACTAATGAACCTAGTGTCAGGGAAGGAATAAAGATGCAGACATAGAGAATGGACTTGAGGACACAGAGCAGGGAAGGGGAAGCTGGGAGAAAGTGAGAGAGTAGCACTGACATATATACACTACCAAATGTAAAATGGATGGCTAGTGGGAAGGTGCTGCATAGCACAGGGAGAACAGCTTGATACTTTGTGATGACCTAGAGGGGAGGGATAAGAAAGGTGGGAGGGAGGCTCAAGAGGGAGAAGATATGGGGATATATGTATACATATAGCTGATTCACTTTGTTCTACAGCAGAAACACAACACATTGTAAAGCAATTATACTCAATAAAGATATTAAAAAAGATCATTTATTTAAGTGATAAATATTTTCTATTTCACATCACACAATATTAAACACTAAGAGTTTTCCAGTAAGAACAGTAACAGATTAAGAATTCTAAATAATTTCCAAGATCATTGACTTGACATTCTAGTCAATCAAAAAAAGAAGGCTGCTTGCAGAGGAGAGTTATTAAAAAGATGGGAGCAAAAGATCATCATCCTATTTAGATTTAACTCTATATTTACTCATGTATATTTATTTTTTTAACTTTTTATTCTATATTGGAGTATAGTTGATTAACACTGTGTTAGTTTCAGGTGTACAGTAATATATTTACAAATTCGTCTAAACCATGAGTTCCTTATTCTTGAGCTCATTCTTTTGAGTGGTTTTAAGCCATATTATACATGTTAACACCCAAATTAACATGGATGTTAATTTGACTTGAAATAAAATTATTAGAACATAACCTCATTGTTACCCCTTATAACTCTATAGATGAATTTCATTTATAATTCAAAAATAAAACGTTTTGTGTTAGAAATAAATATTACATTGTATATCACTCAAGAGTACACCCACTTCTAAATTTTTAAAGTATAACTTAAATAAGTTATAAATAGAGTGATGATTACCTTGAAGAGTTGTGTGTCTCACAGGTCCAAATTTGAGAATAAGAAGAAATGTCTCTGTGGGCCTGGAGAATGGGTTTGTTCTTGACATTGAAATGTCAACTTGCCTGGGAAGTATAAGCTGAAATAAGAATGTTAAATATTATTACCTCTTGGAGATAGTTTAGGAACTAGGTAAGTCAGTCAGACAAGGAGACTGTGTTCTTATGCACAACTTTCCAGGAACAATGCATCCCAGCTAATAAAAATCTGTAATGCAGTCAGTCTGGGGATACTGCAGGAAGGCATCTACAAGTCTCAGGCTGAGTCTGCATGGTGTGAACTGGATATTTTGATGCTGTGTCATTCTTATGTATCTATCTTTTTGTTGTTCTCTCTGTTCTTTTAATAAAATATTTTGAATGTTTAATAATTGATGTGACATTGTGATTGTCAGTGAAAAGAAGCATTTCTCTGACAGGACTCAATGTTGAATTCTATAGATGTCTGAGAATTATCTGAAAAAAAATTTTTGGAAGAACTTGGCCATTGTTTTTAATGTACAATATAATAGAAGAAAAATAACATTAAAAAGGAATGACATTTTAATAGAAAAGAGTTATCAAAACAAACTGCAAATCTATAACAGTGGAGATGATAAAATAATATTGAGAATAAAAACTGGAAGAAAAAAATGTGAGATACTTTTGCACACAGCTTGCTAATCTAGAAACTTTAAAATTTTGGTAGACGGTTTACAGACAAGGGTTTGGGAAATCACCATTAGGTTAAGCAGGATATGTATTTTCTGGCATCAGTATTCTGGAATTCTATACATGTGTGTTTCCAGTAAATAAAAGAAAAAAAGAAAGATGAATCTGATAAAATTTTTAGAAATAACAAGGACACAGTCAAAAGGAAATTAACATAAGGGGAAGAGATTTGGATATTTCCTTATAAATGAATATGTTTGTGTATATGATGGGAACAGTTTTCAGTCTGTGTGGATGAGGTTACATTTTAATATCACATTTTTTTAGAACTCAGAAAAAATTGAGAACAGTCTTTAAAATTCTACCTCCCTATGACAAAAATAGACAAAATGCTCTGATAATTTTTTGAAAATAAAAAAAAAATGAAAACACATAGTAAGAAATGCATTTTTCTATTAATAAGAAGGAGTATAACAAAGATATTAGTAGCATAAAATCTAGAGGCAGACAGCTTGGACTCAAACCCCAACTTCACCATTTACTGGTAGGGTAATTTGGGGGCAATATGCATAATTTCCTATATTTTTCTTATTTATAAAGTTGGGGCTGGTCGTACTACCTAATTTGTAGGTTCACTGTAGTTTTGAATTAAATAAAATAAAGCTCTTAAGACAGTGACTGGCTCATAACAGTTATTGTATATGTTTCATTTTAGTATTTTCATCATTAATTAAGGAAAATATGTACTGATAAACTGAAGTAAAAGGCAGAGTAAACCATAAAAGTTGATAATTTAAAAGTAAAAGCAGAAAGCAGCAGGTAAAGAGCCAATCCAATACTATGTAGTTAAATAGTTCACTAGATCATTCAGAAGCCTAAAGACTTTCAGAAAAAATCAGACTCTTACATACAGAACACATTAGAATGAGCAGTATAATTTTCAGAAGTATAAAAGAAAAATCTGGTAGAGGAAGCCATTGAAAAGGGGGTTTAGATGGGGAGGTAAGGAGAACTTACTGATAGTGACTGAATGTGAAATAGGAAAATACTTTGGAGATCATCTAGCAAATATTATGGTTAAAAAAATGAAAAAAAAATATCTTAGTAGAAGGAAACCTATTTAAAAAGTTCATAAAAAAGAATGAAATAATGTCATTTGTAGCAACATGGATGGACGTAGAGATTATCATACTGTGAAGTGAGTCAGACAGAGAAAGAAAAATATCATATGATATCACGTATATGCAGAATATAACAAAAAAGGATACAAATTAACTTATTTACAAAACAAAAATAGACTCACAGACTTAAAGAAAAGAACGAACATATGGTTACCAGGTGGGAAGAGTGGTGGGGAGGGAGAGTTAGGCAGTTTGGGACTGACATGTACACACTGCTATATTTAAAATGGATAACCAACAAGGACCTACTGTATAGCACAGTGAACTCTGTTCAATATTATGTAACAACCTAAATGGGAAAATAATTTGAAAAAGTATAAATACATGTATATGTATAATTGAATCACTTTATTGTACACCTGAAACTAGCACAACATTGTTAATCAACTGCAGTTCAATAGAAAATAAAAAGTTAAAAAAAAAAGTTTGCTCTGACAAGAAAGAGAATGCTTTGGAGAGTAGAAATACACTATAACACTGCATGAAAGAGTTAAAATGACATAATAATACCTTAGAATTTTGAAGCATTGACCTTCAAATCAAGCCAAATTTAATATGTACACTGCATATCAACTGAAGAACATTATTCATTTATAGTGAGCCTCAATTTCCTCATTTATAAAAGGGGATATGATGCCTATTTTAGAATATCATCATAAATACCAGATATTATAATATCAATAAACATAAAGTTCTTAGCAATAGCCAGGAAAGCAGTAAGAATACTAAGTACATCAGGCAATATTTTCAAATCTTTAATGGAGAATAAAACCATAGAATAATAAGATGAAAAAAAAGACTGAATAAACAATAATAATGTGATTAAGTTGAGTTTATAAAACATTAATAACATTTAATTTAGAAATTTTATCTACTGATCAAAAATAGAATCTAAGTATGTTAATATTCTTTAGAATTAAAAACCTGTGAGGATCAAATACCACACTATATCTGAAAACACTTAAAATTATAAAGTGCTAATTAAATACATTGGATAAACGGGTACTGAATTCTCATTAAGGTAAAGGACTAGGGCAATTAAAAGATGAAAGAACAACTGTAGTAGTTGAAAATAATACAACTTTGAAGATCAGGCTTAAAATATAAATTACTGTGTAATGAACAGTAACCCAAAAGAAATGGAGAAGGAAACATTATTTTTGAAGGATTCTGGAGACATTTTTGGAAGTATTTTTAATAATTCAGTGGAACTTTTGGGAATGTAAGTGTTTCTTTAAGAAGTTTTGACTAATGTATACCCTTGTGTAATCACCATTACAGACAATGGTAAATATGTTAACAATTCCAGGTTTCTTTGTGCCCATTTGTATCCCTATCTTTTTTCTTTTCTCCATCACTCCTACATTTCTCAGGCAACAATCAATCTGTATTTTGTCAGTACAGATTGGTTTGAATTTTAGAATTTTATAGAAATGTAATTACAAGTATGTACTGTTTTTGTCTAGCTTCTTTCACTCAGTATAATTAGTTTGAGATTCATTTATGTTGAGCATGTATCATTAGCTCATTCTTTTTTATTGTTGAATAGTATTCAATTGTATAAACATACTATCAAATGTTTATCCATTTTGCATTGATGATCATTTTGGCTGTTTCCCTTTTGAAGCAATTACAAATAAAGCTTCTATCAATATTCACATAAGAGTTGTTGTATGGATATATGATATTGTTTCTTTTGGATAAATATCTAGGACTTAAATGACTGGATCATATAATCACTGCATGTTTAACTTAAAAAAATTTATTTTCTAAAGGGGTTGTAATATTTACATTTCACCAGAAGTGTGTGAGAGTCCCAGTTTCTCCATATATTCACCAATGCTTGGTTATAATTCTCTTTTTAAATTTAGCTGTTCTAATAGTTGTAATGGTATCTCAATATATGTGTGCATGTGTATGTTTGTTTTGTTGTTGAGAATTATACTGAGATATAATGTACAGACTACACAGTACATTACATATACACAAGGATGGATTTTATTAAGTTTACAAAGTTATACAACAATCACCAATTTTAGAGCATTTCTATAACCACCCCCAAAATCCCCTGTGCACTTTTCCAGGCATTCCCTGTTACCACCTCCTGCCCTAAACAAATGATAATACATTTTCTGTATTTCTAGGTTTTCCTATTATGGGCATTTCATTAAATGGAATCATTTCATTAAATGGAATACATCATGTGGTCTTATTTGTCTGGCTTCTTTCAGTTAATTTAATATTTTTGAGTTTCATCCATATTGTGGTATGCCATCAATACTTCATTCCTTTTTATTGCTTAATAGTATTCTGTTGTATGGCTATATTAGTTTTTGTAGATCTCTTCACCAGTTGATAAACATTTGGGTTGTTTCCAGTTTGGTGTTGGTCCTTGTATATTGTTGTTGTTTGTTTAATGAATTCCCTGAGCTACTTCTGTAATGTCTGTTTTCTTTATTGTTTATGGTCAGTGAAGTCTCAGCATAGTTAGCATACTGGCCATCTAATGAACAGAGATTTCTTAAATGTCCTGTAGCAATAAGTCTCGGACCCTTTGCTCTAGTGCTCTGTGTGTTTTGAGAGACATGCCTTAAATGAACAAGTAATTTACATAACTCTCTTTTGACCTTCACTTACTGCTTGTCCAGGGACCTTAAGCTCAAAAAGAAATGAGAATTTGGAGCCCTCTCAGGTTTTCCTGTGCATCTCTTTTAGATAAGTTTTTCTTTCTCCCTCTTATTTTTTCCAACTGGTATCACAGCCCCAGAGAGCTACAATGTTAGACAACTGCCATTGAGATTTTTAAATAGAAGCCTTTGAGGAGAGGACTTTGTTCACTGAGCAAGCTCTGAGTCAGGGTGAAAAAGAAAAGCCCTGAGAATACCAATTTTCCAGGGAGCTGCCAGACAAGTCAAATATTAATTATTCTCTAGAGTTTTTCTCTCTTGTTGGGAGCTTCAAACTCATTCTGTTTCCTCCACTGGATACTAGGCTGCTTATTTCCAGAGAGAACACGTTTCTAACTACCAGGTTTCAAAGTTATCGTAGAGGTAGGCATAGGACTCCTTGAGATGGAGAAAGGATAAAATGCCAAAAACCTCACTGTTCATCCCAAGATTCTAACATTTTCTTAAATAAATGCTTCATGGATTAATGCAAGTCTTTGGTTAATTGCCAAAGTTCTGAAAAATATTTCATTTTAACTCTTTGGACCAAATTTCTCATTTCATTATGGAGGTGTCTATATTGGGATGTCCTTACTCCATCATTATGGAAGTTCTTCTCACATGGTAAATTTATATTTAACTTTTTAAGAAACCGTCAAACTGTTCTTCACTAGTAAAATAGCACCAATTTACATTTCTACTAGCAATGCAGAATTGCTCAATACAGTTTTAATTTGCATTTCCCTAATGACTAAATGCTGTTGATAATGTTCACATATTTATTTGCCCTCTCCATACATTCTTTTATAAAATTTCTGCTAAAATATTTTCCTTTTGTTTTCAAGTTGGGTTGCTTGTTTTTCTTATTATTTAATGTTTAAAGTACTTGTAATATACACATTATTATATAATCAGTATCTACCTTTAAATGGCATTTTAATGCCATATATGTTGGGTAAGGACCTTATAATGGTATATTACCTATTTCTCCCTCCAACTTATTGTGCTATTGTTGCCATAAATTTCATTTTTCGTATGATATAAACACAAAAACTACTATATTTAAAGAGTTAGTTATTTTTAAAAGCAATTAGAATAAAAGTAAAATGCTTTTATTTTTCCTCCATTTCCAGCACTTTATTTCTTTATTAAGATGTGAGATTTTGATCTATATCATATTCCTTATGCCTAAAGAATTTCCTTTAATATTTCTTTTAGAATATGTTTGCAAGCAATGACTATCTTCAGTTTGTTTTTCTGAGAAATAAATTATTCTCCTTCAATTTAGATGTATTGTTGTGGTCACTCAAGAGAATACAAAGTGAATCATACATACCTCTTCAAGAAATTTATTATTTAGATAAATAATTATACACAAACAAGAGGCTAAAATATGCAAAATGACTGTGACATGAAGAAATGCCAGTAAAATTATTTCATCAGATTAGAGGCCATAATACATGTCCTAAGAAATGCAAACAACAATGACAGCAACAAAAACTTGAAACAATGGTGAACTCATTAGTTTTAAATAGATTGGATATTTACACATAAATACATTTTTAGTTTTGGAGAAGCTATCATCAAGGAGAAAAAGGCAAAAGCACTATGGAGTCTTCCTCACAGAAAAACACTAAAATCTTATTCTTGGAAAGGAGATAAAACTATAAGATGAGTAAAGCAAGGACAAGGGATTCATTGATTTATGATTTCTAATTGCCCTTTCCTGAGAAGAACTCTTCTAATCTTGAGATTATACCTTTCTTCTTTTTGGAATATTAAAATATCTTTTGCAAAATGATAATTAAATTTCATATCAGGTTTTTAGTTTATTTCATGCTTCCTTTTTTTTCCTTTAGTGCTCTTACTTGGCAAAATTTAATTGCCAATTTGATGGCTGTCCCAGAAGTGTTTGTGTGAATGTGTGTGTGTGTGTGTGTGTGTGTGTGTGTGTGTGTGAGTGAGTGTATTTTTTTACTGGCTTAGGAAATACAAATGCTTGGAATGTGGGCATTTTAAAATATTCATCTTGAGGCAAGAGATAGATGGGCTCCCAAGGCACATGGTTGGAGTTCATTCCATGTGGACCTGTACTCTGAAACGGGAATAACAGGACAATTGAGTGAGGAGTCTGGGCCCTGCTCAGAGAGAAGATAAGAGAATATGTACTCCTCTTTCTCAAAGTCAGGAGACCTCCCAGACTACACATGTGCAGAAAGGCTCCTTGGATGTCTAAAGGGGAGTTATGCTAACTGATGCCAACTGATGCTCACTACCCATAGGCCTCTTTGGTAGAATCCATCTTAGTTAAGAGATGCACGTGTACACATGGGAAAATCCTGAGATATACCAAATAAGGACTTTGAAGCAGGCAAATCAAAATGATTGGCCAAAAGAAACCTGGAAAAAATGTTCCATAAAAGTGATTCAAACTGCCATGAGGGTGCGACTCTCTCTCTGAGCCTGTCCGTGTGTCTATCCACATGTACTGTACTTCTTCTTTCCCTAATGAATACTTTTCTTGTTTCACTAATTTCTGTCTTTGTGGGAATTCTTTTCTGCAAAGCTGTAGGGCCAGGGCCTTGTCACTGACCACTGGTCTAGGGGCTAGGATTTGGTACTCTCACTGCTGAGACACGACTTCATTCTCTGGGTAGGAACTGAGACCCTGCTTCAAGCTGCTGCAAACCAAGGCCACCAGAGATCAATCTGGGAAACCAATGAAGGTACTTATTCTGTACTGTTATAACTAGTATAGTTTATACACCAGTATATATATAAAAGCATGAATAGTAAGGAAAATAACTTGCAAAGTATTGGCAGAATAAAAGAGAGTGAAAATTTTCTATTCTTTAGGATAGTTGAGTCCAATTGTGTAAGCTAAGATCAATCCTCTATCACAAGTTATACATAATAGGAATAACTGGGAAGATAAGAACAAAACGCTGATAAATTTCTTGTAGCTTCCATGTTAGATTCTGTCATGACTTCCTAAGCATCATGCCTAAACAGTATTAGTCATTTCCATGCTACAACTACAAAATTAACATCTGTCAAATTTGTATTTGCAACTCCAGTGCTCCTTCTAAGTTTGATTATTGCATCTCCAAATGCTCATTGGACATCTTTAGTGATTATCTCCACATAGGTAAAGCAACTCATTAATCTGTTTGCCTCCAAATAAATACCCCTTAAAATGCTATCAAAGGGCATCATTGGTCATTTTGCTTTCTGAACAAGAAACCCTGATGATAGCCAAATGTTCACTGTGGTCAGCCACGAAATCCAATAAAACATTAAATCCAGTCAAGGATAAATCCTCAATATCTGTCAGATTTACCATCTCTTTATAAATTCATTGTTACTATCACAATTTCTATTCTCATCTTCTATTTTCTGAACTATTTAAATAAGCTTTTAGTTGATTTCCCTTTCACCAGTGTGTCTTAATTTTAGTTCATTCACATTTCCACAAAATTTATCTTTGTGAAATATACATTTACTTACTGCATGATTTTGCTGTTTCTCCTTTGCCTACAGCTCAACTTTTAGCTCCTAAGAAAAGTATTTAAGAACTTATATGATCAGCTTCCAAGTTTATGCTGACATTTCCTGTTTTTACTCCTTCGCTTTAGCCATTCTATGATTATGCCCTGATTATATGTGACCCTTCATTCACTATTCAACTTAGAATGTATAGTTTCTCATGTAAAGCATGATAAACTCTTTGTACCTTGAACCTATCTTGGATGCCATCATTTTATTCAAAATCAACCTTATCTTCTTCATAATTTGTCATGCCAATCACAGCTCTTGTTTATATATTAACTTATAACACAAAGTATTGTGGTTATGAATATTCTTGTGTTTGTTTTACTTTGAACTATGCAAAGGATAAGTAAAGTTTTTCATTTTATCTTTCCAGTTTGGGAATTATTGCAAACAAGTAAGAGACACTCAGTATGTGTTTGTTGAATGAGTTAAATAAATGGTAATACTAATACTTTACTATCACCCCATCTTAATGTATTATTTAACCATTATTAAAATTTATCATCTGATTAGTCTATGTTATGTCAGCAACTGTGCTCAATTTTAGCATATATTATCTCATTGAATCTCCCACAACAGCAGTACCAGGTCATATTTTTACATTCATTTTACCTATTAGAAAAGGGGAATTGAGTATTTTATCCAAGGTGATACAGCCTTTCTGATAGCAAATCCTATGCTCTTAGTCTCAATATCATACACTCCCCTCCAAAATACTAAATCCCATTTTGCTTCTAAAAATTAATTTTCCATATCACTAACTTTTTAGCATTTTCTATAGACCTTGAACATGTCACTTAGATCTTCTGAGCCGTAGTTACACATTATTTTACAATGACTTTGAGAACCAAATGGGGTAATGCAAACTGCAACTTTTATTGCAATTTTTGTTATTATAACTCAGCACTTTTATTAAAAAAGGTTTTTATATCAGGCAAATTGAGCATAAATTCTGTGACCTAGGATCTTAACTTCTTTGTGTTTATTCTCCTTATCTATAAATGAACATAATGATAAATACCAATTAGCTCATCAAGTTGTTGTGAGGAATCATTCAGTCATTAACTGTGTAACACTCAATGATGAGCATTTAGTAAATAGTTAAAATATCTTAGCTTCTGTGTTTAATATTATAGCTATAATGTTACAAATATCATTTTTTATTATTTACTTTTGTCAACATAATCTTAGAACTACTATCAGGCTAAATCATTCTTTAAATGAAGCACAAGTTTGAATTTTTACATTGGGAGTCCATTGAAGATTTTTTAACATAATATGATCAGATCTGTACCTCTGTAGAATCCCTCTGGCATAAGGATAGATATGTAGATCAATGGAACAGACTTGAGATACAGAAATAAGTGATTAAATTGTTTTGGACAAGGGTGACGATTCAATGAGGAAAGAAATAGCCTATTCAATAAATAGTGTTGGGACAAATAGTATCTACAAGTAAAAGAATGATTTGGATTTCTATCTTGTACCATATATAAAAATTAACACAAAGTGGATCATAGGCCTAAATGTAAGAGCAAAAACTGGGAGAAGGAAAAATAGGGGTAAATCTTTATGACATTGGATAGACTAGGGATTGTAATATTTATGACACTAGAAGCATGGCAACAAAATATAAAAGAGACAAAGTGGACTTCATCAAAATTAAATGTCTCTGTTATGAAGAATACCATTTACTGAAAAGACAGCCAAAATAAAGAAAGAAAACATTTGCAAATAATATATCTGATAAGAAACTTATATCTACAATATATAAAGAACTCTGACAATTCAATAGTATACAAAGACCCAAATTAAAAAATGGGCAAATGATACAAATAGATATTTCTCCAAAGAAAATATATAAATGGTCAATAAATTCATGGAAATATTCTCAACTCCAGTACTGATTAGATTAATGCAAATCAAAACCACAATGAGACACCCCAACACATCCACTAGTATGGCTACAATTAAAGACAATAATTGGTGTTTGTGTTGACATAGACAATTTGGGACATTCATGCAATTGCTAATAGGGGCATAAAATGGTATAGACATTTTAGAAAACATTCCTTAAAATATTAAACATAAACTTGACATATATAAAACCTCAAAAATCTACTGCTAGGTATATACTCTTGAGAAATAATACCAAATGACTATGCAAACACTTGTACACAAATGTTCATACCAAGATTATTCATCAAAAAGATGAAACAAACCAAATGTCCCTCAACTGATGACTGGGTAAAGAGAATATGGTATAGTTATTGATATAGTCATAAAAATTATGAATACTAAACATGGATGTCTTGAAAATATGCTAAGCAAAAGAAGCCAGTCATAATATACCATATATTTTTTGATTCAATTTATATGAAAGGCCCAGAATAGGCACATCCATCAAGACATAAAGTAGATTAGTTTTAACTTTTGTTACAGTGGATGGAGAAAGAATATTAATAACCCTGATAAAAGAATTAGGACTTCTGTTGGAGTGATAGCAATTTTCAAAAATTATAATGTGGACGTTACACAACTTTGAATATATTAAAAAATTTTTACTATACATTTTAAGAGTAATTATAAGGTGTTTGAATTTTATCTCAATAAATCTGTTTTTAAAACTTTCATCAGATGTTTAATATTTTACATAAAATACTAGCAGTTTGTGGTTTCTTAAAAGTATTACTTCTAATGCTGATATTAAATCTTTATATTAATATCTATATAATTAAATTGCCAACATTAGTCTAAGACTGTATCAGAAATGTTTTCATGGTATTGTTGGGAGAAAGGTGGCAAAGAAGAAAGTTTCCAATGGTACTACATTTTAATGTATTCAAAAACTAGCCAGTAGTATGGCAGATCAAATCACTGAAAAAAAAAAAAAAGCAAATTATTTTTCATTATTACTCAATACTGCACAGGTATCCCTTCCATGGAAACTCTTAAGAGTTTCACATTCTTTTTTTCAGTTTTAATGATGACCAACACAACTATTCAGCACTATACAAAAATTTACATTGTTCACATACAGGCAGAGCCCTACATATGATTGTTTGTCTTATAAATTTTTGACTTTACAGTGATGTGAAAGCAATACACTTTCATAACACCATTATATGTTGAGGGAGATCTGTATATTAAAGGACATCAAAAGGCACACATAAAAAGGTGACATTTAGCATATGAAAATTATTTATCATTAAAAAAAGAAAATACATATCAAGATTCATAAATGTAAAGGCTAGGACTACCCTATGTCTTTTGTAATTTAGTAATCTAAACATTGAGAACAAGTATTTTAAAAATTTATAGCAATTTGACATTGCTGTGGCATCCTGAGTATAAAATATAGTATAAAATTAGGTCTTGTTGAAATAATACAGTGAGGAGCATCTGTCAGCTGCTAATTAGTCAATCATAGTAGGACCATTCTACAAAGTTTAATATTTTAAAGTTAAGTTATCAACTTTAGTCTCTTTGTGTGTAAGAACTCTTTGGAGTTTAAGTTTAGGATTTTTGTAGAAATATTTACTAATGGTGCAGCAGCCTGTATACAAATCAATAAACTGCTTTTTTCATGGAGAAAATGTTGCTCACTGATTCTGCACCCTCCTCAAAAAAAAAAAAAAAACACAAAGCAACAATACACTGTTTAGTAACACAGTAGAACTTGTGAACTATTTACAGCTAACACACTGCGATTTTTCCTTTATTATGTGAAAGCTAATCATTCATACTTGTACATGGAGTGTCACAGTAGTTATTTAGGAGATGATTTATGCTGAGAATTTTGAACTGAAAAATGTTATGCAATTGTGTTTACAAAAAGTAAGTAACCAGACTATTCTTAATGTTTCAATGACATGAGCTAGACATCCATATTTGCTGCATTGCCTGTACTCTTTATTTTCAATAGTTCTAATAACTCCATGAGAGTAAGGGACACATGTCTTTTAATGAGAGATAAGATCCTAAGACAGAAACAAAACTTAGAAAAGTAGAATTTCTCTAGATTTTTACTATGTGCCTCATAATTTTTAATAATCATTATCAAAGATGATGATCTATGAAAGTTATCAATGAAAATATTACAAATTTGATAAAATGTTTAAAATTTTATTTTCCATTAATAATGAAATTTATAAAAATTTTGAATTTAAATTTTCTATGTATTAAAAGAAAACACAAAAATGTATGGACCCAAGATCCATTTTTTTTCATTGAAAGGTATACATTTAAATATAAATTACAAAAGAAGTAGTTGGAATTGGCTACTGACAAATGATTATTTTTTTTTAAATATAGCACTATTTTCTTCATTGTGAATAGATTACATTAAATCTCTTCTTCCAATCTCATCAACATACATGTGTGACAATATTTCCTCATTTAATGTTATTGAAACAAAACATAGAAACAATTTAGATAGCCATTATCCCTTGTGAATACGATTATCATCAATCTAAGATTAGATAATTTAATGAGCAAGAAACAAGCTCATTGTTACATTAAACTACTTTAAATATTGACATAGTGTTTGTTTAAAGCATGTCTATCCACTTAATATGGGGAATCATTGTCTCAGTGATAATTTCTGTTTAATTATGATTGCAGAAGGACAAAATGTTTCAAGTATAATAGTGACTCCCAGCATTAACTGTCTATGTGTGCCTGTGCTCTATATCAATGAACAGCATTTACAGTTTTCTGTTACATTGTTCTGATTATATTTATTGAAATGTAATTTCTTGTATGTAGGATCTTATAATTTTTAAGAACTTCTGCTTGCGATCTGTAACTTTTTTGCTTTTTAACTCACTTTTTTTTTTTTTTTTTTTTTTTTTTGGTCGTACACGGGCCTTTCACTGTTGTGGCCTCTCCCGTTGTGGAGCACAGGCTCCGGATGCGCAGGCTCAGCGACCATGGCTCACAGGCCCTGCCGCTCCATGGTATGTGGGATCCTCCCGGAACCGGGCATGAACCCGTGTCCCCTGCATCGGCAGGTGGACTCTCAACCACTGCACCACCAGGGAAGCCCTGCAACTCACTTTTTTAAGCAAATAATTTTGTTACATTCAAAATAAAACAGCTTAGAAAAATGTTTTTAAAATTGGTTGAACACAACAGATGTTTAAACAGTGCCTAAGAGGACACCTCCTCTGTCCCTCCTCCTGCCAAAGCCTTTTGGAGAAGAAAAAAAAGCAAGGATGTGCCCACCGGAAACCCACGCTGCCCTCTGATAAAGAAGCCTCCTGGAAACTGGGACTGTTGACTTCCCAACCAAAAAGTTCTCAGACAACTTCCAGGTCCTCTGCTAACCTCCTCCCTAGGTCTGACCTCACAAGGGAAAATCACACTCTGATTTGTGCTTCCTTTACGCTCTCTGAAAGTGATTAAATGGCAGGTGTTTCAGAGACTGTTAAGAAAGCTCACCCTAGGCTAGGGTGTCCACGTATGTGTGAGAGAGGTGCAATATACAACTCAAGTTGGTAAAGGAATTAGGACAAGACACTGGACTGGAGTTAGGGGGAAGAGAAGTATTTTTCTAGAGAGCCATGTTCCTAAGGACTATCTGGCCACTCAGGCCAATTGAAAAATATCTTTGTCAAGATAGAAGCTTAGAACTTGTTTTATTTAATGATTCAATAACTTAATTATAACTTTTAAATATTTAGACATATGGAATGTGAGTCTTTATGTATACTCCTGCCCTAGTCTCAGAAAATGGTCAGGGTAGATCTGACAATCACCATTTATGATCAATGTTAATTTATTCATTCAGCAAATGTTGATTTAATCCCTACCATGAGTCAGGCACTGCTTCAGGAGTTGAGAATATAGCACTAAAACAAAACAAAAGTTGTACATTTCATAAACATTTTTCTGAGGAAAAGTTGGCTATATTTAATAAAGTTGAACATGCTCATATTAAATGCAACAGCCATTCTATTCCTGGAGATATGTTTTAAGTAAGCTCTTACATATATACACGATGATACATAAAAATGTGTTTGTATCAAAAATAGAAATAACATAAAAGTATGTCAACAAGGAATTTAATCAATAAGATGTAAAATATTTATAAATGCAATACTATACAGCACTAATAAACAAAAAAACTAGGTATACATATATAACAAGTGTTGGTGAGGGTGTCAAGGAAAGGAAATCCTTTTGTGTTGCCGATAGGTATATAAACTGGTTTAGCCACTGTAGAAAACAATATGGAGATTCCCCTAAACATTTTATAAACAAAACTACCATTTAATCCAGCAGTCCCACATCAGAGTACATATTTAAAGGGAATAAAATCAGTATATTGAAGAGATATATGTACCCCCATAGTCATTGCAGAATTATTCACAACAGTCAAGACATGGAAGCCACCTTTGTGTCAATGGATGAATGGATGAATGAAGAAAATGTTTTTATATATAATTTATATATAATTTATATATAATATATATATAATGTATATAATATAATATTTATAGTAGGTTTTATTATATATATATATAATTATATGTTTATGTATTACACTTTTTATATATACATAAAATGGGATCTTATTTAGCCAGTATAAAAAGAAATCCTGCCATTTGTGACCCCTTGGACAAACCAAGAGGACATTATGCTAAGGAGATAAGCCACACACAGAAAGGCAAATACTGTATGGTATCACTTATATGTAGAATATAGAAAATTCAAGCTCAGTGAAACAGAGTAGAATGTTGTTTACCAGGGGCTGCAAGTGGGGGAAGTGGAAAGATATTAGTCAAAGAATATAAACTTTCAATGATAAGATGAATAAGTTATGGAAATATAATGTACAGCATGGTGACTGTAGTTAATAATAACGTATGGTATACTTGAATGTTGCCGAGAGTAGTCTTTAAGAGTTTACATCACGGGAAAAATAAGGTGACTATGTGAGATAATGGATGTGATAATTAGCTTGACTGAAGTAGTCATTTCACAATGTATATGCATATCAAATTATCACATTATACACCTTAAATATACATAATTTTTGTTAATTATACCTCAATAAAGCTGGAGAAAATATCAGTATAAATAAAATGAATGGCAAGTAATTTCAAATATATATACATTACAATATTTATATGGCATTTAGAAACATGCATAATGCTTAGGATATATATAAATTGAATTAAAGTACTCATAAATCCATGAAAACAATAAAACTCTGTTCTAGATAATGTTTACTCTGGCAGAGGGTTAGTGTTGAGGTTTGGTAGGGGAAGACTACACAAGAGCGTCCAAACATTTTGGTTATATGTTAATTCTTAATTTAGTATTATGGATGCTCATTGTCATTCTTTACTTCTATTTGTAAGTCTTAAGATATTTTAAAATAAATTAGAAAAAAATAAAGACTATCAAGAAGAATTATACTGGCTTCAATTGCCCGAGGTTATATATTTCCTCCCGTAGAGCATTTGCAGAAATGATTATAATGGTTGGATTTATTTATTTATCTCAAGTCTTAACTTGAGATATTAAATCATATGAATTACCATAAACTATTACTCTATTCTCATTAAAAAATGAGGATGCATTTACAACCTTGATTAACAGATAATACGTTTATGGTTTGCCTGATTAAAAATGTGGTAGCTCAAGTGGCTTATTTCCCCAGTGGAAAACATAGTCTTGTTTTTGGATTCACTTTAAAAGAGATGTGGGATACTGGCCTTCATTTACTCATATGCCAACATTATAATTTTTGTAACATTTAATTACTACCTCTATTAACATTTTATTAACATTTTTTTGAAATTGAAATTAAGTCAACTATTCTTTTAAAAGTTAGGTTCATTCTAAGCTATAGTGTCTTTTAAATCATGAGTTTTCTATGCCAGTTATATTTACTATAATTTGCATTAAAATGGATATAGCAACATTACAAATTTAAAAATGCTCATCTGTATCACTTAAAAATAATCTTACACATAACCATTCATATACATATGTAAGATTTTGTATGGAGAGATTATTTTTCTTGTCCTACAATTGTCAACTGTAACCTAAACCTGAAAAAAAAATGAAATGAGATCATAAACATCTCCTTTTATAGAGATACAATAAAAGCTACAATATATTGGCTGCAGGCACCTCCCTTAATGCTCATTCAAAGCTGATTGTACACAGTCTGATAATCCTAAACATTACTCAAACAAAAGCCTTTAAAAGAATCTTGAGCTGTGGTCTCAAATGTGAGTACTCTGCCTCTCTCTTCCCCACTTTGTCTATATCAGGCTAAAAACAAAATAGGGAGGCTTCAAGAATACTACATGTATTTGTTTTTCTATTTTTGACAGTCTCTAGGTCCATCCACATCTCTACAAATGACACAATTTCGTTCCTTTTTATGACTAATATTCCATTGTATATATGAACCACATCTTCTTTATCCATTCATCTGTTGATGGGCATTTAGGTTGCTTCCATGACCTGGCTATTGTAAGTAGTGTTACAATGACCATTGAGGTGCATGTGTCTTTTTGAATTATTTTCTCTGAGTATATGCCCAGTAGTGAGATTGCTGGTTCACATGGTAGTTCTATTTTTAGTTTTTTAAGGAACCCCCATACTCTTCTCCATAGTGGCTGCACCAATTTACATTCTCACCAACAGTGTAATAGTGTTCCCTTTTCTCCACACCCACTCCAGCATTTATTGTTTGTAGATTTTGGAATGATGGCAATTCTGTCCGGTGTGAGGTGATATCTCATTGTAGCTCTGATTTATATTTCTCTAATAATTAGTGATATTGAGCATTTTTTCATGTGTTTGTTGGCCATCTGTATGTCTTCTTTGGAGAAACGTCTATTTAGGCCTTCTGCACATTTTTTTTATTGGGTTATTTGTTTTTTTGATATTGAGCCACATGAGCTGTTTGTATATCTTAGAGATTAATCCTTTGTCAGTTGCTTCATTTGCAAATATTTTCTCCCTTTCTGAGGGTTGTCTTTTCATCTTGTTTATGTTTTCCCTTGCTGTGCAAGAGCTTTTAAATTTAATTAGATCATGTTTTTTTTTAATTTTTGTGTTTATTCTCATTACTCTAGAAGGTGGGTCAAAAAAGATCTTGCTGTGATTTATGTCAAAGAGATTTCGGGGACTTCCCTGGTGGTGCAGTGGTTGGGAGTCCGCCTGCTGATGCAGGGGACACGGGTTCATGCCCCAGTCTGGGAAGATCCCACATGTTGTGGAGCGGTTGGGCCCGGGAGCCATGGCCGCTAAGCCTGTGCATCCAGAACCTGTGCTCCACAATGGGAGAGGCCACAATGGTGAGAGGCCTGTGTACCGCAAAAAAAAAAAAAAAAAAAAAGAAAAGAAAAAAAGAAGAAACAAACAGCATATATTCTGCTGACAGCTCAGTAGGTTTCAAAGTTGTAATAAGCACATAATGCTATATATTAAATGTTTTTCTACAGAATTTAATAGTTTTTCCTTCTCTATCATATGCACATGAAATATATATGGGAGGGCCTCATCTGGTGCCTGGAGCATAGTAGGTATTAACTGAATATTCCTTAAACCTGAATCTGAAAATTTTTAAAAATATATTTTGTTATTAATGAAGATATCACACTATTTGTATCTGTACTCTCTTCCCTGGGCCACACATAGGCTAAGAACCTGATAAGAACCTTGTCACTTGGGGTTTAATTTAGCCCAGAGACCATTTTTGTTTATCCGTAGGTTTTTAAAATTCAATTTATTTAAACTAAAATGAAACAAAAACAAAAACCTTTCACAGAAATACAGAGACTAATCATTCAAGGAAGGAAACAAAATGTACTATGCACATTCCATGGACTTTACTTAATGATATATCTGTATTTTAATTTTTCAAACTTCCAAATGTGTATTTTCTGATATTAAACTATTTTGTACATGTCACTGTCAATGCTGAGTTACTCTCTAGTAGAGTCCATGTTTTATAAAATATTTACTCAAGATTGTTTTGGATTCAGGACAAATTTCTAAATCCCTCTACTTTAATATTTTATTCAATCACAAAAATATACTAGAATAAAAATGAAGATTTAAAAAATTATATTGCCTAATTAATACGTATCTCTGGGATATTTTCCTAAAAAAAAAATGAAGCTATACTTCAGGGGTCCCCAACCTTACCAGTCTCATGACCTGCTAACGAGCAAAGCTGCATCTGTTGCTCCCCCACACTCCCCATTGCTCCCATTACCATCTGAACCATCCCCCCATCTCCCCAGTCCATGGAAAAATTGTCTTCCATGAAACCAGTCTCTGGTGCCAAAAAGGTTGGGGACCGCTGCTATACTTTGTAAAAATATATATACATATATATTTATTTATTTATATATATACACAAATTCTTATAGACCATTACAACTGCAAGCATTCTATAAATCATCCAATTCATTTTCTTTCTGTATTTATTCCTTGAAATGTCAAGACATCTGATGAAATACCTTCTTTGTTAAGGGAATATATTTTGATCATTGTCCATACACCTAGGTATTAAAAACAAAATAACAAAATATCATCTAATCTTATCTTAAATAGATATATAGGAGCCTATAAAGCCTAGCAATAAGAAGTTAATATATCAGAATGAAAAAAAAAAAAAAAAAGACTTGTTTCTAATCAAGGCACTTCCTTTAAGTGAGTGAACCAGGTCAGAAATGTTAATCGAATTGAAATTCAGACCCTGGAGTAAAGTTCCAGGATTCAAAGACATACTAGTTACAGGCCTAGGTTTTAGAATCAGATAGTCCTGATTCTTTCCTGTATTAAATCCTCCCATGGTACTTTCCTGTATTAAATTTTTTGTCTGAATGTTCAATTAATAACTGTCTCTCCATTGGACTATAAGTACTGCTAGCACAGTGATCATTTCTGTTTTGCTCATATGACAACTAGGAACCAAGCCAGTACTAAGAATATCATAGGCACACAATATATATTTGTTGAACAGTTGTAGTTAAAAAAAAAATATTTTGAATGTGGATTGTTGAATAACCAGGTCATTTTCACATCACAGAATCTGTGGTATACAAAAGGAAGAAATCTGTTTTGTATCACCTTTTTGTAACATAATAAAAAACACTGAGGTGTTTCAGTAGTGAAGATGGGAATAAAGAGTTCATATTTTTTAAGGATTTTAGGTTTTTCTATTTTCCTTTGACTGAAAAATTCTGTGTTCCAGCCCATCCTACTTAACAATCTCCTTTTAAGACATCATATTTCCAACTGACAGAGAATCTAAAACTAACTTCTCTGCTACATTGGTATAATTGGCTTTTTAGCAAATTTTGCACTGTAAAAGATGGCATTTCTTGCTGTGAAGATTTATGCACATGCATATATCCAGAATTTTCACATTTTATCATGTTTCCACGTTTGTGTACATTTATACTCTTCACTTTTTAACTTTTTAAAATGTGTATAAGTTTATTTCAAACTTTACTGAACTATGGTGCCTGGAATGTGAAGATAGCCTTGTTTGCAAACACCTTGATATTTTTAGTTGTACAGTTTTCCTTTCTATCTAATTTTGGAGCATTTTCTTAAAGGACTTTAGTGATTTGGACATTTCCATTTTATGAGACATGATGGATTTTTTTTTATCTTATATTTGAGTCTGACTGAAAGAAGGACTGAATAAATCAATATTTTAGAACATTCAATTGAGAACAAGCTTATTGTTTTGTTTATTCTTTAGTAGATTTCATTACCTACTGCCTCATGATTAAACATGTTCATTAACTGCAGTTATCTCCCTATGGTCAGGCAGGCAGCTCAGGCTTGCTCAATATTTCTTTTGTCCACTGACTCACTCATGTACCAGGTCCCCATTGAAGAAATATCAAAAATGTACAAAGTATCAAATGAGTTTGTGGTTAACATAAAATCTCAGAACTTAGTTTATTCTGTTGGAAAAGGTTCATTTCTCCTTTCACTGGTATTTAAAAATAGAGCTATGAGTTATAAAAAGGAAAAACAATAATGACAACAAACACAATTAATTTAAGGCAAGAAAATATATAATGCTAAATTAAACTCCATAAAAATCCAACAGCAAACAACTAATTATTGTCATACTGCTATTATTATTATTACATATTTGTATACTACTTGCTCCCAAAGAGAAATTAAGACAGTTAAAAAATTAATATAAAAATATCCATGTACATTTTTTCATCGAATTTATTTTTTCCTCTTTACAAATATTACAATTATTTGTGCTCACAGTCTCTGTATGGTTTGTAAACTATATCCAACTAATTCTGGCAGCATCATATCCAAATATATATATTTTTAATTTGTTATTTATTTTTTCTATTTTTTAGTTATTAGGGGAATACATTCTTGAATTAAAATATTTATAGTAAAAATAAGTTGAAGTTATTTTGTTTCCTGTAGTATCCATGTGTTAAATTCAAAAGTTTTGATAGTGGACCTTTTGATTTTTAAATAGAGAAAAGAAAATTTTAAAAATGTGTTTATTTCTTTTTTGTGCAATACCTAGAGATGGTCAGGCATTTTAAAGATTAATTGTTAACTAATAGTAAGTGAATTCTCAAACATAAATCTTGAGGAAATCTTTTATGTACAATAATTTACATTTTACATATTTACAGATCACAGAATTATTTTGAAAACATGTTTGCCTTTGAAATTAATAGAACCCTGTCTAGTAGAAAAGACAGTTTTTGATTCCCCTATTTCTAATTATTATGTACTTCTGAGAATAAATGTAAGTTCAAAGGAAAAAGCTTAAAATGTCTTAGAGTTATCAGGTGGCATTTACAATGTTATTATCTAATTTCAAGGCTGTTTTTCGCAAAACAACAAGTTTTCAGTATGATTTAGAAATTTCTGGGAGTCTTCCAAAGGTTGAAATTTAATTCAGCGCATCAAGAACTATTTGGTTTCTAATATATGACAACACTTTGCTAGGCACTAAGAGGAAGATATTTTTTAATCAATGAATTAGTTTCTTGCATTTAAGGAAATTACCACCTTAGAGAGAAAATCTAACCTTAATTTTAAAGTACTTAAATAACATTTTTAAGCTTGACATAACTACTCATACATATTAAAATTTGTTTTAATACCTGTGTACACATGAAGGCATGGTATCAATTCTGATGGAGGAGGAGAGCCCAACCATTTTCTAGGCTGAAAAAAGACATAGTGAATGTTGCATTTTCTGAAGTGTGATCCGGCGGTACAAATACAATGGATCATGTGTATACAAGTAGAGCTCACGTGTCTTAGTTTATATTCCCCTCAAAAAAGGAAACTCTCTACCAAGAGACTGCATAAATCCCCTAGTTCATTTTGTGAAGAGATCCCGTGGAGAATAAGTGAAGTCTGGAGAGAGAAAGACAAGGAAAAAGGAAAACTGATGCAAATTTATACTCCAAATTTTATCACCACAAAGGGTCACTGAGGCCAGATTCCACCAAAATCTTACGAAGTAAAATGCATAATTTGTTTTAGTACTTCCTATCTGAGCAACAGAGGTGGGAACATACATTCACCTTTTTCATCTTTGTGTGATCACTGAGCCATGGCACATTTTCCATGCTTCTAAGATGCACTTGGATGAGTGCCATGAAGTTAGTTCTTAGTGACATCCCACTCAATGACTCAGAGAAGCACTAGTGAGGAATATGAGACAAGTGCCTTAACTGATGAGAAATGTTGTCAGGTTGTGCCTTTTAAAAGCTGTCTGTGGCTCAAGGTCTGGTGTGAAAAGTGAGCCAGTAGAATGTGTGGTGGAGTTTAAGACAATTCTAATAAAACACATGATTGGACAACATGTTAGAGAGATATCTCAACAATCCCACTTTTGATGGTAAGGGTCAGAACTATAATTCATTAAACAAAAATTTCCCTCAACATCTACTACATGCCAAGACATTCACTGGAAGTTGCATCACAAAGAACAATCAGAAACAGCAACTCAATCAAAAAATGGGCAGAAGATTTAAATAGACATTTACCCAAAGAATACATACAGATGGCCAAGAGGCACATGAAAAGATCCTCAACATCACTAATTATCAGAGAAATGTACATCAAAACTACAATGAGGTTTCACCTCACATCAGTCAGAATGGCCATCATCAAAAAATCTACAAACAATAAATACTGGAGAAGGTGTGGAGAAAATGGAACCCTCCTACACTGTTGGTGGGAATGTAAATTGGTACAGTCCCTATGGAGAACAGTATGGATATTCCTTAAAAAAACTACCATATGATCCAGCAATCCCACTCTTAGGCATATATCTGGAGAAAGTCATAATTCAAAAAGATACATGTACCCCAGTGTTTATTGCATCACTACTTACAATAGTTGGGACATGGAAGCAACAAATGTCCATCAACAGAGGAATAGATAAAGAAGATGTGATATATATATATATATATAATGGAATATTACTCAGCCATAAAGAAGAAGGAAATAATGTCACTTGCAGTGACATGGATGGACCTAGAGATTATCATACTGAGTGAAGTAAGTCACAAAGAGAAAGACAAATATCATATGATATCACTTATATGTGGAATCTAAAAAAAATGGTACAAAGGAACCTATTTACAAAACAGAAATAGAGTCACAGATGTAGGAAAAAAAACTTATGGTTACCAAGGGGGAAAGGGGGAAAGGAATAAATTGGGAGATTGGGATTGACATATACACACTACTATATATAAAGTAAGTAACTAATAAGAACCTACTGTATAGCACAGTGAACTCTACTCAGTATTCCGTAATGACCTATATGGGAACAGAATCTAAAAAAGAGAGGGTATATGTATATGAATAACGGATTCACTTTGTTGTCCAGCAGCAACTAACACATTATAAATCAACTATACTCCAATAAAAATTAATAAATAAAATCAAAAGAAAATAAAGTCCCCAATTTCAAAGAGCTCAAAGACAATTAGAAATAGACAAATTTCAAAAAAGGGTCTTTAGTGAATTTTAAGATGATTTGATTAAAATGTAAATGTCTGAACAGGTTTGAAAAATATTTTATAGATAGACACATTAGGACTTGGTGACTAAATGCAAATAAAATATGAGAAAAAAGGGAATAAAATGTGTCTTCAAGCTGAGAAGAAAAAAGTTTTGAGAGAAAAATTAAAAGTTGGATTTCATAATGATGCTGCCTTTGGGCACCCATCCTTAGTTTAAAACTATTTCTCTCCCTAAGTCAATATTCAGTTTCCCAAACGAAATAATTAGATGAAAGTTAGTGATGAGTATCCTCTGAAAGACTGGTGAGGTCAAAGAAAAGACAACCTTGAAGATGTAAGTTATAAATGAAAGTAAGCACCTCGTGCCAATTAAAAATTTTCTAAAGAGGACTCAAAAAACTCATGCTGGTACAGAAGGTCTGCTACTTGTTCTTGAGATGACAGAAAATAGAGAACCTGCAAGTGCTTTTCTTTATCAATTTCTGCTCTCATATTTTACTATAGTACGTAGAAACAACACTTTTGTTCAATGTTCACTCTCTTCCTTTCCCCCAAAAAGCAATAATATTAATCTTATGAAACAGATATTTGATAATTACTATTATTTCATCTGAACATGAATTTACTGAAATAAAATGTGCCGATATACATACACACTAAGTCTTAAGAATGTCTATACTGATTAGACTCAAGTATTGGTTATGAATAATTTAGAGATAGGGACTATAGGTAAGTAAATCCCACTCAATCCCTTTAATTCTGGAACTCTTCAGGGTAGTTTTAGCTTTACTGGATCCTCCTCTTTTTCTTTACCTCTTGATGAAATTCCCAGAATTCACTACTTGGATCTCTTGCTTTATTATTTATTTCCATTCTCTTTGTGATATTGTTAACTTCAAATGCCAGCTGAATGCCAAAAACTTCCAAATTTATATTTGCAGCACTAACATGAATTTTTTTCAACTACTCCCCCAATGTGCTCCACCTGTAGAATCCCCAGTCACAGTTGATTGCAACTCCCTCCTTACAGTTCCTAGACCAAAAACCTTGGCATCCTCCTGACTTCTCATCTTCAATTCACATCTCTTCTTCAATCAATTAAGACTTTCTCCTAGCCCTACCTTCAAAATAAATTACAAATTATGTAATTTCTTAAACATCTCCAGCAATACCAGCCATCCAAACACCATAATCTTTCCCTTGGGATATTGCAAAAGACAATTTAGCTTTCCATCATTCACTTTTACCTTCCTACAGTATATACCCAACACATTTGTCAGAGGGATCCTTCTAAAATCTCTATTAGTGACTATCATTTCTCTCCTCAGAAATCTCCAATGGCTTCCCATGTTCCTGAGAATAAAAACAAACAAAAAAATTAAAATGGTCTGCAAAGATCTGAATAACTTGTTTTTTCTTAGTGCTCTGATCATATGTCCTTCCTTTGACTAACCTGTCCTCTCTATTGTTTTTGAAACATATCAGGCATAGAAATGTGTTCCCTTGCTTGGAATGCTCTTGTCTCACGTGGTTAATATTTTCACTTTCTTCAAGCTTCTGCATAAATGTCAGTTTCTCAATAAAGCTATCCTGACAATACTCTAAGCCTCGTTTCTCTGTTCTGATCCCCTTTTCTCTGCACTTCCCGCCCCCCATAACATCACTCACTCCCTTCCTTCTTACAGACCACTTTTAAACATAAAGCTTATTTTATTTTATTTTTTGGACCCACCATGTGGCTTGCAGGATCTCAGTTCTCCGACCAGGGATTGAACCTGGGCCACAGCAGTGAAAGCCCAGAATCCCAACCACTAGGCCACCAGGGAATTTCTGGCATTATGCTTATTTTTATTGTTGGCATTTACCCATTGGAGGTTCAGTCTGATGAGAGCAGAGATTTTCATCACCCTATTGCTTTTTTTCCTGGTGTCTAAAACAGTGACTGGTATGTATCAGACACTCAATGAATATGAGTTCAATACATAAATGAAGAGCTTGCTGAAAGCATATGCAAAGTAGACTTTTATCTTTATAGTATGCTTCCTTCCCTGCAGATATCTTGTTCATAGCACCTAATATACTGGCAGTGTAGTCAAGCACTTGCATTTAAGCATTATCTTCCAAATGTCTATGAAAACATACTACCTGGATAGTTTGGCCATCATTTTCTTATCATGTAATAATATTTTATTATCTTAGTGTCATGGATTAGAGCAGCCAGACATAGTGAAAAGAATACTACAGGAGAGAGCACTAGAAATATGTCATAGTGTGATAAATTACACATCCCAATAATTTGGACATTACCGGGATATATACACACACACAAGCATACACTATAAAGGAGTAAGTTCCAAAAGCAATTGGGTTGTGAAACTAAATTATAAGCCCTTAAAATCAGGTAGAAATAAAATTAATAACTTCAAAATATGGATGTCAGAAATATTTGAACCCAATGAAATAATGGAGCCCTTGCAAAATGAACACTTTAAAAGTTTGCCTACTTACTTATGATATTTACTAAAGAGAGCTCACTAAAAAGTATTTTCTACCAGGATGAAATCCATGAAAGCATCTGTCACATATTACATTTATTCAGTTGAACCATAGATAAAATCAATATATTTCTACAGGTGATAATTAAGCATGTAAGCCACATCACCAAATAAGTCAAAACACTTTGATTCCTCAATGATATTTCTAAATTTAGTTGCTCAAGCTCTGCTAAATTACATACAAATCACTAAAAAGAAGTAGTCAAGACAAATCTGAGAGACCAAATATTACACTTTTTTAAATGATCCATAACCAGTTGCATAAAATAGCTTTTCTCTACTGAGATATTTAAGTGTTGATTATGTTTACATATAAAACTAAAGCTTCACATTTTTTGTAGTTTGTTCTCATTATGGTACACTGAACACATAAAGAATAATCATATTTGTTTAATAAAAATAATACTTATAAAACAATTTTAAGCATAATGAAAATTAAAAAGTTGAATAAAGAATAAACTACTATTATCAATGAGCTTAAAATTCATCAAATTTTGGAGTATGCATAAGAAAAAGTTATGTGTATCAGAGATTAATATAAACTTAAGACTACGTAGAGATAATACATAATAAATGTACTCTGATAAACACTTTACATACATTACCTAATCCAATTCTAATAACAAATCCAAAGGTAGATCTATTATTATCCTCATTGCAGAGATGAGAATATCAGGTTTAGGGAGAATACTAAATTGCCTGTGATAGCATGTATTAGAAGGACTTAGATTTAAACCTGGTGGTCTGGCCTCTATGTTGCAGTGATCTAAAATATTTGTTCCAAAAACATGCAAGACCGAAAATATTTTTAAGGTAGGAAAGACCTGTATGCTTATTTGAAGGAAGATGAGAAATACCTCTATGTCTAGATCTTAGAGAATGATGGTATTCAGGAGAAAAACTAAGTCTCTGAGTATTCAGAAAGAGTGAGAGATTCACTCTTTTAGATACCACACCCGTAATTTTGTAGTGTTAAAGCTACCACCAGAGTTTGAAGACTTGAAAAATTCACAAAAATCGAATTCTATTTGAAGGTATTACACCAGGAAATCAACCTCTTGTAACTAATATAAGAATTAAAGAAAAAAATCAATACAGATGGAAAAATAATAACAATTTAATAATGAATGTTAGATAGAAGCTGTTTCTATTCTTTATATTATACTCCTTATGTTATTGAAATAAACATATTTGCATAGTCTTTGAGTATATTTTCAATAGTAGGACAACTTCACAACCAAGTGTTGTTTGGAAATATTCATTTTTTACCTTTATATGTTTGATATAATTATATTTTTCTCTATATTTTGTACTAACTTATGATAAAATATTTTCTGAAATTTTTTTCATATGCACCATTTTGCTTTTATTTTCCTTTTAACCTTATTTCTTGTAAAAGTAAAATGGAAAAGTCAGTATTGGTGACACTACTGACCTACAGATAAGTTTGAGGCATTTACCCTGTGGCTGATAAAGCAAGCTCATCGTCTACACTGTGTAGCTATAATGTCAAGTGAATTTAAAATATACATCATAAAGTGAAATCACCTTTGCCTAACTTTCAGCAAACATCTAGAGGCTACTGAATTCTTTAGTGAAAGTAAAATGTTAATGTAAAATTTTTAAATGTTAAGGAAACATACAATTCTATGGGCAAAGTATAGTACTGCACTATCTGCATAAAATGTGGGTTATCTCAGATAAACTATGCTGTCAAAGGAGGGTTATACTAAAATAACAGAAGAACACACACAGTAATAGATGCCCATTTGTATATAACAATAACAAATAGAAGGAGTGGCATCACTGGATGGGGAAGGGAAGCAATGAAGTATTCTCTTAGATTTTCCATTTGCATAAATTATATCACAGAATGTTTCCTGTATGCTGATGGCAGTGCATTCAGCTGTAAGTTAACAGTTATTACTATGGCAAAATGGTGCCATTTGTCGTTATATAATGCAGAAGAAAAATGAGTGAGATATAGAATACCAGGCATTACTAGGAGTAGAAATTTATCATTTTATCCATGAAATGTTTTGAAATAATACACTAATAAAATAAGATGGAGCTTAAGATTGATTTTGTGAGGAATTAGGAAATTGAATGGAATCCATAGAAATGCTATGAGGGTTTGCAAATGAAAGAAGCATTTATAGGGAAGAGTTTGGATATAAACCAGTTTCAAAATCTGTAAGTTTAGTTTTCTAACTGTAATAAAACTTTTATGATGTATACAAATTACAAAGGAAGATTTGGCTGAGCCTGTTGTTTCAGTCCCATGTGAGTTCAAACATAGATGTGATTTTCTATGAATAATAAAATTCTATAAAGCACATTAAAAAGCCTATAATATGTGTGAGACAAGTGTGGTAGTGGCAGGTGTGAGAAACTTACATTAACAAAGCCTATAGTAAAAATGAGAGTGAGAGAAGTCACAATGATTATTTTTTCTAGACAGAATTCATCTGCAAATATTTTTACCCTTGGTACTCTCAAGTGCATTTGAGTCTGCAGTAAGTTTTTACCCAGGCTAGAGTATATGGATATTTAAAACAATTTCAGAGAACATTGAATTGGAGGAATGCCACAATTACAGTGGATAAAAGTCAGATAAATTTTACAAATTTGCCTATGTGAATACTTATTAAAGAAGAGAGATTAATTTTGTTATTTACCAATACTGTTAACAATTAATAACATCTTCATTGATAAATGGTCTAGGATATGATACAATCATTTCAATATAAATTTATGCTCAGAAATTTTGAGAGAAACTCCTAATTTGGGGAGTGATGGAAAATAAAACAATACATTAAAATACATTATAAATTATTTGCAAGAGGCCAGGGTAAGTAGGGAGATGGTTGAATTCACAGAAGAGAGAAAATAAAAAGGTACTTTGATCAAATGTTAGCAAAGAGAAGACAGTTGTTTCAACTTCTTTAGGGAAGATAATGCTAGAGAAACTAAATTCTGTCAAAATTATATAACAAACATTATGTAATGAAAATTTATTTTAAATACAGGTAAAATAGTCAAATAAAGGGAGAATTAAAGAAAGATATATTTGTCAATATACCATGAGGAAAGCAGATATCACTCTAAGCATATAGAAAGATCTTAATGTATAAAATTAGGTATAAAAGTGTTGGAAAAGATGTAAGTGTAACAAGTAAGGATGAAAAGCTGTAGGGAAAACAACCTTCCCTCAGGGAAGGAAAAATAATAGGAATGCAGACCACAACGAAGGATTCCTGCCACTGAGGCTTCTGAAGCATCTATGGATGTTGTGGCTGTTGGAATCCCATTGTTAAAGCTTTGCAGAAGCCAGAAGTCTCCAATTCAGTATGCTGATCAGGCCTTTTTTTCTCAAATTGCCCAAAGCTTTTACTGTTATTGTTACTGCATAAGCCAGCCAATGGGTACTCTGTTCAGAGATTCCTGTGCTCACTGTTGTTGCTGCCATTGTCTGAACTGAGTCCATGGGAACTCTGCTATTGGCTGAGGCTTCTGGGAGGTCCTTCAGCTGTTCTACTGATAGCACACTACCCAAGCAGGAAGCTTCTGTTGCTGCTACAGGACATATCAACAGAACCAGAAAATAAAAATATAATTATTTCTCTCTTTCTCTCACCTCCAAATCTTTCTTCACTGACTCCCATTAACTGGCAAGAAATTATGAGAAATCTAGTTTTCATGTTTCTAGACTCAGGTGATGACTAGGGAAACATGTAAAGGAAGATATAGAGATCAGAGCCAAAGAGAAATAACAAACAGACAATGTATAATGCCTCAATTATTATTGTGAGAATTGAAAATAAATGAGAAATCTTACAGTATCTGAGTTGACTGAAATGTTGTCATTTCTAATATGTTAGACACCATGGCTGGCAGAGGTAGACATTATCTGGTACAGGGGGAGTAAAATAATACAGCTGTAAATAAAGATTAAGAAGAATAAAGGATCAATAGTCTGACACACTCAAGATATTTACTATGTATTCTAGAGGAAATCAATCTCAAGAACAGAGCAAAACAAAACGGAATTCAAACCTGGAGGAAGAAGAAATGCTCCATGGAGTTAAGTCACAAAAAGATAATGGTGTATACCCTGAAGGATAGGAAGATCATATGACTAGAGCAAAGTCTTATCAGTTGTGGTCTAGATTATTCAAATCTTTGAAAGCCAGTGAAAAAATTTTCAACTTGAGGTTCTGAAATTATTTACACAAAGTAGCTTTAATAACATCCTGCAAAATGTACTTCTTATCTTACCTGCCCCTTTAATTTGTGGCACTCTCTTTACATCTTGTTAAAGTATTTCATAGATTATATAACCTACTTATATCCACATATTAAAAAAAACACTATGAAGCCATAAGAAGCATAAAAGAGAAATAATAGAAAAGTAAATCAAAAGATAAGATGTGTTTCATATGTAGTAGCTCAGGCATAACAGCAGAAGACATAATAAAGATACCTTAAAATCCCTTGTATATTTCTTTTTTTTTTTTTTTTTTTTTGCTGTACGCGGGCCTCTCACTGCTGTGGCCTCTCCCGTTGCAGAGCACAGGCTCCGGACACACAGGCTCCGCGGCCATGGCTCGCGGGCCCAGCCACTCCGTGGCATGTGGGATCCTCCGGGATCGGGGCACGAACCCATGTCCCCTGCATCGGCAGGCGGACTCTCAACCACTGCGCCACCAGGGAGGCCCTGTATATTTCTTATTTGCTTGTTTCATATTCACACTCCACCTTTCCACATCATGCTATATGCCCCTGAGGAATGACTCACTTGGGATATATCAATAAGCTTCTTTACCATATGATTTTGCTGGAATTTATCAATGCAAGGCAACAGCAGGGGTCAGGCGCGGGGGAGGAAAGGGGACGGGACATTAACTCTGTTTCCATCCCTGGTAGTTTGTCACAGGTTTGTTGCACCTAGGTACAGAATTCCACAGCCCTCTTCAAACAACTATTTTGTCTAAGTTTCAGGAACTGTTCTCTTCCTTGTTTTTTCAGGTCTAAAGTGGATCTGGCACTTAAACTTATGGTTTTTGGATTTACTCTGCTGTTAAGTAGAGATAATATCCCAAGATACTGTGGATTGTCAAAGTGGAAAAACTGAAGAAGGATAATACTCTCATAAATGATGATTTGAATCTTATTTGTTTGCAACAAAATAATTTCCTATAAGTTCATGATTAAGTATTCCAATATACAGTTAATAGCTTGAAATCTTATATATTGACAGATACATTCAGATTTAACATATAAAATGACCTTGAAGAAAATTTACATCATTAGGTAACAGAGAATAGAGGATAGATTATAAAAGGGAAGAGTAGAGAAGGTGATGAAGTGGTGGTAGTATAGATTTCTGGGAATAGTATCTGCTTTAGGACAGAAAACAAAAAGCAAACCAAGAAATATATAGACATAGTCAAGTTATCGAATGCTAAACTGAATATTTAAAAGTTTGGTAGTTAAATAACTAGTTGTTTTTTAATAATAATATTCCCCAAATAAGTATGCGGTCATTTCATATTTATAAAATAGGACATAGGATGGTTCAATATGAAATGTTTTAAAATATTGCTTTATTTGTAGTATTAGAAAAATCATGTTACAATTTTTCAAGTGTCAGAACATTCCATAGTACCCACTACACTTGAAGAAACTGCCTGTAAGTTTTTTTGTATTTGTAAATCTGCATTAAAAGAAAAATATGATGTAAAAAGTATAAACCTTCTATGATAGCCAGCAATAACAGTGAAATTTTCTCTACATGTTAGAGCTCACAGCAGGAGCCCAAACTCATCTTTTGTATTGTTATGTCATTTCCAATCTTCTCCCTTTCTATTGCTATTATATAAATTTAATGGAGGCTGCCCTAGTGGTATGAGAATTTTTTCCCATTTAAATTCAATAAGGTTAATTATAAACTATTAGTTCACTAAGCCTTTTATAGCTCTTAATAGAAATATAAATATAGAAGAGAAAAATTATTAACTGTTACTTCATATCACCTCAAAGGGAAATTTGTGAGGTTTAATTGGATGATGTCTGCAAAGTGCTTCAATTCCTAGAAGATAATGCATAATCATAAGAAGGAAAAGACACCACAGTAAAATTATACTAGGTAAGTAGCAATAAAGGTAGATTTTTGTTTGGATTCTGACAGACCAGCAATAGGATACTGATATGAATTGCTCTAAATATCTCTTTCAAATGTTATCAGCAAGTACTCACAGAACTGTGAGCTATTATGGAAAGTGTGATAGACTGAGAGAACTAGAGGAGGGCAGGTTCAAGTCCTTGCTTTTTTGTTATCAATTGTAGGGCTCTAAGCCTGTTGTGGAAATGCTCAGACACAGTTTCCTTAACTATAAAATAATGACAAAAATTCCTTTCTACCTCAAGGGATTTTTGTGAGGATCAAATTTTTTAAAAGTTATGTGAAAGTACTTGGAAATCTTATATATATATATAGATAGATAGATAGATAGATTGATAGATTGATATAGATAGATATATATATATATACAGATATAGATACAGGTATAGTGTATATATATATATATATAAATCATAAAATCATATATATATATATGTCATAAAAATAATGAAATCTTGCCATTTGTGACAGCGTGGGTGGACTCTGAGGGTATTATTTTAAGGGAAATAAATCTGACAGAGAACAACAAATAATACATGACTTCACTCATGTGTGGAATCTAAACAAACAACAAAAGCAGAAACAAACTCAGATACAGTGAAGAGATTGCTAGTTATTGAAGGGAGAGTGAAAAATGTGAAGGGGGTCAAATGTAGAGTGATGGTTGGTAATTTAGACCTTTAGCGATGACCACATTGTAATGGGTACAGATGTCGAATTATAATGTTGTCCACCTGAAACTTATATAACTGTCTACACTATTGTACCTCATTAAAAAAAATAGTATACACCCACAATGGAATATTATAAGATAAATAAGACACGGTGGTCTCATAGAATTTGCATGACCAGCAGGCAAGTCGTTGAACTTTAACTACTCATTTATCTATCTCCTCAAGGTATTGTTGACCTCTTTTGATTGTATGGATATTGAAAGAGCATGTTTAAAGCTGAGAGATTGAAAACCTGGGAACATGATGAAGGACAAGAGTTTAAGACAGTAGTTCTCAACACTGGCAGAATATTAAAATCATCTGTGGTCTCACAGCTAGAAATTCCTAATTACTTGGTATGCAGTGAGGTATAACAGAATAATTTATTTAGAAGTTCCTGGGTAAATCCAGGATGCAACCAGGGTTGAGAATCACTGGCCAAAGTGTGCTGTACTCTTTGCCTCAGCTCCCCAGGAAGACTTGTGCTACTGGGACATGGTGAGAAGTTATTAATAAGTTCTAGGCCATTTGCCTACATTCACTGTTTTTCCACTGGTGATGTTTTCATTCCTTAGTTCTATCAAGAGTTTTTTTTTCTTATTTAAAAGAGAAATAAAAACATAGAAAAACAAAAGTAGTTTGCTATAAATGGGATAGCTCAAAACATGAATCTCAAGTATATTTATTCTAAAAAGATAAAATACCTTCTGTTTATCTTTTTTTTGGGGGGAGAATCTAGGTCCCCGTTAGGAATTTACAATCACATTTCCAGGTGCATTTCTATTCCATAATTTCATCATTATTTCACAGAGAATGAAGATAATCTTTTTCTCTTCTTATCAACATTTAAATAAATTTAGAAAATTGTTCTTTTCTTGTAATATCAGTTCATATAGTTCTTGCTACTATAGTGCCCTGGTGCAAGAACACAAAATCTGAACATGGCTATAATTTAGTTGATGTTTTCCCACATTTTTGGTGGGAAAGTTAGCATCAATTCATGAATACAACAATTATAAGTGAAATAATATCTTAGTATATTTCATTTCAATATTTATTTACAGTTTATTTTTTCATGCAATTTTTCCACATAATGAAAAGCACAAATGTTAATATGAAATCTGATGTTTTGACAATTAAATACCAATGTAAGTTATAGGATATAACATCACTTTTAAATAGCTCTTTCATATTACTTCCCAGTCAAATGCTGTCATGCTTCTTTAGTTCTGTATCATATTATAAATGGGATTATTTTTTTGCTCAGCACAATCCATATGGTTTATCAAACTTGTTGCATAAATCTGCAGTCCAATTTCCTTTTTATTTCTGAGTGGTATTACATTTTATGGATGTGATACAATTTGGTTATCAATTTTACTGTTAATAGATATTTGTGTTGTTTCATTTTTGACTATTATAAAATGTGAAATCAGCATTCTTATACAAGTTTTGTGGAAGTATATTTTAATTACTCATGGATAAAAACCAGCAGTGTTATTGCATACTTTATGATAAAATTTCCTAAATTTTCTTCTAATGATATTACTATTTACATTCACAACAACAATATATGACAGTTCTAGTTGTTCCATACTTGTGAGAACGTGAGAGAGTATTTTCTCATTTTTGTTTTAATTAGCATTTTCCTGATGAATAATGATATTGAAAAATTCTTGCTATGTTTACTAACCCTTTCTATATTTTTTATTAAGTATTTGTTTCAAGATCTTGCCATTTTAATGTGTTGTTTTTGTTTTATTATGGAGTTGTGGAATATTTTAAAATAAATTTTGGATTCAAAAACTTAGTCAAATGTTCATTACATGTATATTTTCTTACAGTGGTTTGTATAACAATTTAAGCAGTTTTTATCAGTAAAATTTTTGTTCTAATAATATTTTAAAATTTTTGATGAATTCGGTTTAATATTTTCTCATGTTTTTTCTGTATAATGTTTAAGGATTTTTATTATCTTATAAAATATCTTTTATACATTTATGTATAGGCCTCTGATTTATCTTAAATTATTTTTTCTGTATCTTATGAGGTAGTTGCCGAGGTTTATTTTTTATCTGTACAAATATTTATTTGTTTTGACACTATTTGCTTCAAATATTTTCATTTATTCACTGAATTATTTTAGCACCAATAAAATCAGTTTGTCATATGAACATGGGTCTATTTGTGAATTGTATTCTGTTCAATTTATGTATTTGTCTATTACTGTACCAATACTGTACTATTTGGATTATGATATCTTTGTAGTACATGTTGAAGTTGGGTAGTTATGACATCCAACTTTGTTGTTCTTTTTCAAGACATTTTTAGTTAACTGACATAACATCAATTTTAGAGTCAGTTTGATACTTTCTATTTTTTTAAGAAGGCTGCCAAAATTGATTAAAATAATGATGAACTTATTGATCAATTTGGTGAGAATTGATATTTTAACAATAGTTAGATTTCCATCAAAGTAAATAGTATGGCTTTCATTTATTTAGGCCTCTATGATTTCTCTTGACATTATTTTGTAAGTTCCCTTTAGATGATCCTTTTAAGAATTTTTCCAATTAAAGAAATTAAATTTAGTTTAAATTGGTATATTTCTAATTTTATATAATTAATATATGGAAATAATGATTTTCATCCTTGACCTTGTATGTTGCTAAATTCACTTATTAGTTCTTGTCTATTTTAATATAGAGTTTGTAAAGTTTTAGTATTAAAAATGTCTGTATATACAAAGAGTTTTACTTCTTTCTTCAAATTGTGTTTTTATAAATATTCTTTTATTTCACGAAGATTCCTAGGACAAAATTTAATAGAAATAGTGAGAGTGGCAGTCTTACTCTCTGTCTGATTTCATTAGGAAAGTGTCCAGTATTTTCCCATTAAAATTGTGTTAGCTATAGTTTCGTTGTTGGTTAGCTATAGGTTTTAGTCCAGGAAATCTTTCTTATTTTTGTTTTGCTGTGATTTTTATCTGAAATGGGATATAAAGATGTTGAATACCTTTTCTTCATTAATTGATATAACCTTCACCACTTATTGAAGAGGCTGTCCTTTCTCCACTGTACATTCCTGCCTCCTTTATCAAAGATAAGGTGACATTATGTGGGTGGGTTTATCTCTGGGCTTTCTGTCCTGTTCCATTGATCCATCTTTCCATTTTTGTGCCAGTACCATACTGTCTTGATTACTGTAGCTTTGTAGTATAGTCTGAAGTCAGGGAGCCTAATTCCTCCAGCTCCATTTTTTGTTCTCAATATTGCTTTGGCTATTCGGGGTCTTTTGTGTTTCCATACAAATTGTGAATTTTTTTGTTCTAGTTCTGTGAAAAACACCAGTGATTGTTTGATAGGGATTGCATTGAATCTGTAGATTGCTTTGGGTAGTAGACTCATTTTCACAATGTTGATTTTTCCAATCCAAGAACATGGTATATCTCTCCATCTATTTGTATCATCTTTAATTTCTTTCATCAGTGTCTTATAATATTCTGCATAAAGGTCTTTTGTCTCCTTATATAGGTATATTCCTAGATATTTTATTCTTTTCATTGCAATGGTAAATGGGAGTGTTTTCATGATTTCACTTTCAGATTTTTCATCATTAGTATATAGGAATGCCAGAGATTTCTGTGCATTAATTTTGTATCCTGCTACTTTACCAAATTCATTGATTAACTCTAGTAGTTTTCTGAAATGTACAGTGGAGAAAGGGCTGCCTCTTCAATAAGTGGTGCTGGGAAAACTAGACAAGGACATGTCAAAGTATGAGATTAGATCACACCCTAACAGCATACACAAAAATAAACTCAAAATGGATTAGAGACCTAAATGTAAGGCCAGACACTATCAAACTCTTAGAGGAAAACATAGGCAGAACACTTTATGACATAAATCACAGCAAGATCCTTTTGGACCCACCTCCTAGAGCAATGTAAATAAAAACAAAAATAAACACATGGGACCTAATGAAACTTAAAAGCTTTTGCACAGCAAAGGAAACCATAAACAAGACCAAAAGACAACCCTCAGAATGGGAGAAAATATTTGCAAATGAAGCAACTGACAAAGGATTAATCTCCAAATTTTTTAAGCAGCTCATGCAGCTCAATAACAAAAAAAACAAACAACCCAATCCAAAAATGGGCAGAAGACCTAAATAGACATTTCTCCACAGAGGATATACAGACTGCCAACAAACACATGGAAGAATGCTCAACATCATTAATCATTAGAGAAATGCAAATCAAAACTACAATGAGATATCATCTCACACCAGTCAGAATGGCCATCATCAAAAAATCTAGAAACAATAAATGCTGGAGAGGGTGTGGAAAAAAGGGAACACTCTTGCACTGCTGGTGGGAATGTGAATTGGTACAGCCACTATGGAGAAAAGTGTGGAAGTTCCTTAAAAATCTACAAATAAAACTACCATATGACCCAGCAATCACACTACTGAGCATATACCCTGAGAAAACCATAATTCAAAAAGAGTCATGTACCAAAATGTTCATTGCAGCCCTATTTACAGTAGCCCAGAGATGGAAACAACCTAAGTGTTCATCATCAGATGAATGGATAAAGAAGATGTGGCACATATATACAATGGAATATTACTCAGCCATAAAAAGAAACAAAATTGAGCTATTTGTAATGAGGTGGAAAAACCTAGAGTCTGTCATACAGAGTGAAGTAAGTCAGAAAGAGAAAGACAAATATGGTATGCTAGCACATATATATGGAATTTAAGAAGAAAAAAAAGTCATGAAGAACCTGGGGTAAGATGGGAATAAGATACAGACCTACTAGAGAATGGACTTGAGGATATGGGGAGGCAGAAGGGTAATCTGTGACAAAGCAAAAGAGAGGCATGGACATATATACACTACCAAACGTAAGGTAGATAGCTAGTGGGAAACAGCCATATAGCACAGGGAGATCAGCTCGGTGCTTTGTGACCACCTGGAGGGGTGGGATAGGTAGGGTGGGAGGGAGACTCAAGAGGGAGGGGATGTGGGAACATATGTATATGTATAACTGATTCACTTTGTTATGAAGCAGAAACTAACACACCATTGTTAAGCCATTATACTCCAATAAAGATGTAAAAAAAAAATTGATATAACCTTAACATTTTTTGTTTAAAATTTGATATATTGATTATATTCACTAATTTTCAAAATTGAAACCAAATTATTTTCCTAGAATAAAACCAATTCAATTATTATGTATTTAGTTTTTATATGTTGCTAGATTTGATTTGCTTATATTTTATGAAATATTTTTTCAAAAAATTTCATGATTTTCCTCTTATAATATCTGTTAGATTTTGGTGTCAGGGTTATATCAGTCTCATAGAAAATTCTGGCATAGATATGTTGTTTCCTTCTGACGTATTTTCTGAAGTATTTTTGTAACATTGATGTTATTTCTTTCCTAAAATAGTTGAGAGGTTTCAGCATTTTCGTGTAGAGTATTATTCTTGCTCTTTTATGTTTATTTAGCTTATTTTGTTATCCATGGTCTAACATTTGAGTCAAATGTCAATTTTGCATTCATGTATTGTAGCATTCAAATTCCAGTGGATTATTTTAATACTAGTACAGGAAATTCATTTATTAAATTCCTGCTATGTGCCAGACCTTGTACTATGTACTATGCATATACGAATTCATTTAAAACCCTGAGTTAGTCTGCAAGTCATATATCTGCATTTTACTGATGCAGAGATTCAGAAGCAGATTTATTATGTAACCTAACTACAGTTATACTTTCATTAAGTAAGAAATCCAGACCCCAATCAAGGTTGGTCTCACTGCATGGTCCAGGGTCCTTACATCACACCATGATTTTAAGGTAACCTATGTGAATAAATATCACAATAGGTTGCTTGATTCTTTTCACTGTATGTATATTAACTTAGTTAGTCCCAGGAATTCAGAAGGAGAGAGGGATTCAATGACTATTTTCAAAGTACTATATTTACCTGGAAGTTCTATAATTAATTTGCTAAAGCTTAATTAAGGCTTATTTCTTTCTGTTCTCAAATGAAATACTCAGTCCCTTCAAACACCTATTCTGTTAGTTAGTGATTAGACTGATGAAGAAGTTAATCCCTAATTGTCTCCTTACTCATTTGAAGACAGTTATTAGAAAAGCAACATCTCTATCCTGGCATATGAAATAATCAATTATGTAGAGATTTATTATTAAATTTACATTTCCTTGTTTTATGTTCAAAACGTGTCCTTGAAATGTAATATGAAAAATCGTGGGCCCAGACAACAAGAATACTTCATCTCTTCTTTTAGCTTTTTTATATCTTCCTACTGCATAATAGTAGGATTACTTTATATCTAGGTATGTTCCCTTCTGAAAAGCTTGGGTGACTAGCTATCAAATTATCAGTATTTTTATGTATACTGGTTTTTGCTCTTTCTACCTTAGGTAATATAATTATCTTATGTCACTTGATTTTTTTTTCTTTCTAAGTTATTCAATGTTGAACTGCACAGAGAAGTCAACAACTTATATAAAGCAGTAAATGTAAAGCAAGTTATTAAAACCCATTAAATATTTAAAAGGTGAGAATGATAAATATTATTTTCCTAATAATAATGTTCAAGTAATGGCATTCACAATGATGTTTAGAATATAGCACTAAAGAGATAAAATTACTTTTGTTTTATGATGTCCAATAAAACTTCAAATGCTCTATTGCATTAAACCAATAATTTTTAATAACGAGAATAAGTATAATTCTTTTATTTTTATCCTGAGACAGAGAATAAGGTTACCAAATTGAGATCATCTTGCAATCTCATTTTATGAGCTGTTTGATAATCCACTTTTAAAAGGTGCCATTATCATAGAGAGCTAATAAAAAATGTTAAGTCTACTCCAAGTATTTTTGAAATTTAATTGAATATGATAATTTGAAGCTTATATGGAGTCTCTTTCTATATTTTCTTTTTGAATGCTATATCTTTGTATTTCACACCATCGCAATAAGAACACATTCATGAGTGTACTATACAGACAATTTTATCAAATAATTGAATACTTTTTGATGCAAGAATTTTACTCCTTTAATTTCTCTACAGAAACTAACACTGTTCTAGATCTTCTGTATAAGCCAAACAAATATTTATTGACTATGCTTCATACTTCCTTTAACAAAATCCATGTCTTATAATTACTAGAATATTTAAAATGTTTATTTGATTAAAACAACACTTTAGATATCTGTAGATCACTTGGTCAACTTTCATATGCAAATTCTCTATACATCCTTTTGTGGGTTTTTGGAGTTATTGAACCAGCAACAAATAGTATGGGTCTCAGATGAGATAAAATGAAAATTTACAAGATCATAGAGCAATTTCTAACCTAAGTAACAACAGTCTTTGGCAAACAATGGCTTGATTAAAGCATCTTTTATCTACCCAATAGCCCTTAGAAATAAACACACTTGCATTTTTACTCACAACCAAAAGTTACATACCATTAGTAAAATTCTCACTTTAACCAACTAGTAAGCACTGTAATTATATCAAACCTGAAAAAAAATAATCACTTCTTTCATCAAAACGTCTATCAGTATGACAAATAGTTAAGTGAGAAATTATGGCAACGTGGGATAAATTTAACAATTGGTAAAGTAGCAGGGTTAATAGAGCCTGTAACAGGACTAACATATTCTGGAATGAAAGATGGGAAGCCTTCTGGCAGCAAATAATATCAAAATATCAAGTAGTATTTGAGGATGAATATAAATAAAATAGGTGAAGTGTTTATGTAAGAAATATATGTTCAAGGCATAATGTGATCAAATGTTTATATGGAAGAAAGAACAAGATGTTGAAGGAAATAAGTTGCTCAAGATGAGTTTGTTGTGGGAGTGGTGGTGTGATGAATTGGGAGATTGGGATTGACATGTATACACTGATGTGTATAAAATGGATGACTAATAAGAACCTGCTGTATAAAAATACATTAAATTTAAAAAAGAAAAAATCAGCTATACCCCATTATGAAAATAAATTACAAAATATATATGAATTTGTTACAAATCTGCATCATGTGTAGGAGTGGGTAGGCATTTGACAAAAAATTACCTAGAAAGGAATGTATGCATATATCACAGGAAGTTTATATTTTTGTTGATGTGTTTATAAATTATCCTTTGCTCTGGGAATGTCTGATCTTTCAGAAAATTAGTAATCACATTTTTCACTTTCAATAAGGTCATAGTATGTTTTCCACCATGACATCGATACTCACTGCCTTCACCTTGTACCCTTTATATTCTCTTTGTTTTGTTTTGTTTTGTTTTGTTTTAATCTTTTGGTCTTTGTTCACCAGTCTTTTAATAAGTCACACTTCTTTTTGTACTAGCCAATATTACCTGTCATGTTTACTTGCTGATCCTCTAAAATCACCAAGTTTTTGGCATCTGCTTTCTTACATGTGATTATGCCTCATGGTTGATATTTTTCCCTGAGAGAAATGAAATAAGAAAAGAAAAAGGAGAAAAACTGGAATAATTATTTTACTTTCATGAGCTAGCAATGAGAAGAGATGAGAGTTGAGGGGTGTGGATCGAACCAACATAATTCTTTGTCAAAACACTCAATGAATAACACAAATTAAATATTTGAAAATCTTTTTCTTTGAGGGAAATGAGGCATGATTGTTAATGGACATAGAGTTATTTTCAGAGTTATGAAATGTTCTAAAATTGTGGCAATAGTTGCATAATTCTGTGAAAATACTAAAACCATTGAATTGTGTACATTAATGTGTGAGTTGTATGGTATGTGAATTACATACCAACAAAGCTTTAGAAAAATAATCTTTTTAAACTAAAAATTTGAGTAATGTGTAAGAAAAATATGATTATAATGACAGACATATAATAATCTGCCCATAACTTAGTGTTGAAAGCTATATATTAAAAATACTACAAAATTGTGTCCTTAAATTCTGCCATCTAGGGAGCATCCAATCTAATTCTTCGTCCACTATAATTAGTTCTAACTTATGAAACACCTACTAAAATAAGGAGGTTTCTATGTGATCCATTTAATACACAAAGAACTATTATAAAATAAAATTGCCAAAAACAATTTTGGTAACACTACAAACACTAAAAACTCTAAATTTTATTTTAAAATAATTATATATTAATGGAATTTGTTTTCACATGTCTTCATAGAACTGAGAAGAACCTTGGTTTCTTGTAGAACTCTGTTAAGGGAACAAACGAAGTACCACAATGCTAGCCACACAATATTCATTCAGACACTGATAGGGGTATAAATGTTGCATGAATAGAACAAAGCTGCTGAGAAAGGAAATAAACTTTTTATTCAATTAATTAGTAAAATACAAATGTTTTTATTGTATAAGCTCACGTTTTAGCTTTTAATGTTTTATATCTCTAGCTTTATGTGTGGAGAAGTTTATTTATAACTTTATCTTATATTTATTTTCTGAATGTTTCCCCATAATAATGTACATTTATGAATTTGTCTTGCAGATGTCTATGTGTATACTTTCTCTATCAGAACAATACTAACGATATACTAATAACAACAGCAATCACAGGTATAGCATTTATTTTGTGCCAGACATTATCTGAAATGATTTACATATATTAACCAAATTAATCTTCACAATAAATTGTGACATAAATATTAGCATTGGTGACATTTACATCTAAGGAACTGTGGGACAGAGAAGTTAAATAACTTGCTCAAATATATACAACAGTTAGGGGTTTGTTAAGATGGATTTCAACCCAGACAATTTAATCAAAATCCCATAAACTTAAACCCTGTCTTATATTCTCAACACACATGAAGTAGATTATGTTGAATTTGAAAACTTGAAAAGGAGGCAATGCCATTTCTCACCACTACCCAAATATCCCATCTTGCTATTATTGCCTTTTGTCTTTCTTTAGCTTCTTTCCCCTACTGAAATATCCTCTGCATTTTACATACAAAATCAGTACTAAACTAACAAAACTTAGATTGCATTATGTTTTTTTAACACCTTTATTGGAGTATAATTGCTTTAAAACATTGTGTTAGTTTCTGCTCTATAACAAAGTGAATCAGCTATACATATACATATATTCCCATAATCCCTCCTTCTTGTGTCTCCCTCCCACTGTCTCTATCCCACGCTTCTAGGTGATCAAAAAGCACTGAGCTGGGCCTCCCTGGTGGCGCAGTGGTTGAGAGTCCGCCTGCCGATGCAGGGGACACGGGTTCGTGCCCCGATCCCGGAGGATCCCACATGCCGCGGGGCGGCTGGGCCCGCGAGCCATGGCCGCGGAGCCTGTGTGTCCGGAGCCTGTGCTCCGCGACGGGAGAGGCCACAGCGGTGAGAGGCCCACGTACAGCAAAAAAAAAAAAAAAAAAAAAAAAAAAAAAAAGCACTGAGCTGATTTCCCTGTCCTATGTGGCTGCTTCCCACTAGCTATCTATTTTATAATTTGTAATGTATATATGTCCGTGCCACCCTCTAACTTTGTCCCAGCTTACACTTCCCCCTCCCCATGTCCTCAAGTCCATTCTCTACATCTGCGTCTTTATGCCTGTCCTGCCTCTAGGTTCTTCAGAACAATTTTTTTTCCCATATATATGTATTAGCATACAGTATTTGCTTTTCTCTTTCTGACTTACTTCACTCTGTATGACAGACTCTAGGTCCATCCACCTCACTACAAGTAACTCTGTTTCATTTCTTTTTATGGCTGAGTAATATTCCATTCTATATATGTGCCACATCTTCTTTATCCATTCATCTGTTGATGGACACTTAGGTTGCTTCCATGTCCTGGCCATTGTAAATAGTGTTGCAATGAACATTGGGGTACATAATTCTTTTCCAATTATGGTTTTCTCAGGGTATATGCCCAGTAGTGTGCTTACTGGGTTGTATGGTATTTCTATTTTAGCTTTTTAAGGAACCTCCATACTGTTCTCCATAGTGGCTGTATCAATTTACATTTCCACCAACAGTGCAAGAAGGTTCCCTTTTCTCCACACCCTCTCCAGCATTTGTTGTCTGTAGATATTCTGATGATGCCCATTCTAACAGGGGTGAGTTGATATGTCATTGTAGTTTTGATTTGCATTTCTCTAATAATTAGTGATGTTGTGCATTCTTTCATGTGTTTTCTGGAAATCTGTGCAAAAGCTTTTAAGTTACATTAGGCCTCATTTATTTATTTTTGCTTTTATTTCCATTTCTCTAGGACGTGAGTCAAAAAAGATTTTACTATGATTTATGTGAAAGAGTGTTCTGCCTATGTTTTCCTCTAAGAGTTTATAATGTCTGACATTACATTTTGGTCTTTAATCCATTTTGAGTTCATTTATGTGTATGGAGTTAGGGAGTGTTCTAATTTCATTCTTTTACATGTAGCTGTCCAGTTTTCCCAGAACCACTTATTGAATAGGTTGTCTTTGCTCCATTTTTTATTCTTGCCTACTTTATCAATGACAAAGTGACCATATGTGCATGGGTTTATCTCTGGGCTTTCTATCCTGTTCCATTGATCTATATTTCTGTTTTCATGCCAGTACCATACTGCCTTGATTACTGTAGCTTTGTTGTATAGTCTGAAGTATAGAAGGCTGATTCGTCCATCTTCCTTTTTTTCTTTCTCTAGATTGATTTGACGATTTGGAGTCTTTTGTGTTTCCATAAAAATTTTGAAATTTTTTGTTCTAGTTCTGTGAAAAATGACATTGGTAGTTTGATAGGGATTATATTGAATCTGTAGATTGCTTTGGACAATATAGTCATTTTCACAATGTTGATTGTTCTGATGCAAGAACACGGTAAATGTCTCCATCTGTTTGTATCATCTTTAGTTTCTTTCATCAGTGTCCTATAGCTTTCTATGTACAGGTCTTTTGTCTCCTTACATAGGTTTATTCCTAGGTATTTTATTATTTTTTTGTTGCAATAGTAAACGGGAGTGTTTCCTTAATTTTAATTCATTGATTAGCTCCAGTAGTTTACTGGTGTCATCTTTAGTATTCTCTATGTACAGTATCATATCATCTGCATACAGTGACAGTTTTACTTCTTCTTTTCCCATTTGGATTCCTTTTATTTCTTTTTCTTCTCTGATTACTGTGGCTAAAACTGCCAAAACTATGTTCAATAATAGTAGTGAGATTGGGTAACCTTGTCTTTTTCCTGATCCTAGTCGAAATGCTTTCAGTTTTCTCACCACTGAGAATAATGTTGGCCGTGGGTTTTTCATATATGGCCTTTATTATGTTGACGTAAGTTCTCTCTATTCCTACTTTCTGGCAGGTTTGTATCATAAATGGGTGTTGGATTTTTTCAAAAACTTTTTCTTTCTCTTTTGAAATTATCATATGTTTTTTAATCCTTCAGTTGGTTAATATGGTGTACCACATTAATTGATTTGTGTATATTGAAGAATCCTTACATTTCTGGGATAAACCCCACTTGATCATGGTGTATGATTCTTTTAATGTGCTCTTGGATTCTGTTTGCTAGTATTTTGTTGAGGATTTTTGCATCTATGTTCATCAGTGATATTGGCCTATACTTTTCTTTTTCTGTGACATCTTTGTCTGGTTTTGTATCAAAATGTTTGGTAGAATTCACCTGTGAAGCCATCTGGTCCTGGGCTTTTGTTTGTTGGAATATTTTTAATCACAGTTTCAATTTCAGTGCTTGTGATTGGTCTGTTTATATTTTCTATTTCTTCCTTGTTCAGTCTTGGAATGTTGTGCTTTTCTAAGAATGTGTCCATTTCTTCCAGGTTGTCCATTTTTTTGACATATAGTTGCTTGTAGTAATTTCTCATAATCCATTGTATTTCTTCAGTGTGTTGTTACTTCTCCTTTTTCATTTCTAAATCTGTTGATTGGAGTATTCTTCCTTTTTTTCTTGATGAGTCTGCTTAATGGTTTATCAGTTTTGTTTATCTTCTCAAAGAACGAACTTTCAGTTTCATTGATATTTGCTATAATTTCATTCATTTCTTATTCATTCATTTCTGATGAGATCTTTATGATTTCTTTCCTTTTGCTAAATTTGAGGGGTTTTGTTCTTCATTCTCTAATTGCTTTAGGTGTATGGTTTGAATGTTTATTTGAGATGCTTCTTCTTTCTTGAGGTAGGATTTTATTGCTATAAACTTCCCCCTTAGAACTGCTTTTGCTGCATCACATAGGTTTTAGGTTCTCGTGTTTTCATTGTCATTTGTTTCTAGGTAATTTTTTACTGATTGTTTGATTTCTTCAGTTATCTCTTGGTTATTTAGTAGTGTATTGTTTACTTTCCATGTCTTTGCATTCTTTACAGTTTTTTTTTTTTTTTCCTGGAAGTGATATCTAGTCTCGTAGCATTGTGGTCAGAAAAGATACTTGATACAATTTCAATTTTCTCAAATTTACCAAGGCTAAATTTGTGACCCAAGATATTGTTTATTCTGGAGAGTGTTCCATAAGCACTTGAGAAGGAAGTGTATTCTGTTGTTTGGATGGAGTATCCTATAATTATCACCTAAGTCCATCTTGTTTAATGTAGCATTTAAAGCTGTGTTTCCTTATGTATTTTCATTCTGGATGATCTGTCCATTGGTGAAAGTGATGTGTTAAAATCCCCAACTATTACTGTGTTACTGTCAGTTTCCCCTTTTATGATGGTTAGCATTTGCCTTATGTATTGAGGTGCTCCTATGTTGGGTGCATAAATATTTACAATTGTTTTATCTTCTTCTTGGATTGATCCCTTGATCATTCTGTAGTGTCCTCCTTTGTCTCTTATAATAGTCTTTATTTTAAAGTCTATTTTGTCTGATATGAGAATTGCTACTTCAGCTTTCTTTTGATTTCCATTTGCATGGAATATCTTTTTCCATCCCCTCACTTTCAGTCTGTATGTGTCCCTAGGTCTGAAGTGGGTCTTTTGTAGACAGCATAAATACAGGTCTTGTTTTTGTGTCCATTCAGCCAGTATATGTCTTTTGGTTGTAGCATTTAATCCATTTACATTTAAGGTAATGATTGATAAGTATGTTTCTATTACCATTTTCTAATTGTTTTGGGTTTGTTTTTGTAGGTCTTTTCCTTCTTTTGTGGTTCCTGCCTAGAGAAGTTCCCTTAGAATTTGTTGTAAAGCTGGTTTGGTGGTGTTGAATTCTCTTAGCTTTTGCTTGTCTGTAAAGGTTTTAATTTCTCCATTGAATCTGAATGAGTTCCTTGCTGAGTAGAGTAATTTTGGTTGTAGTCTTTTTCCCTCTCATCAATTTAAATATGTCCTGCCACTCCCTTCTGGCTTGCAGAGTTTCTGCTGAAAGATCAGCTGTTAACCTTATGAGGATTCCCTTGTATGTTTTTTGTTGCTATTCCCTTGCTGGTTTTAATATGTTTTTCTTTGTATTTCAGTTTTGATAGTTTGATTAATATGTATCTTGGCATGTTTCTCCTTGTATTTATCCTGTAAGGGACTCTCTATGCCTACTGGACTTGTATGGCTCTTTCCTTTCCCATATTAGGGAAATTTTCAACTCTAATCTCTTCAAATATTTTCTCAGTCCCTTTCTTTTTGTCTTCTTCTTCTGGGACCCCAATAATTTGAATGTTGGTGCATTTAATGTTCTCCCAAAAGTCTCTGAGACTGTCCTCAATTGTTTTCATTCCTTTTTTCTTTATTCTGACCTGTGGTAGTCATTTCTACTATTTTATCTTCCAGGCCACTTATCCATTCTTCTGCCTCAGTTATTCTGCCATTGATTCCTTCTAGAGAATTTTTAATTCCATTTTTTGTGTAGTTTATAATTGTTTGTTTGCTCTTTAGTTCTTCTAGTTCTTTGTTAAATATGTCTTTTATTTTCCCCATTCTATATCCAAGAATTTGGATCATCTTTACTATCATTTCTCTGTATCATTTCAGGTTAACTGCCTATTTCCTCTTCATTTGTTTGGTCTAGTGGGTTTTTACTTTGCTCCTTCATTTGCTGCATATTTCTCTGTCTTCTCATTTTGCTTAACTTACTGTGTTTGGGGTCTGCTTTCCTCAGCTTGCAGGTTTGTAGTTCCCGTTGTTTTTAGTGTCCGCCCCCAGTGGGTAAGGTTTATTCAGTGGCTTGTGTAGGCTTTCCTGTGTAGCAGACTGGTGCCTGTGTTTTGATAGATGAGGCTGGGTCTTGTCTATCTGGTGGGCAGGACCACATCCGGTGTGTGTTTTGAGGTGTCTCTGAGATTATTATATTTTTAGGAAGCCTCTGTGTTAATAGGTGGGTGTGTGTTCCTGTCTTGCTAGTTGTTAGGCATGGGGTGTCCAGGACTGGAGCTTGCTGGTCATTGAGTGGAGCTTGGTCTTAGCATTGAGATGGAGATCTCTGGGAGAGCTCTCACCAATTGATATTAAAAGGGGCCAGGAAGTCCCTGCTGGTCCACTCTCCTGAACTCAGCTCTCCCACTACAGAGGCTCAGGCCTGACACTTAGCCAGAGCACCAAGACCCTGTCAGTCACATGACTCAGAAGAAAAGGGAGAAGAAAAAGAGAGCATAAAAAAATAATAAAATAAATAGTTATTAAAATAAAAACTAAAAATAATATTATTAAAATAAAATAATAAGAAAGTGATTTTAAAAAAAGAAGAGAGCAGCCAATCCAATCCAATAAACAAATCCCCCAATGATAACAAGTGCTAGAAACTATACTAACAAAAACATAAAAATCAGAAACTAGTCAGTCTCAGACAGAAAACCCCAATTCTCCAGTTGCTCCCAAATGCCACTGCCTCAATTTGGGGATGATTCTTTGTCTCTTCAGGTATTCCAGAGATGCAGGCTACATCAAGTTTATTGTGGAGATTTAACCCACAACTCTGAGGCTGCCTGGAGAAATTTCCCTTTCTCTTCTTTGTCCGGACAGTTCCTATAGTTCAGCTTTGGATCTGGCCCCACCTCTGCATACGGGTCACCTTCTACCATCTGTTCTTCACCCAGATAAGATGGGCTTCAAGGAGTGGCTGATTAGGGGGCTCTGGCTCACTCAGGTCAGGGGGCGGGAAGAGTACGGAATGTGGGGCAAGCCTGCAGTGGCAGAGGCCGGCATGACATTGCAACAGCCTGAGGTGCACTGTGAGTCCTCCTGGGGAAGTTGTCCTTGGATCACGGGACCCAGGCAGTGGCAGGCTTCACAGGCTCCCAGGACTGGTGGTGTGGATAGTGACCTGTGCTTGCACACAGGCTTCTTGGTGGCTGCAGCATCAGCCTTAGCATTTCATGCCCATCTCTGGTGTCTGTGCTGATAACTGTGGCTCATGCCTGTCTCTGAAGCCCGCTTAGGTGGTGTTCTGAATATCCTCTCCTCATGCACCCTGAAACAAAGGTATCTTGAGTCTTTGGAAGTTCTAGACTTTTTCTTGGATTCCCTGTCAGTTAGCATTCGTGCACTAGCCCCCTTCAGACTGTGTTCATGCAGCCAACAACAGTACTCTCCCTGGGATCTGAACTCCAGATTCAAGCCACAGCTCCCAGTCCCCGTCTTCCCTGGAGGGTGAGCAGACAAGCCTCTGAAGCTGGTGAGTGCTGGTTGGCACTGATCCTCTGTGTGGGAACCTCTCATCTATGCCTTCTGCACCCCTGTTGCTGTGCTCTCCTCCATAGCTCCAAAGCTTCCCTCTTGCCCACACCCCGTTTCCACCAGTGAAAGGGCTTCTTAGTATATTGAAACATTTCCTCCTTCACAGCTCCCTCCCTGAGGTGCAGGTCCCACCCCTATTCTTTTGCCTCCATTTTTTCTTTTTTCTTTTGCCCTACCCAGGTATGTGGTGAGTTACTTGCCTTTTGGGAAGTCTGAGGTCTTCTGCCAGTATGCAGTAAGTATTCTGTAGGAGTTTTTCCACATGTAGATGTATTTTTGATATATTTGTGGGGAGGAAGGTGATCTCCATGTCTTACTTCTCCGCCATCTTGAAGGTCCTCCAAATTAAATGTTCTTTATGAAATGAACCAACCTTCCAAAACAATACTCCACCTTCTGGATTTTAAATGTCTTTTCTATTCTGGTAAATGCTGACACATTATCTCATGCTTGAATAAATTTATTTATGTGTGTGTGCATATGTAATAGATTATAAGTTTATTATAAAGAAGACTTTCATTTTATTCCTCTTTATGTTTCATAGTATAGTATTCCCCAATTAATAATAATATCAGCTCAATAAACATTTTGAATAAAAAATTGTATTGTACAGAACCTTTAAAGAAGACTGCTGTAAATGCATAAGTGCACATACTGATCTGGGAACTAGTCATCTCTAAGATACTTGAATATATTGAATTACAGAACCACAGTTTGTGTGTGCCTTTATTTTGTCCCATGCACACATCTATGTATGATTTAATATTTATTTGGCATTATATTATGGATACACAAGAAAAATTATATGCCAAACATCTAGTGTTTCTTATTTAAAGTATTTTTGTTACCAAAATTATAACCTGGTGGTATGTGATGGTGCTGAATGATAAAATAGTTCAACTGTAGGTCATTTACTAAAAATCTAAGTAAAATTAAGCTAATTAGATACTATCACTGATATCCTCAGACTAGTTTGTTCTTACCACAGCACCTTCTTTAGTCCATAATGTTATTAAATTTAGATTGACAACAGAGCCATAAATAAATAAAAAATGATAATGAAATTACATTATACATGGTAAAGTTCTCTTTGAATTTAGAACACTGTTGTTATTTTCAGCCATTCTAGAAGACATGTTAGGACAGCAGACCAAATAAAATTTTCTATTATCATGTCCTATACTCTAACAATTTTTGCTTGACTTTTCACATGTATTTACTGACCCATTAATTTTCATATCATCTTGATTATCTGGATACCTTATATTTCTAAAATAGTAACAAGTAATATATTGACATTGTTAGTAGTACTTAACACTAAATAGATATTTAAAACAGCACCTGTATAATTCCTCTTTGTCTCATTATTTTTTATTCTCCTCACAGTGATGCAGTTTTAATTTGTTTTTATAATCTACCATATATCTCTCTTTGGTATTGCTATGAGAAAAAGACATTAAATATTTTCACTTAATCATTAAGATAAAATGGAATTTTAAGAGGTAGAATTATATGAAGCTGTAACCTATAAACATGACATGGGACTTTTCATTTTCCAGTTCTTAATGTAATTGAATTTAAAATTATAATAGCTTATAAAATTTATAGTTTCCCCTCCTGTATAATTGACTATGTAAAAACTCAGAGAATAGAGCTATTCAAGATACTGTCATAATATGAAAACAAGACTCAGATACACTAAATACAAGTCTGAACAGTTGTATTAACACTGCTTTGTTGGATTAGCTGGAATAAGAAATATTCTCTTTGTCTCTTATTTAGTATTCTATAAATCAGACAGGCTAGTATCCTGTTGCTATACTATACCATCAATCAATCAGAAATAGAAATGAAAACTTGGTAAAATAGCAGTTATTCAGAGCATTATAGTACAGATAAAAGATGAAAAGAAAGGACTTGAATCAAAATAGCTGAATAAGAGGATGTAGAACTTACCACCCTCCATGAACACATTAAAAATACATCTGCCTGTGGAACAATGCTCACTGAAAATTAACTGGATACTAGCAGACAGACTCCTGTACAACCAAGAGACTGTAAGAGAGATCCTCACAGAATTGGTTAGGAAGGGAAGAGACTCATATCTGTGCCCCAGTAAGGGAATCAGAGGAAACAGGAGATTGTATGGGTGGAAACCCTTCCTGGGGAGTGAGTGGTTCAGGCTACATCTTAGGGACCCAGTCCTGGAATCCAGCAAGGAGAAGATGAGCTCCCTTGACTTGTTGGAGGGCTGATGGGACTACTAGGAGAGCTGTGGAAAATCTAGATTCCTCTCATGAGGAGTGTAGAATGCTTGCTTACACCCAAAGCAGGGCAGAGAAAGTGGCTTGAAACAACATGGGCTTACTGCGACCACCCTAGTGTGTGATTCAACCTGAACCCAGTGAATGTTCCTGCACTGCTTGCCTCGTGTCACAGATCCATAATGAAGCAAGTGCTGCCACAACCTAGGAAAAATCTCACCCATTAGGTGCTGAGGCAGCTCAAAACCTAAGCAGCATCTGAGGAGGTAGAAGGCAACCATTCCTGGTGATTGATTGTACAGGCAGCACATCAGAAGCAGTCTGGATCACTGATGGCATCTAGATAACCACAGCTCACCCTCAGACCCTTTCAAAATATCCACATCAGCCACTCTTGCTCCAGTACTGCTCCCCTCTGGGGCGAGAGTGCCAATACTGGGAAGGGGAAGAACACACACTTAAGAGAACTGAGCCAGCTCTGATCCAACCCTCAGAGCTTCTGCTTCAGAAACTTGGAACTGAACGTGCCCCAAATAAGGCAGTGACAGCCACTGATCAAAAGGGAGCCCCGCCCCATAACTGGCTCTGTCCTAGCCCCTCCATCTCCAGCTCCACACCAAACAAAGATGATAACTGGCAGCACACACTAAGGAAATATGTAACTAGTGTTCACATCAAATATAGCTCTGCCAGCAGCTGCTGAGCTCATGCAGACTGTATAGGGATGCTCTCACATAAGGACACCCCTTCAAGAATGCACTGGTAACCATTTCACCTAATTTCATATAGACAGAGAAAGATAAAGAAAATGAGAAGACAGAAGAATTGTCTCAATTGAAAGATCAAGAGAAAACTACTGAAAAAGCAGCTATTTAACAGTAATGAATAATTACCAGTTAATAATTCAAAGTATTAGTAATAAGAATAATAACCGAATTAGGGAAAATAATAGATGAATAGAGTGAGAATTTTAACCAGAAACTAGAAAATATAAAAAAGAATCAGTCAGAACTGAAGAATACAATAACTGAAATGAAAAACACACTAGAAGGAATGAACAGCATATTAGGTGATACAAAAGAACACATCAGTGATCTGGAAGATAGAGTAATGGAAATTAACTAATCAGCACAGCAAAAGTAAAGAAATAAAGTTAAAAATGAGAACAACATTAAACATATTGTTGGAATAACATCAAATATACCAACATTAGCATTATAGGGATCCCAAAAGAAGACGGAGAGAAGGATATCCAAAATGTATTTGATAAAATTATGGATGTAAACTTCCAAAACCTGAAGAAGGAAACAGATATCAAGGTATAAACACAAATGGGATGAAACAAGAGGAACCCAAACAGACCCAAACAAAGACATATCATAATTAAAATGGCAAAAGTTAAATATAAAGAGAGAATTTTAAAGGCAACAAGAGAAAAAAAAATGAGTCATATGTAAAGAATCCCATAAGACATCTAGCTGATTTTTCTACAGAAACTTTGCAGGCCAGAAGTCAATGGTACAATATTTAAAAAAAAAAAACTAAAAAGGAAAACCCTGAAAACTATGATACTCTACTCTGCAAGATTATCATTTAGAGTTGAAGGAGAGAGAAAGAACTTCTCATACAAAAACTAAAAGCATTCATCAGTACTAAACCTACTCCAAAAGAAATGTTAAAGGGTCTTCAATAAGTGGCTTAGAAAAGGCTATGGCAAGAAAGTATTTATAGGAAAGGAAAAATCAACTAGTAAACAGATATATATAAAGACAACTATGTATAAAGACTGTGCATCACCCACTTAAACTATGTATAAAGGCTGTGCATCACCCACCCACTTTGTACTATGCTGTGCTAGTACAAAGATTAAGAGATAAAAAATTGTAAAATTAGATATAACTACAATAATAAGTACGGGGATAAACATGAAGATGTAAAATATGACATCAAAAACACAAAATGGGGCTTCCCTGGTGGCATAGTGGTGGAGAGTCAGCCTGCCGATGCAGGTGACATGGGTTCGTGCCCCGGTCCAGGAAGATCCCACATGCCATGGAGTGGCTAGGCCTGTGAGCCATGGCCACAGAGCCTGCGTGTCCGAAGCCTGTGCTCTGAAACGGGAGAGGCCACAACAGTGACAGGCCCGTGTATTGCAAAACAAACAAACAAACAAACAAAAAATACAAAATGTCAGGGAAGGGAGTAAAAAATGTAGATATTTTAGAATGTATTTGAACTTAAAGGACTGCCTGTTTAAAACAAATAGATATGGTTATAAGTCAACATATATAAACCCCATGATAACCACAATCAAAAACCTACCATAGATACACAGAACAAGAGAGGGAAGAACACTAACATACCACTAAAGAAAAGCATCAAACTGCAAGAGAAGAAACTAAAAGAAGAAAAAAATATAGGGAAGAACTACAAAAAGTAAGCAATAAAATGGCAATAGGTACGTACATTAATAATCACTTTAAGTGTCAATGGACTAAATTATCTGATCAAAAGATATAGGGTATTGCAATGGTTTAAACAACAAGAGCATCTATGTGCTGCTTACAAGAGACCCAATTCAGAACTAAAGACACATGCAGACTGAAAGAGAGGGGATGCAAAAAGTTATTTCATGCAACTGTAAGTGACAAGAAACCAGGTGTAGTTATACCCATATCAGACAAAATGAAGTCTATAGCAAAACACAAAGAAGGGCATTATAATTTTGTTATATTTTAATTTTGTTTTCTCGGAGTATAGTTGCTTTACAATGTTGTGTTAGTTTCTATCATACAGCAAAGTGAATCAGCTATACATATACATATACCCCCTCTTTTTTGGATTTCCTTCCCATTTAGGTCAGCACAGAGCACTGGGTAGATTTCCCTGTGCTATACAGTATGTACTCATTATTTATCTATTTTATACATAGTATCAATAGTGTAGATATGTCAATCTAAATCTCCCAATATATCCCACCTCCCCTTTCCCCCTTAGTATCCATACATTTGTTCTCTACATCTGTGTCTCTATTTTTGCTTTGTATATAAAATCATCTATACCATTTTTTTTTCAGATTCAACATATATGTGTTAATATATGATATTTATTTTTCTCTTTCTGACTTACTTCACTCTGTATGACAGTCTCTAGGTCCATCCATGTCTCTACAAATGACCCAATTTTGTTCCTTTTTATGGCTGAGTAATATTTCATTTTATATATGTAGCACATCTTCTTTATCCATTCCTCTGTTGATGGGCATTTAGGTTGTTTCCATGTCCTGGCTATTGTAAATAGTGCTTCAATGAACATTGAGGTGCATGTGTCTTTTTGAATTATGGTTGTCTCAGGGTATATGCCCAGTAATGGGATTGCTGGGTCACATGGTAGTTTTATTTTTAGTTTTTTTAAGGAACTTCCATCCTATTATCCATAGTGGCTGTATCAATTTACATTCCCACCAACAGTGCAAGAGGGTTCCCTTTTCTCCATACCCTCTCCAACATTTATTGTTTGTAGATTTTGTGATGATGGCCATTCTGGCTGGTGTGAAGTAATATCTCATTGTAGTTTTGATTTGTATTTCTCTAATAATTAGTTATGTTGAGCCTTTTTTATGTGCTTGTTGGCCATCTGTATGTCTTCTTTATATTATGATAAAGGGATCAATACAAGAAGAGAATATTACACTCCTTAACATAAATGAACCCAATACAGGAACAAGTAAATCTATAAAACAGATATTAACAAACATATAGGGAGAAATTGACAATAGTATGGTCATAATAGGGTACCTTACCACCCGTTTTTATTAATGGGTAGATCATCTAGACAGAAAATCAATAAGGCAACTGTGGTCTTAAATGGCACAACAGACAAGTTGGACTAAATAGATACCTACAGGACATTCCATCTAAAAACAACAGAATATGCATTCCTTTCAATTGAAAATGGATGTTCTCCAGTACAGATCACATGCTAGGCCACAATACAAGTTTCAACAAGTTTAAGAGGATAGAAATTACACCAAACATTTTTTCCAACCACAACCATATACAGCTAGAAATCAATTACAGGAAGAAAATCTGGGAAAAGCACAAACACGTGCAGACCAAATAGCATGCTACTAAAAAACTAGTGAGTCAGTGAAGAAATCAAAGGGGAAATCAGAAAACAACTTGACAAAATACAACTTTCCAAAATCCATGCGACACAGAAAAAGCAGTTCTAAGAGGAAAGTTTATAGTGAGAAAGGCCTACCTCAAGAAAAAGAAAAATATCAAATTGAAAACCTAACATCATTTAAAGGAACTTGAAAAAGAAGAACAAACAAAGCGCAAAGTCAGCAGAAGGAAGAAAATAAAGATCAGAGAGAGAATAAATGAAATGGAGGCCAAAATAAACAATAAAAAAGATCAAGTAAACCATGTATTGTCCCTTTGAAAAGATAAAGAAAATTGATAAACCTTTATTTATGCTCATCAAGAAGAAAAGAAAGAGGACCCAAATCAACAAAAGAAGAAATGAAAGAGGAGAAATAACAACCAGTACCACAGAGATACAGAAAAACCAGGAGAGAATACTATGAACAGTTGCATGACAAAAACTGGACAACCTAGATGAAATTGACAAATTTCTGGAAATATACAACCTGCCAAAACTGAATCAGGAAGAAGCAGACAATCTGAACAGACCAAACACTAGTAGTGAAATTGAATTTGTAATTAAAAACCTCCATGCAAACAAAAGTCCAGGACTGGACAGCTTCACAGGGGAATTCTACCAAACATATAAAGAAGAGCTAATAACTATCCTTCTCAAATTATTCCAAAAAATTGAAGAGAATGAAACTGTCCCTAATTCATTCTACTCGGCTCTCTGCCACCATTACCCTGATACCAAAACCAAAGACACTACCAAAAAAATATTTAAAAAAAGAAAGAAAATTACAGGCCAATATCTTTGATGGAAATACATGCAAAAAATCCTCAACAAAGTATTAACAAATCAAATTCAACAATATATAAAAAAAATAATACACCATGATCAGTAGGTTTTATTTGAGGTACAAAAGGATAGTTCAATATTCACAAATCTATCAATATGATAAAGCACATTAACAAAAGGAAGGATAAAAATTACATGATCAACTCAATAGATACAGAAAATGCTTTTGACAAAATTCAACATTCACTGATGATAGAAACTCTCATCAAAGTAGGTATAGGGGTGACATATCTCAAAATAATAAAGGCTTTTATAACAAATCCACAGCTAACATCATACTCAGCAGTGACAAGCTGAAAGCTTTTCCTTTAAAATCTTAAACAAGCAAGGATGCCCACCCTTGCCATTTCTATTTAACATAGTATTGGAAATACTAGCACAGCAATGAGACAAGAAAAGGAAATAAAAGGCATGCAAATCATAAGGGAAATATGAAAACTCTCACTATTTGCAGGTGACATAATACTATACATAAAAAAACTAAAGTCTCCACCTAAAATCTATTAGAACTAATAAATGAATTCAGTAAAGTTGGAGGATACAAGATTAATATACAGAAATCTTTTGCTTTTCTATTAACTAATAATGAACTATCAGAAAGAGATATTAAAGTAACACTCCCATTTATAACTACATCAAAAAGAATAAACTACCTAATAAGATCTACACTCTGAACATTGATGAGGGAATTTGAAAATAATACAAAGATATGGAAAAATATCCTGTGTTTTTGGATTGGAAGAATTAATACTGTTAAAATATCTATGCTACCCAAAGCAATCTATAGATTTAATGCAATACCTTTCAAAAGGCCCATGGTATTCTTCAAAAAAATTAGAACAAATAATTCTAATATTTGTATGGAACCACACTAGATCCCAAAGTGCCAAAGAAATCTTGAGAATAAAGAACAAAGCTGGAGGTATTATGCTCCCTGATTTTACATGGAACTATAAAGCTACAATAATCAAAACAGAAATCAAAACCATTGACACATCAAAAAGACAACTTAATAAGAGAAAATATTTGTGAATGATATGACCCATAAGGGGTTAAAATCCAAAATATATAAACAGTTCATACAACTCAATATCAAAAAAAAGAAAGCTCAGTTAAAATATGGACATAAGACCTAAATAGACGTTTTTCTGCAGAAGTTATACAGATGGCCAACAGGCATGTGAAAAAATGCTCAACATCACTAATCATCAGAGAAATACAAGTCAAAAACACAGTGAGATTATCTTCACACCGGTCAAAATGGCTACCATTAAAATGTATACAAATAATAGATGCTGGTGAGGATGTGGAGAAAAGGGAACCCTAGTCCAGTGTTGGTGGGGTTGTAAATTGGTGTAGCCACTAAGGAAAAAAGTATGGAGTTTTCTCAAAAAAAGAAAAATAGAACTACTATATGATCCAGCAATTTCTCTCCTGGGTATATATCTAGGAAAAAGAAAAGAAAATATTAATTCAAAAAGATACATGTACCTCAATGTTCATAACAGCATTATTTATAATAGCCAAGGTATGGAAGCAACCTAAATGCCCATCAACTTAGATTAGATGAATGGATAAACAAGATGTGATACACACACACACAGACACACACACACAATGGACTATTACTCAGCCATAAAAAATTAAAATTCTGCCATTTGCAACATGGATGAACCTAGAAATCATTATTATAATGAAATAAGCCAGACAAATACTCTATTATCACTTACATGTGGAGTGTAAAAAATAAAACAAATGAATGTATATAACAAAGTAAAGAGACTTAGGTATAAAGAACAAGCTAGTCTCTACCAGTGGGGAGAAAGAAAGGAGGAAGGGTGAAATAGGAGTATGGGATTGAGAGACATAAACTGCTATGTATAAAATTAAAAACAACAAGGTTATGTATTGTACAGCACAGGGATATATAGCCATTATTTTGTAATAACTTCAAATGGAGTATAACCTATAAAAATATTGAATCACTATGTTGTATACCTAAAATTAATATAATATTGTAAATCAACTACTTCAATTAAATATTTTTTAAATTTTAAAAATGAAAGGAAAAGGACAAACAAAAACAAACAAAAAAGAAATGTATATACATACCTGTACACATATATTCATTCTAAAAATCAATATAAAAAATATAGAGACTGCAACTGAAATATAACAGACAAAAAACTTGGATACTTCTTCATGGAGGATAAATCAATAAACAGTAATTTAGTAAAAAGACTGTCTAAAAAATAATCTGAAATGTGGAAATAAGCCAAAGAGATTGTTCAATTTTCTTGAAGTGAAGTGCAATACAGTGTTTGCAACTTTGATATGTTTACATATTTTAAAAGTCAATAGAATCAGAAGTTAAGTTTTAAATTTTTAACAAGCAAACAAAATTCAAATATTTTCTGCCACTTGGAAATATAATCTAAATTATTATTGTTTATTGTCTCAATATGCATTTATTGAATTATCTCTAAATATCCATCTCTTTGCTGTGCATTTTTGAACTGGTTTTAACATCTCCCTTATTAATACATTATTTAAATAAAATTTTTGATACACATTAATTTTATGTCTTCAGTTTTGTATATCTTATTTAGTTATCATAATGGACTTATCTGATGGGATTAAGTAATATTTGTTGCTTAAAAAGAGCACCTCATAGGCCACTTAAGTTCAGAGACATCATTTCATTCTTGGCTTACAGAAGTAAATCCAAGAAACAATGGAATTTTCCTCTACCTATCTCCTTGTTTCCCTCTACCATCTTTACTCCTATTGATTTTCTCTTTTGTTGTTTGCTGCTAGTTCACGCATGCCAGTAACTTATTTCCCAATGTTGGTGTGGTTCAGACTTTGGTTTTTAGTCTGATAATTTTGAGATTTTTGTTACATGAATGATGAAGATCTATACCCTACCAAGTGAGAGGTGACAGAACATCTATTTTTTAGTCTTTTTGTTTGTTTCTTTGTATATTTGTGAACAGAAATCAATTAAGAAAATATTTTGTGCTCAATTAGAACAGTTCTTTGGTATCTGGAATCTTGAGTTTTTACATTTTTATTTCTACTTTTGAAATCAACTGAAGTTGTAGAAATGAAGCTACAAGCATTTTAAGTTTCTGTTTGTCTCTGCTTACAACTCAGAAAATCTTTAACCTCAATGTAAAGTCTTTTCTATCTATGGGGAGTATTCATAAATTAAATTTTATATGTCTTAAGTTAAAAGATTTCTATATGTTTATAGAAATAAATCAATGGGTATGTAAATTCAACATTCCTCAAAGTAACAGAAAATAAGAAGGTTAAACCTTTAATATTTAAATTTGCTAGACTTGAAAGAAAAATATATTTTTATTAAGACCACTAACTCAGAAATATTTTTAAATCAAGTTTACATAATTAAGGACAAGTTTCCTGTTAAATAGTATAATAGTATAAAATTGGAATTTAGCTTTCTTTTTATTAAAATGATGCATTGGTTACAGAGCTTTTAATTCAGGGGAAGTAAAAGGTAATACTTTATGTTACCCTTATGTATAATCTGCCCAGATAGCAAAGATTGTATACCTCACCAGAAGGAAAATGTTATCTGCTTGTGTTGACCTTACCATTTCCTTATCTTTTTTGTAAAACAAAAAGCACAGAACAAAGTGTCCTTGCTATCAAAGAACTAAGTTTTCTAACATTTATGTAGTCTTCCTCTTTTTATTTTAAATTATTCTGATTCACTTTTATGACAATCAAGTGCTTTCATTTGCACTCATGATTCTTCATCAAGGGATCATATATTCTCTGACAACTCTCTTAATTCTGTTTCTCTGGAAATAACAGAGGAGATTACTAGTTATTTCTTTAGAACATTTCTGGTCTTTACTTTTGATTGATCTGCTGACTGGCTAATTTTACTTTCTGTAAGGCAGATTTATTTTCTAGATTATTTACAAGTAAAGATACAAAAAAAAATGTATGTCTGCTACAAAAGATAAATCTAAAGATTATAGTACATTGTCCTAAATGACATCAACCAGCTTTGGATCTAAAAATCTAATTTTATCGTAACATATTTTTATTAGATTACCAATGCAGCTCAAGTGAACTTTGAACTGGTTTCAATAGTCTACTTCTTCCCACATTAACTAATAAAAATAATAAAATATTTGACATGCATTCACTATGTAATTGCCCCTGTCATTTTTTTAACCTTTTAATATTTTATCATTAGAAAAATGCACATTAAAACTACAATGTCAAAGAACAAAACAAAAAATAGTAATGAACAAAACAAAACAAATAAAAAATGCTGTCAATCTCAAATGTTGGCAAATGTGTTGAGACACTAAAACCCTCATACACAATTCATTGGAGGATAAATTGATAACTGCTTAAGAAAGTGTTTAGCAGTGTCTATTAAACAGTAATATATATAAATTTGTGACCTATCAATACCATGTATATGAATATATGTATGTATATATATGAATACATTAAATATTCTTATATCCAATATACATGCAAGCATATGTTCACTGAGAGAGATGTACTAGGATGTTTATGGTGACAGGATTTGCAATATCTGAAAAGTGGAAACTACCCAAGTATCCATCAAGAGTAGAATGGATACATTTTGTGTGCATTTAGAAAATGGACTTTATATAGTAATGAGAATGAATTAGCAAATACCTGCACTAATATGAATGAATTTCACAAACATGATGTTGAGAGAAACCAGATATAAACAAATATAAACTCCGTAATTCCATTTGTATGTATTATAAAATTAGATGGTATTAGAAGTCAGGATGATGGGGTAGGTTGCCTGGCAAACCTCTACTAAGGGGGCTTTGGAGTACTGATAAATTCTTTGGTGTGTTAAGTTCAGATGTAAAATTTAAGAAAATACAGCAAAGTATGTTGAAATCAACAGCCCACTCTATGGCAAAATCAGAAAGTGTTAGGTTGTAAGTTTTCATCCCGTTGTGTAGTTGGCAGATGTTATAGTTCTATAATAAAACACTTTAGGCAAAATATGACATTTGGGTAACTATGAACCAACAACAGGTAATATCAGTAGAAGTGGTAGTCTCAAACCAAAGTATGGGTGAGAGAAAGAAAACTGTTTATAATTTGATTTAAATGTTCCAATCAATATTCATTAAATTGTGGTTCCTTAAGGGCAAGTATTATATTTTTGTGCATTTTATTTCATTTCTGATATTTCTATGGAATGTTAGTCTTTTAAGCTATTTATTCTATTTATGATAACTCATAGGCTAGAATAACTACAATAATAAAACAGCTAACATATATTGATTATGTAGCATGTGTCAAGTACAGTGAAAATTCAATTTAAGTGGATTAGCTCATTTAAATTTTCAATAATTACTTGTGAATGTTTCTTGAGTGTTTGAATCTTGTAAAAACAAGTTTAGAATTATCACAGCTAGGTATGAATACATTGATTTCAGAAAGGTCTTAAGGTCTGTCTTTCTGCTCTACAACCTTATTGGTTTCCTTGCTCAATGTTTCAAGACGTCTATTACACCTCCAACCATGAAATAGGCCTTCCAAACAGGAAGAAAATAAGAGAGAAGAGAAAAATCTGAATGCTGTGCTCCTTATCTTTCTTTTTTCAAGAAAGCAAGAACTTTCCCAAAATATCTGCCAAGTAGCCTTTTCTTACTTCTTATTAGCCAGAATCAAATCACATATTCATGCCTAGATATATGTATTAGCATAAGCAGTTTAGATCAATCACAAATCTTTACATGGATTAGCAGAAGAATCTGGGGGCCTCATAAGTAGGAGAAAGATGATTGAATTCAAAGCCTGCTGAGTGAGCAAAGGACATTTGATGCTCAGATTTCTTCCTGTGCAGATAACCATCTTATGGGAAACCTTTATGATGTACTTTTTGAACTATGTGAATTTTCTAAATCGTCTTCAAATTTAACACTGATAATAGGATAAAAACAAATACAAAATCTCATGCTACCTATAGAATGCAATGAGAAGAATACAGTATCATTGTGTGATGTTATTGCTAAAGATGCAAAATTTGTGTCTAACTGTGACAAGCCAGCCTGAGAAATATTCTACAAATAGCTTGTAACCAGTAAAACCATCAAGATCATGAAAGACAAAAAACTGAGAAACTATTTCATATTTAAAGAAGACTCAAGGACATGAAAACTAAATACAAATGTGACTCTCGCTTGGATACTGTTGTTTTAAAGACATTATTGGGAAAATCTGTGAAGTCGTATTGTATCAATACTAATTTCCTTACTTTGATGGTTACATTTTGATTATGCAGCAGAATGTCCTAGTACTTAAGAACTACACACTAAAATATATTTGAAAATGATATGGCTTTATGTTGGCAACTTACTTGAAAATGGTAGAAGAAAAAACTGTTCTTTGTGATGATTTTGCAAAATTTTTTTGTAAGTTGGAGTTTCTTTCAAATAAAGAGTTAAAGAAAAGAAGAAAAAGGAACTCCAAGTCTACTCCTTGAATAGCTTTTGAATACTGATTACCACGTGCCAGCACAGAAATTCTGTCAAAACCAAAACACAAACAAAACAATCCATAAATGAGAGAGAGAAAAAGAGAGAGAGATCCACAACTCATGAAACCCGTAGAGTCTTGCAAAATAAATATGAAATAAGTAACTTCTATAGGCCAAAAACTTCACATCTCACGAGATATGCTTGACTCCCATGAAAGTGTTATGGAAAATAAAACCACAGGCTCCTAATTTTACATATATATTTTCTTTAAAATGAATAGCATAAGAAAACTGATAAACATGCTTACAAATCAGTGAATCGAAACTTTTCCTTTATTACATTTGCAGCTTTTATTTTATATATAGGTACAACCTAGAATATCCTCAACAAATTGCCATGGGGTCAGCAAAGAAGAAAGAACCTCATGAAACTTTGATAGAATGAAGAAGATTTAGGGATGGTCAACAAGTGAGGAGAGGGTAGGATTTGCAGCCTAATTTAGCAAAATTTTAAAAAGTTATTTGAAAGGAGTTTGAACAGCATGATGTGAAGATTTTGGGTTTTGTCCAGTGAAACATTAACATCCAATCATTTCTCCTTCTAGCTACTGATTTGCAGTGATGACTTATGGAAGGACTAATTTCTTCATCAGAGAGCAACTTCCACGTAAACTGATCTCACAGATAAAATGACAAAGCACATCAGGAAACCACAGATATGAAACAAATTTGAGGTTGAAAGAAATGAGAAAATTAAAAGGTAATGGACGATATATATAATAAAAGCATGTAAAGGGGATTTTAAAATAGGTTGTGATTAAAATGTTCAAAGAGTAAAAGGAAGGAACAGAATAAGATAAAGGGAGCAGGAGTAATTTAACCAAGGTTATACAGTTTCAGAGATATAGATCTTAATTCAAATCCAAGTAATCATGACTCCACAGCCTCCTCTTTTTAATTTTTATTTTTTAATCCATGTTACCTTACCTCCTTATATTCTAATACTATTTAGGTAAAGCATAAGACTGAAAAATACATTTATTCAGTAGTCTGGCACTTCTAATTCTGACTAATGACTGAATAGACTTGGGAAGGTTACAGTCTTTCTAAGACTCGGACTCATAATTCATGTTACCTGACACATAGGGCAAAAAGGAAGATGAATAATATAGTGCATACAAAAGTATTCTATACTCTAAACCCAACAAAAAAAAAACAACAACAAAATAAAACGCAATTGTTTATGACAGGTGCATTACTCAAATTTTAAAACTCTGGATGAAATGTAGATCTAAAAGCAATTCTTGAAAGACAAAAGATTTTTTTTTCTTTTGGCAGTCAATTAGCATTTGCCTTGTATTGTAAAGAAAATACACTTTGGAAATTCTGGGGTACAGGGTAGGGGTTTTTAGGATATTGACTGGTAATTTAGTTGCTGTTATTTTGCATTTAAAAAGCAACTGAGTTTGAGACTTTGTGACTACATATGAAATATTTATACAGAGTATAAAATCTCTCATCCTCAATATCAAATTCTAAAATTTTCTTTGACAAAGCAGAAAAAACTTTTAAAAATTCCTTTCAATACAAAATCTGACTTGCCTAAACTCATTTGGTGGAAAACATAATTTGAAATATGACTATTTTAATTCTATCTTTATAATTAATATTTTAATTAATATTTTAAACAGTTTAATATAAGTAGGGACTGCTCTCCAAGCCCATGCTGAGAATAGTATGCATTATCAGGTAAACTGTAGTATATTTCCAAAATCTGAAAACCTCTCATTTGGAAATATATACTCAAAGGGTTTCAATAAGAGATCTTGGGTCAATATAAATCAAAATGTCAGTATTTTTAAAAGTCTACTGGAATTAAAGAAGCTCCCAACTGTTACATCACTATTTCAAATGAAGTATCTGATATGGAAATACTCTAATTCACTACCATGTTTAAATGAAGCAAAATATATCTTGTAGATGAATTCTTCTTTTATTAATTTATTTTTATTGAAATATAGTTGGTTTACAATGTTGTATTAGTTTAAGGTGTACAGCAAAGTGATTCAGTTTTATATATATATATATATATATATATATATATATATATATATATACACACATTTCTGGTTCTTTTCCCTTATAAGTTATTATAAAATATTGAGTAGAGTTCCCTGTGCTATGTAGTAGGTTCTAGTTGGTTACCTATTTTATATATAGTAGTGTGTATATGTTAATCCCAAACTCCTAAAGTAGATGAATTCTTAGAAGGGGACTGACTGAAAGACTGTTAGAAGTTATTGTGGAAACGTAATTGTTTTTTCTAGATTTATAGGAAACTCTCTAACCTCCAGGAACAATGGGTCATCATAAGTTTAAGCAGCAGAAGGGAGAGGAAGAGATGGATTGTATTTGGTTCATCCACTAACATTAACTCCTACTTTAAGGGACATGGTAATGTGTCCTCTGTATTAAATACGAAATCAAATAGTTTCTACTTTGTAGACAGCATAAGTAAAAAGGCATGTCTAAAAGAGAAATGATAATGATTATAAACCCCAAAGGCCTTTGGACTCGTAGTTAACTCTGACACATAATGAGAGTAGTTCATAAAGATTTGAGTACCTGACATTATTTATTCTGGCTTCATTTTAATCAGTGTTGTTCCTAGGGAAATTTCTGATGGCTTTTTAAGTAGGAACAATTATTTTAATCATATTCAGCATATAGGATAAATAAAAATAAAACAATGAAAAACAACACAAACATTCTGCCTATCTTTGAGATTTAGACAATGAATTTTTGTAATTTTCTCTATTTTTGACTCTTTAAAAGAAAAATGCAACCTACATTTCACTGCAGGGAGCATAAATACATAGAGATGTAAAAGTTACTTTGGAAAAAGTAAATATTTATATAAATACAATGTCATATATGTCAATAATTATAATTTAATATACAAATATTTTAAATTATTCAGTGAAGTAATTCATTCCTGGTTCTGGATTCCTAGCTTGTCATTAGCTGTGATATCTTTTATGAAAGTAATAATTATATATGCATAATAATTCTAGTTTCAATGATAACAAGTTACTTTGGAAGGTATACCAAATGCTTACCTTACACTTACTGATAGATTTATAGTAATGTAATTTTGTTTATGTTATATTAACATATATTTTACCAGTTTTCTGCCAAGGGCATTAAAATCAGGAGACCCATAAAGAGTGTGCTCGGCATAAGCTAAACTATTTCACAGATCAATGGAAAATATCTCACTTTTAAGGTCTTAAATATCATTGACAATTATTAATTTGATAATTGACTTTGTTATGATAGACATTTTACCATCATATAAAATAAAATTCAAGTTCAAGAAAGCACAGAATATTTATTCTATGATTCTACATAAAGTATACATCATTAAAAAGGTGAGTGACTACTCTGAAGATACTTGGAGATAATATGGGTCATTAAATTCCTTGGCAGTAATTCTGTCTTTGGAAAGTTTACTTACCTCATGGAGTTAGTTTTCTTCTTAGTAAAATGGGATTCATGAGAACTTCTTGAAATTACTGAGAGATTTTAGAAATAAGATTAGACCCAGCTCAGTATCTGGCACACACAAACCAGAAACTTTCATTTTTTTTTGTTTTATTATGTTTTTTTTTTTTTTTTTTCCTGCCTGGTCCATCTTCAGCACTCAATAAACACTGTAAAACAGCTTGCTATATCCTTGGTTAATATCTTCCAGAGTTTTATATCCACTCAAGAAAAATCTGTGGACCACACAATTATGCACATATTTAACATTAGGATTGGGAGACGCTCTAAAGTTATATGTTAAATCACCCATGTGATTCTTGAATTTGTTCTAAGGAATTACTTGCTGTACACAAATGGCTAAATTTTTTCTTAAATCCTTTCATATGTTTTTTTATAGCAGGAAGTGGATATAGTTATCTAATGCTTGGAATGCTCTCATCTGTTAGAGTACTCTCTAGTACATATCAGGTAATGTGCAATAAAGATTAAGAATTTTGGATTCAGCCAGCTTTGAATTAATATGTGTTTCCACGTTTGTAAAATAGAGATATGTATCCCATAGGTTTGTTGTGTATAGCAAATGCAGTGCAATATTTAGAGTTAATATAATTTACAGTATCAGTAAATTTACAGTATCAGTAAAGTAGTATCAGTACTACTACTACTACTAATAAATATATGGTAAATTATTTTTAGCATGCTATGAGTACATAATTACCATTTACCAAGGGTTTCTCAGACACTGTGCTAAGCCCTTTATATGTACCATCTTCTCTAATTCTCATAAGGCTATGAGATAGATTAAATTATTGAAGTAATTTTACAGATAAAAGAACACTGACATTTAAAATTGTGGATGTGGAATCAACAAAGATAGTTAGATAGTAGGCCTATCTCATCTAAATATTGAAGATGGGCTTCCCTGGTGGTGCAGTGGTTGAGAGTCAGCCTGCCAATGCAGGGGACACGGGTTCGTGCCCCGGTCCGGGAAGATCCCACATGCTGTGGAGTGGCTGGGCTCATGAGCCATGGCCACTGAGCCTGCGTGTTCAGAGCCTGTGCTCCACAATGGGAGAGGCCACAACAGTGAGAGACCCGTGTAGCACACACACACACACACACACACACACACACTATATATATATATATATATATATATATATATATATATATATAAGAAGTTTCACAATAATGCCTACTTCTTTAATAAGCTAGACTCCCTGAATCTCTTCCTATTAACCAGTACGAGACAGTCACTATCAAACTAATATAGCTTGGGTTTTCTATTCCAGACTCATTTGAACCTGTTTCATTATCAATTGCTTAGGTTAACACACTTAGCCATACTAATTACATATTAATAGTCGATGCCTCCCTGGAACTAGCTATCTTGATTAGATTGGATGCTTCTCTAATATTGTTATAGATTTCTATTCATAGGCTAGCATATATCCTTGGCTCCTTAAATTCATGGAGTCACTTGCAAAACACAGAGATGCTCTGAATCACAGAAAAGGGCATTTTATTAATTTCAGTGTTTATCATATCATGAATATTTCTCAAGTTTGACTCAGAGAAGGAAAAAGTATCAAAAACTTTACAGTTTTCAATACTATTATATATTCTCTAGCCTTCTTTAATTGTTCTCCTACATTTCCATGGACAGTCTACATCTGCATGTTTGTCTTACCCAAAGGAACTCTCGACAAAATTTATATTTGGTGTGAAAATTAGTGGGAGAGTAAGGACTAGTATATGTATATAGCAAGACTATTTAAAGAAAATACTCATCACAAAATCTGGATCAAAAGGAAAGAAATTATAAGTATAGAATAATTTTGTTCAGGAGAAGTAATGATGGAAGGAAGGACAGGAAATATTCTAAAATTTTCTGTACACCTGAGTTTATTCTAGCTCTGTTTTGAAAATAGATATCTTGATTTTCATCAATAAAATAGAGCAGGGCTCAATAAATGATTTTAATATTATATCAAGTTTCTGCAGCATTAGATCCCTGAAACCTTAAGTATCACTTATTGTCTGAAAATTAGTATTAATTACACTGTAACTCTTTCACTCTCAGAGAATACTCGTGGATCTTAATGACTCTTCTCATGGACTAAGTACAGTTATCTCCCAATATTTCATCCAAAGTGATTCATAATTATTCTAGGTTAGTCTTTGATGATCACTTCAATGTATTCTTAATTACATGAGTAATTTTTTTTCCTGAAATTCTTCCACAAATGTGATAAGAAACCGCTTGCTTTTTAAGTGCAAAGCCACCGTGGTTTGAGTAAAGGATATTTTTTCCTTTGGGTATTAACCTAATCATAATGAAAAATAAATGTTTCCTGCTTTATATGCAATAGCACTTTGAGGCAGGCTTTTACAAGCAGATGACATGTAATTCTAGGTCTTTTACCCATAAACTTTTATCCGTCTTGCAACTTGTTGTTATATACAAACCGCATTATCTTTCCCTACAGTTTAGAAGTTGACACGCATTTATAGATAGCCCTGTACCCAATATTCATTAGGGTTCTTTGTTCAAGGTGCTGTGCTACGAATTCAATGATGAATAATGTATGTGTCTCCGTTGTAGGGATACTGTCTGCCCAATTATATGCACTCTTCTCAAAGTTTCTCAGTGCGAGTTTAACATTTTTGACTCTGCAAAAGCTTAGTTCAACATGAAAATATGGATTACATTGTTCAATTTCTTGTGCATAGTAAATAAAAGCAATTGAAACTTCTTCTAAACAATCATGTTTTGATTTATTTTTTTTCTTTTATATTGTTATCTATAAAATTGCTTTTATCTTATACTTCATTTCCTGCTTAATCGAGTTAGGAAGAAATATTTTTTAAATGTTTGCATTTTAATTATATCTCAACAAAACAAATCAAAGGGATTAATTCTCATTGTTCATATTGATTAAAGCTCCCCACATGATTGCTTCAACCTGTTCCCTTGATAAATTTATATATGGATAATTATATCATTAATATTATGATTAATATTAATTAAATTTAATAATCAATATTATGATTATAAATGTATATATTATATTCAACATAGTATATAGTTAATGTGTATATATAATGTGTATATATATACTCCATACATAAAGTAGATAGATTTGCCAGGGTATTGTCAGAAAGTTCCTTCTTGCTGATTTGTTTATTTATATTTCAAGTGACTACTTGGTTAGAGGCTACCTGCAATGCATGTTGCCACTCAATACCATCTTCTTCAAATATTTTATTTAAAGTATATTATATTCCAGAATCTGTAACAAATTAAAATAGAAAGTAATATATATTTTACACTTTTAAAGTTTTTAAAATGTGACTTCTGACAAACAGTAACATATATATGATGTTACATAAACTTAAGTCTGTGCTAATTACATTTCCAAAAGGAAAGAAAAATAACACTTTGGTAAAAGATGTGATTTTGGAAATTCACATCTATTAAGGGTTAACTCTAGTTAAAAAGGAACTCAAGGGTATGTGAGGGACATGTGACATCTATGAAATTCTGACCTTTCACATTCGGGAAGAAAATCATTAAGAAACATATGTCCTTAATAGTTTAAGTGAATTGTTATTAATTTAATACAGACAAGTGATTGACTGCACAGAACTAAAGGTTTTATGTGAAAAGATAAATATATGAAATATTTTTCTCTTCTAGTGTCCAACATGTATTGCTTAGAGATTGAGTAAAGTTTCTTTCATTTCTTATATTATCTTAACTGGTTTCCATTCCCTGTTGACAATTTCTTTTGAAATGAAGGTTATAGCTGCAGGCCACTACAGCCTTTCCAAACATTGTGTACTAGATGTTAAAACCACTTTGTTTCAGATGCTTAATCAGAGCAGTGGTTCAATTTGCTGAAGTTGTTGATGTTTTTTTTTTCAATTTCATAAACATCAAATTGACAAGCCCTGTTTGATATTTTCAGTTCTTCCATTTGTTTTCTTCTCTACTATGTTCTACTAAATTATACTTTCCTACATAGGTATCACCATTAATACACAAAGTTTTTATTTCAGTGCTCATCTTCCTAATAATATTTTCCTTTGGGGTTTATAATGCTTATAAAATTTTTAAAATATTAACTTTAACTAAACAGTTACTAAAATTATTTGTTCTAAAATTAAAATAAAATGGTGCCTGATCTATTAACTACATACACATGCACACAGACACATTTTTCAAAAATCCTTTTAAAAATACTTTTTGCACTCATAAGCAAGATTTATTTAAACTAATTTGAATTCTCTGTATATAAATGTGCTTTGAAAAAAAAATGACAGAAGTGATTAAAGGCATTCTTGTCACAAATGTTCCATCTCCTAAGACCTGTAAATTAAACTCTAAACAAAAGATGAGTCAATAAGACAGTGAATAACATACTGCATGATGATGTGACAGCTACTATATATAAAAAATATTAGGAACTGAACTGAGAAATGAAGGTGTAGAAAGTTTGCCTCTAGATAATATTTACATTTAACTTACAAAGAAGCTGTAATAAATATTAATTTTGACTACTATTTTGCATGAAAATCTGAAAATTATGGAAATGAAATGGAAGAGATTTTAGAAGGACTCTGGTCCTCAAATAATATCCAATGCTTTGGGATTTCAAGGCAATCACATTTATTTTGGAATTTTTCAAAGTAAGATTTCTATCACCTTTCTATCACAGAAGAATAAATATATCTGTCTCACCAGAACCTTCATATTTCATTGTACATACAATTTGTTCTATAATAAAGAAAAACATAGGCACGATCAGTAATTTTACAATTTCAAATAAAGACGGCAAGCCCTGCATTTGTTCCTTTGAGAAATCTAGTACATACTAGGGAATTAAATTCAGTATTTTTAAACATAAAATACTTCAAAATGTGCCCAGGCAATTGTATAGATCACTGAACTTTCACAAACTTTACACCTATGTAACCTCTCTATATAAAGAATAGACATTACTAACACCACAGAAGCGCCTTCTTGCTTCTTTCTAGACAATAACCTACAGCTTTAAAGTTTATATTGATTTCTAACTTCTAATAAATAAATGTTTATCTCCTCCTTTTACAATTTTTATGAATTCAGTCATATATCATGTACTCTTTCATGTATGCCTTTACTTACGCGATTTTACCTCTGTGATCATTTATTCTAATCTCAGCATAGCATTGCATTACATGTTATAGTTCACTTATCTTTTCAATGTTCATGGATAATTGTTTAGTTTCAGTTTGGACCTATGACAAATAATGAACCCATAAGCATTCTCATATGGATCTTTTCATGAACAGGTGCATAAATTTCTGTTGACTCTATACCTAGAAGTGGAATTACTAGGTCATAGTGTTATAGGTAAAACTGACTGGACTAGCTAGGTCTCCATTACCTTATGCTTCACTTGCACATCCTCTTTCCATGTAGTTTTTTTCTTTTCTTTCTTTCATTAATGATTCATTTACACCTAATTGCTTAAAGTAACACACTTGTTAAAGTTATATCAGGCAACTGGTGTATTCCCTCTTTGAAACACTTGCTCACACTCCTCTTGTTTGTAAGCATTCATTCCAGAAAAGGAGGTCACAGTATGATAACCCCATTGACCACCAGAGCAGATCTCAGGACCTCTTGACGCCAGCCTTGATGGCTTTCAAATGTTCCATGAGAAGAGAAGAATGCAGACCTCACACCTGCCCTTATCCTTATCAAGAATCCTATTTTGAGCTAACACTATAAGTTTTACTCACTACACCCTTTCGGGGAGAACACAGTCTTGAGAGCACTAGCCTGCTGTGGTCTCCTTTGCCTGTCAAAAAAATAAAGCTACTTTTTTCTTCTTCACCCGAAACTGTCTCCGTGATTTTGATTCAGTGCCGATGTACAGACACTGAGATTTTGGTAGCAATAGGTTTTGTATTTAGTCAGATTAGGTAGAAACTGCCGAACAGCCTTTCCATGTTGGTTTATCAATTATATCCCACTGTCAGCGTGTGATTGCTTTTGTTGCTCCACATTCTAAAATGCACTTTACTCTTCATCTACTTGCCTATCTATCTATCACCTATCAATATTTATATCTACTTCTATATTTTTATCTATAATCTCCATTCTGTGCTATATGTGTGGTATCACATTGTGGTTTTGTTGTTATTCTTCTTACTTTTGCTGATAACTAAAGAGACAGAATCGTTACATATACTTATTGGCTTCTTTGATATTCTATTTGGGAAAATGCATTTTCAACTATCTTGCCCATTTTTCATTGGATCCTTTGCCATTTTGTTTTGGTTTTTGAAAATTGATTTATTTTCTGAATTTTTATATCATATACGTGTATTAGAAGTACTACCTCTCACTCTGTGACCTACTTTTTGAATATCATGATGTTTTTAAAACAGATGTCATTAATTTTAATATAATCAACTACATATTTTATCTTCATGATTTAGACTCCTTTATAAAAGGAAGCTACTTTAAGTCAGGAAGATGTCTATATTTTCTTCTGGAAGCTTCATAATGTTACCATTTGAATTTGTATCTACAATTCATCAGGAATTTACTTTTGTATATAATGTATGGTAGAAATCCAGATTTATCTTTTTTTTCCCCCCATATGGACATCAAATTGGAATGATCATTTCTCTAATTTACTCCAGGGTCACATTGCTATAAGTTACATGAATGGGTGAGTTTTTTTTCTGGACTCTATTCTATCTATTGGTCTAATTGTCAATTCTTGTGTCAATACCACAGTTCCTTGAGTGATACAGCTCTATATTTAGATCTTGATCATTGTGTAGAGATTCAGTTTTGTTCTCCTCAGTGTAGGTTTTTTTTTCCTCTTTTTTTTTAAGCAATTGTTTGTCTCAAAATACTGTGCAGATCTGCAGGAAATAAGCAGTTAAAATCTGAGATCATCACCACCCCTAAGCCAGCTGAACTTTATGGTCAAAAGAACACAGTTTGGAAAATACTGGTAGAGAAACTTAAATGGATAGTGAAAAGTCTTTTCATGTCTTAGAGAAAGTTGTGTACTTTTCAATATCCACTTGGCAGTGTTAAATTATTTCATTGCACTACAGCACTGGAAAGTACTAGGGATGGGATAATGGTGGTAATTGAACAGATGGACTTTTTTCCTCAGTATCAGCACAGTAGATTCACAACAAACTGTGAAGAGTTCTCAAAGCCAGAGAAATACAGCTGTCAAGCAATAATCTAACTGCAGGCATTGTCTGACAGCAGAACTCACAGTAGCATTTCACTAAGATATCAGTCAATGAGGGGTTGTAAAATGGAAACATATTAGTATTTCAGTGATTTATCTCCTACTGCCTTGAATAATTTTTCGACAATTGAATATAAATATACACACAATAAAAACACATTCAAACATACACTTTCCATTTCCCCACCCTCATTGCACATGCACACATGTGTGCAAGCACACACACAAATACACTTACACACATTGCTTAGGGTGGTAACTTTCAGAAAATTATGAGGCATATAAAAGTTGAGGTAGGGCTTCCCTGGTGGTGCAGTGGTTGAGAGTCCACCTGCCGATGCAGGGGACACGGGTTCATGCCCTGGTCCAGGAAGATCCCACATGCCATGGAGCGGCTGGGTCCGTGAGCCGTGGCCGCTGAGCCTGCACGTCCGGAGCCTGTGCTCTGCAAAAGGAGAGGCCACAAAAGTGAGAGGCCCACGTACCACAAAAAAAAAAAAAAAAAAAAAATTGAGGTATATCCTGGGACTTCCCCGCCGGTCCTGTGGTTAGGACTTCGCCTTTTGTTGTGGGGTGGGTGCAGGTTTGATCCCTGGTCGGGGAGCTGGGATCCCACAAGCCTCACGGCCAGGAGACCAGGACATGAAACAGAAACAATGTTGTGACAGGTTCAATAAAGACTTTAAAAATGGTCCACATCAAAAAAATCTTTAAAAGAAAAAAAGTTGAGGCATATCCTAACGGGACCGGTTTGTCCTAAATTGTGGGGAACGATACATTACTTATTCTTTTTCCTTAAGGCTAAATCCTTAAAAATGAAATTTCTTCTGAGAGCAAAACCTCAGAAACAATAACTAATCACTTCCCGTAATGGAAAAAAACAAGCAAACTGCCTCCTAATTGAGATTATTTCCTAATGAAAGACTCAGATATCAACTATAAAATTGATCTTCAATTTGGCTATGGATATGTTTAAAAAACTATCTTTAAATATATGTATTCTTCAGAGTTACAGAACTCTGAATTTTCTAGTAGTTATATTTTACGTTCTCTGCTTTATTGTACTAAAAAGATCTTCCAAAATTATCATTGTTTTTGGAGCAGGCATTCTTGACTTAATAGTTTAATTATCATTATTTACTATAATATAGCTTTTTATAAAGATATAAACTTGATAATATTAGTCAGTTTCCTTAATTTCCATGCTAGATGCACATTTTAGAATATTTTCTTTTAAATTTGGAAAATATTTTGGATATACTGTATATATCAATACCTCATTTATATCAGTGGGAATTTTAATTTGCTTACTTGTACTAATAGAGTTCCTTCTATTTATCCAGAGTTTCTTTAATAGAAGTGACCATATTTTTCTATCACTTTTGTTCTGGAGACACTTGAATAATATTCTCTTTAATGTTTTTATATCTAAATCCATGTAGGAATTTTGTCTATTTTGGGAACTGTTAAGTCTATATGTGGTATTGATCCTTTGTTAAATGTTATACCTTTGCAAATAAATTTGGCTAATTTTCTATATTTGTTAAGTAGTTGTATACCTATATATGGTAGGAATTTTTTATTTGATAATTGGCATAGTTTATCTGAAAATGTATCTGGAAACTGGGCTTTGGATACTTTCTACATTAGAAAAAATAATTATATATATATATATATATATATATATATATATATATATATATATATATATATAATGGCTTTTTTTCAATGCAGGATTTCTACATTTAGTTGGCAAACAATATTTTTAAAGAAAATTATCATTTAAATTTTCTCATTTTGGTGTTAGATATATAACAATTTAAAATGTTTTAACATAATTTCTTCAATATGTTAAATGTTTAATAAAATGTACAGTGGCAACTTGCTTTCTTGTCTTTCTTGTAGATTTTAAAATAAGCTTATCTATTTCTTTTAAAATGTATTTATGGGATTCTGTTTGAACTTATATATGAATTTGAGGAGAATTGACATCTATTAATGTTGTCTTCCAAACCATTAAAATAGTATATCTATACATTTATTTAGGTTTATGATTTCTTTCATCATTATTTTATAATTTTCAGGAACAGATCTTACACATACTTTTTTGGATTTTTACATAAGTATAATTTATCACAATCCCTCTAACTGCTTTTTTATTTCCTGATCTCCTAAATAAAAGCTCAGTGTCTGGACTCCCCAAACTTTACATCTCTTTTCTTTACTTTTTCTCCTAAATTCTTACCATTACTTAACATTGTGTGTGTGCATAATATTATTTTCTTTTTCTCCCATTTATATGTAAAATTCTCTTGAACCAAGTTTTTTGTTTGTTTGGTTGTTTTGTTTTGTTTTTTTAACAGTATATAGAAGATTGCCAGATAGCTAGTTGTTGCTTAATAGATAGATATTTGTTGAATAAAGTAATAGCTGAGAAAAAAGCAAGAAAAAGCAAAAGTGTGCAAAGCTTATTCATAAGGTTGGCAAAAAATAATGAGAAGAGATTTGTGTATATCTTAGAGTGCAGAGTTTGACATCAGAATATAAAAATAGCACCATGGCATATGTGTCAGTCTTCATTTTGAACAATATATTTTATTTGCACTTATAATGCAGCAATGTTTGGAACAAGTGTGAACTGTTTATATCTGCATGGCCCACCAGTGTTATATTTGGAAACATGGAAATGTATGAATGGTCTTTCATGCTCAAATACAATAATGAGAGATATTAAAGAATCAGCTCAAATTTGGCTGAATATGCAGTATTTTTTAGAACCCACAAAGTCAGAAAAAATAAATTTAGAATAATGTCTAACATCTTTAAAACAACATACCTTAGAAGTTTTTTTCTTTTTTTTTCTACAAAGACTACATACTAATCCAAGTAATTGACTTTGCTCTAGGTAAATTTACTTGGCAAAATTATTCAGAAATTATTTTAAGAGTCATAGATTTCACTGTTTGAAAGAATATTGAATGATGACTATTTCACACACCTTTTAGTCCTATCAAGCTTTCTGATAAAATAAGAATCCAATTTATTATAATAATTAATACTTACACTACAGGTGTTTTAGACTCTGTTTTAAATTCCTTTATGTATGCATTACTGATAATCTATCATAATTTTCTTATAACACAGGAATGATCATTGTTATCACTTTTTAGATGAGTGCTGCTGTGCATGGCAAAATTTATTTCTCAGTGAGTCAGAAAACACCTAGTTCACAATAGACAATTCAGGTTGCATGGTAATTTGGTGGTCCATGGCTAAGCATTAAGTCTCTACTAAGGCTCAGTAGGAAACAAAGAGCTGTTTCTCAAAAAAAAGAATGGAGGTCTGTGGAGTATCTGAGGGCTTTGCTATTGAAATCCTAAGGATCTGCAGTGAAATTCACCTATAGAGGCCTATCAAAACTACAAACAGCATTTCTATCTGCCACTGACACTTCAAGCACCATTGAGTCTGCTGGCTCACATGACCCAAATGGCAGAGCAGCTTGCATGACAGTCTGGACCTGTTGTAGAGCCTTCTCTTTCTCTGGACTCCACTTAAAACTACCAACTTTTCAGGTCCCTTTGTAAATGGGCCAGAGCAACACACTCTAATGAGGAATATGTTGCCTCCAAAACCTAAAGAGGAACATTAGGCAAGGGCCTCCATTTTGATTATAGAGGATAAAGATACAATTACTTATCTTCCACCTTTTAAGGGTTATCTCCACTTGCCCTAAATCACTGAACCTCTAGAAATTTTACTAAGGTAGATGGCCCTTGAAATCTTTTTGAAATTTTTTCTACCCTCTGGCTATGAATATCTTAGCAATAAGTGTAGATATGTTGCTACTTTTTTTTTTTTTTTTTTTGTGGTACGCTGTCCTCTCACTGTTGTGGCCTCTCCCATTGCGGAGCACAGGCTCCAGATGAACAGGCTCAGCGGCCTTGGCTCACGGGCCTAGCCACTCCACGGCATGTGGGATCTTCCCGGACTGGAGCACGAACCCGTGTCCCCTGCATCGGCAGGCGGACTCTCAACCACTGAGCCACCAGGGAAGTCCTAGTTGCTACTTCTTGCTCACTAGGTCAAGTCAGCATACTATTATCAATGTAACAGACCAGTGTGATATCTCGTGGAAGGGAAAAGGAATCAAGAGCCCTGCAACCTAATTTATGACATACGGCTACAGGGCTAGTATACCCCTGAGGAAGGAGAGTGAAGGTGTATTGCTCATCTTACCAGCTAAAAGGAAACAGATTATGGTGGTCTTTTTTTAACATGGATAGATTTCAAAAAAGCATCTGCAAGATCGATACAAGAGGATCTGTTACTTTGGTCAGGTAATGAAAACGCATCTGGTAACAGATGAAAACACAACTGAAATCATCACCTAGATAAACTTACAATAATACAATGTTGTTCTCCAATATTCATCTGTCTTCCACACAGGACAAATGGGCCAGTTGAATGGAGATGTCATAGAATCACCACCCCTTCAAGTTTTTCATGGTGGCATTAAACTCTGCAATCTCTCAATGAATGCAGTTTTGCATTTTGTTGACTATTTTCCTAGGTTGAGGCAGTTCTGGTAGCTTCCACCTGTACTTCTTCAGCATAATATATTTCATCCTAAAGGTCAGAAAACAAATATGGGGATTGTGCTACCTGCTGAATATATCTATTACAATTATACATTCCCTGACTTGGGAATTAACCACAGAATAATTCCAGGGATCCACTGGATTCACTCTGAGATGGATCTGAACTAAAACATCATTGATCACCTGACCGACATAAACACTTACTCTTACTGGTGGACCACGGTGGCATTTGGTGTCTCCCAGAATTAATGTTGGTTCAAATCAGTGTCCAATAGTCCCCAAGAGGTCTGATCATTTCCTCTTCCCCAGTGCACAGATACCCTGGTAATAGATCATAAGTCACTCTGGGGAAGACTGTGAGAAAGATTAAAAGTATAAATTTTGGTTGTGTACAGAAGTTCTTCCTCAAGGGGTCCTAGCCTCCCCTTCATTCAAGGGACTTAAGACTGAGAATTGACTCAGGGGTCATGACTCTGTTTTTTTGATTTAAGTTACACTTTTGTTTGCTAGGCTGCAAATGTTTTGCTTATACAGCTCAAGTAAGAATTTGGTAGGATTTCTATCAATGTCACTTCCAGGGACACCATAATTAAGTAGCCAGTGACAAAGGTCTATGAAAGTCAGACTATTCTGATTGATGCTTTGACTCTGCCGTCCATTAGTGTAACCATGACCAAGTTGCCTTTGGGGTTGAGTGCCACCACTTTACCCCTGTGACTTCAGGGGTTTATTTGCTCCCATTATATTTAGATTTCCCAATTCAATGTTTACAGTTCTTCCTGTAAAATCTGGTCTACAGAGAAAAGTGATCACAGAGTATTTCAAGGATGCTGGGGCTCCCTTCACAAATTTATTCTTACACTTTTTTTGAAAAGTGTGCCTTCTGAACCTTCCCAGTGTAAGTACATTTAAATGACAAATCCACTCTAACATTCCAACCCTCCTGAGACTTTGCATTAAGATCTCTACATTAAACCAAGGCAAGTCTGGCATTTCTACGTCACTCACCATGAGCCACACTCTGGTTCATGTTTTAGCCAAGCAACTAACAAAACTGTTAGAGCCCTTTCTAACTCTTTAACAGTTAGACCATTAAATGTCGAATCTCTGCTCAGTGAGCCCATATCAATAAATTCAGCCTCATTCACCTTTATACTCCTCCCACAATTATTCTACACCCTTACTATCTATTCCCACACATATTCCCCAGATTTCTGTCTATATAAATTAGAAACAACTATTTTGGGGGAGTGTAGTGCATGTCCCCATGGGTCATACTTTTTACCTTACCTTTAGGGATCTGTTGGGATTTGAGCCTACTTACACATCTAGAAACAAAGTAGAGTGGTGGAGTGGGTCCTGGAGAGAATCAGAATTGTCATTCAAGGCAATTACTCCATGGGAGGCCATTAAAGTTTCTTCAGGCAATGAAAGATTAATCCACTCAGATGGGGAAAGAGCTGTGTCTTCTATTAGGGGTGGGTGATTGCTTCTACTGAGGATAGTGTCTGCTTCTTCTGGCAAAAAAGACTCATCAGAATATAGTGGCTTAATTCCCTAGCTTTATTAAGTCTTCCCACATACTCCATTCCAATCTTCAGGATCTCATTTCTTCCCAATTATTATCCTCACTTTACCAGTAGACTACCTTCAAGTCTAGAAATTTATTTTGTGCTGTAATTTGACCACTTACAGACTAAGATTCTGAGTTTGGGCCTTGTCAGTTTCACCTGTGTCTTTAGGAAAAAAAGGTTATCTTTCAGGGCAGACACAGAAACTTTCAGGTCATTTACGGTTCTTGAGCTGGGAATTTGTATTCAAATTTCCAGCTCATCCTTTGCTTTCCCACTTTGTTCAGTGTCTTTAGGAGCACCAAGGTAGTCTCATTATACTCATTAGTTAGACAAAAATATTTGAAAATATGTGTCATCAAGATTCTGGCTTTTTATAAATGTTTGTTTGCAGGTACCCAATAGGGAAGTTTTGCCTATTTCTACTGTCAGGTCATGCTGTGGACTATCAGTGGTCTCTTTACAATTAGAAATCATTAGTCTCTTTAAATCTAATCATATTAGAGTTCGAATTAGGGATCCAAGAACCAATTAGAAAATGCTTCTTGCATGTACAAACTTAAAGGGTAGGCTACTCCATTTCTATTCCCCACATATTAGAAAGTCCACTCATGGTGCCAATTTTCTTGTTGTGAAAGTTTTATCAACAAGCCAAAATGCTTAGCAAGTTAGGATAATTTTCCCGAGTTAGCCTTTTTTTTTTTCTTTTCTTTTCTTTCTTTCTTTCTTTTTTTTTTTTTGCGATACACGGGCCTCTCACTGTTGTGGCCTCTCCTTTGCGGAGCACAGGCTCTGGATGCACAGGCCCAGTGGCCATGGCTCATGCACCCAGCTGCTCCGCGGCATGTGGGATCTTCCCAGACCGGGACATGAACCTGTGTCTCCTGCATCGGCAGGCGGACTCTCAACCACTGTGCCACCAGGGAAGCCCTAGACTTTATTTTTTAATTAAAAAAATTGAAATATGATATGCATATGGAAAATTCAAAATTTAACAACTGTTTACCTCTACGTCTTATTACATAATGAATATTCCTGTTTCACCACAATTCAGATTTCTAAGAAATAGAAAATTACCTATACCACAGAATCTGATTGTCCCCCTTACTAAACTCTACTTCTTTCCTCCTCCCCAAAGAAAACCATTAGCCTGAGTTACTTTATTTTAATTAAACTTTTTACTTTGAGAGAATTGCATCGATACATTCACATGCAGTCATTAAGAAATAAACAGAGAAATACCATGCACCCTGTAATCAGTTTCTCCTGATGGAAATATCTTGAAAACCTATAGCTTTATATCACTAACAGAATATTAACATTGATAAATGCATATGACATTAGATATTGCCAAATTTTCCTCCATGGTTGTTTTACTATTTTTCATTTTCACTTACAGTCTATAAGAGTACTTGTTTTCCCTTCTGTCTCACTAAAAGTTTTTGTGTCAAGTGTTTGAATATTTCCAAAGAAAGAGTTCAGAATTAGCACTTCAATGTACTTTAATTTGTTTCCTCTTATTATGAGCAGTGTGGAGTTTACTTTTCACGTGTTTGAGTCATTTGTATACTTTGATGTGAAATGTTGTTCATTGCCTTTGCCTTTTGTTCCCTTCAACTTTTGAGAATATATATCTATGTAATATATGTATATATGAACACATATATCAGAAAATATCTCTCTTAAAATAATTGTAATATATGTTACAAATATTTTCCCAGTTAGTTTAATATTTTATTTTTGACATTGTATATGGCTTTCTTTTATCATGAAATCTTTTTTAAATGTCATAATCATATTATCAATCTTTTATTTTTATATCTCAATTGTGAGTCACAGTTGGAAGCCTTTCCCTATACTTAGATGTATCAATTAACTGATGTTTTCAACTATGATATTTAGTTTTTAATATTTTGATATTTTACTAACACCAAAATTTTCTCATATTTAATATGAGTTGTGAATCAGGTTTTATTGTTTTCAAATGGCTATCAAAATATCCCAACTTATCATATTAACAATTCCATATTTTCCCTAAAGCACTTAACAGTACTGGATTTCCTGATGTGCTTGTTTCTGTTTCTAGACTTTATATTTTGCTCCTGGGGTACACCTATTCATGTACCACTACACTGTTTTAATTATACAGGGCTTATAAATGTTTTAATATCTGTTGAAGGTGTTTGCTCTCTGACCTTTTTATTAAATGCCCTTTAGTATTGCAGGTAAATGTTTGTTCTCTGTATGAACAATAGAATTATCTTACTATTTCTGGGAGAAAGAGAGAAAGAAAACTTGTTTGTATTTATATGTGGATTACACTAAAATTTTATATTTATATAGGAGAAATTAACATTTTTATACTGCTAAAACATCCTCTCCAAGGGAAAAAAAAATGCCTTCCCATTTACTCAGGTGTATTTGTGCATCTTTTAGGAGTGGTTCATTTTACTATTCTTTTCTTACTTCTATCTTTAAGATTTTTATTGAAGTATAAATTAATTTGTGCAAAAGTATATAGTGAGGTATGTAAAGAAATCCGCTTCTTACTGCCTCATATCAGGGGTATGTGATATAAATATAACTCATTACAACTTACGTTCACCTTGATTTTATTGTTATAATGGTGTCTGTCAGATTTCTCCACCGTAAGGTTACTATTCTTACAATTCCATACTCTGCTCATTAGAAGCAAGTCCCAACTTAGTGTCCAGTTTCAAAGAGAAAGGAGTGAAGCTCTACCTTTCCTGTGTTTCTGGTGGACTCCATGGAGGAATAACTTGAAAAAGTGTGCAAAACTCCCTACATCTGAGATCTCCATTGGCTTCATACTCACACACATTGTAAACTCTTGGAGTTTAGCAAGTCATTAGAAATCACTAGCTGAATCCTCATGCAAGCTTATATGGCATTAACAGGCTATCTCTCCCAAGTAATTACCTTTTGGGTATGATTTCTTCGTAGAGGCACTATTCTTTTCCCTCTCATTCTGGAATTCGTACCACATATAAATTTGCAACTGTATTTCATATCAATCTTTTACTCTTTCTATATTTTCTAACCTTTTATTTATCTGTACCTCATTCTAAGTGTTTCTTCAGTTTATCTTTCTGTTTCCTAATTTCCTTTACAGATCTGTTTAATCTTCTGCCATTTTCCCAAGCAGATTTTTTGGCTCATTTTACACATAATATTTTTTAACTGAGTGGAGATTTTTCTAAGTACCGAAACAGATCAAAATTTGCAATTTAAAAGTGTCTATCTAGATGAAAGAGTGAGAGTTGTTAGTAAACCTGAATGGTTAACTAAAGCTTTGATGCTTACCATAAAACAATGATGCAAAAATGTCTGATATATTTACAGTACAAAAGACAAGCAGACATTGATTAAATAGAAATACAATTGAAGTATAGGAAAATAGGATTCTAACTAACTTGAGGAAAGCAGTGAACCAATTAGCAGTTCCATGAAATATAACACCCAAGAGCTATGATATGCTAGGACTACTTCTATTTGAAAAGGAAACAACACATGAACACATATACATATGTAAAAATAAATTTAATTATACTTTAATGAAAATATGAAATGTATTATATATGTCCAGAACTTCTACTTTCATTTTTTTACATCTTCCCAGAGTATTTGGTTTTGTCTTTATCTTTATAGTTCAGAGGGCAAAATAGTGTATTTTTTAATCAACATTAAGTTAATTTCAAATGGATATTATCACAAAATTAATAGATTAGTTATTACGTTTTCTGAGTTACTCACACTCTTATCTTGGCATCTGAAGCTCATTCATTGTAAAACTAATTTCTCTTTCATTTTCTTTATTAGAAAATTCTTGTACTTCAAAAATTCTGAGGTATTAGTTAGTTATACTGCATGATTTTATTCTAGCCTTGTTTTAAAATAGGAAAGGGTAAAATGTAATGCAAGAAGAATTTTCTTCACTAGAAAAGAGATGATAATTTCAACAGTGATCTTTAAAATGTCTGTAAGCTTGTTAGTATTCAATCCAGACTGTGGGGAAATTTTCATCAAATATTTTACTTTTGAACATGAATGGTTTCAAATAAGAATTATTAACATGTTTTGATAAATCATCAGCCAATAGAATTTTAGAAAGAAGTGAAAGCTGGAAATGAGTTATAAAAATGGGAAGGAAAGACCTCTGATTTTAACACCTCTTTCAAAAGCTAACAACATAATTTTTCATGTCATCCATAAAAATGTATCTTGTGCAAATGGCTATTGCATAATCAAAGTTGTAGATAGAGCAACTGCATGACGTTTGTTTGCTAAAATACAGGCTTATCTTACTATAAATATTATACATTTACGTAAAAGGTAAAAAAAATTGTGTTGAACACTCAAGTCATATTGTATAAGTACTTTTGATTTCATTTTGAGCAGTCTCATTATAAAATCTTTATAAATAAAAATATGCTTTGGCAAATATCATTATCCAACATGTTTTTAAAATATATTTTGATTCTTATTTATCAGTTTGCTTTAACTGTACATTAAGTTGTACTCACATATTATATTGAGTTCATATTTGGTAAGACAGGTATATAATATGCTTCTTTAGCACACAAAATAAATATTTGCATCTATTTCTATATAAATTTTAAAATATATTATTTAAAATAGTTGTTCTATATCATTATTTATAGTCTATTCATACACCTGACTGTACCTTAAGGTAAAACCTAGGGAAAAACATCTGATTCATTGCATTATATGAAGAAGCAAAGTGTAACATATATTTAAAACTTTGCTCATTTTAAATATGCTTGAAATGTAACATATATTTTATATATAAATTATGTATTTTGAAACATATATTTTATATATAAATTATATAGAAGTATATATAACATATATAATCTTATATACCATACTTACAGTTGCTCAATGACTAAATGTGAAATACTGTGGTACATGCTTTAATTGAGCAACAAGAGAATGACTACATTTATATTTTATCATATACACATTAATGACCTATATCTATATATAAATTCATGGAGATTATTTTGAATAAATTAAGTTTTCAATTTTTTGAAAATGCATATATTTAAATGCACTAAAATAGAATCACAAATATTTAACCAATTAATAGTATGAAATAAATAATTATGGTCTCAAAATTTAAACTGTCATATTAGTTATAGTTTTTCTTAACATTCACAGCAAAATCTGACTTCTGCATCAAGATATGTAAATAATAAAAAGAAAAATAAGTGGAAAATTATAAGTCTAGAAAGGATTTCTACTTATGTATATATAATAAATTTTGGTTATTACATATTATCAGTAAAATCTTGTTTCTTTTCAAATGGCTGAAGACTCTAGATGAACAATACTTTATTTCTCTCTGTTAACCTCAAGGTGAGAAAAAAATTAGTTATCAAGAATGCTGATGTGAAGAGGCTTGCACTTATTTTTTGAGTGTGTAAATGGGTACAGACAATCCATAAAAGTGGATTTTTTTTCTGAGCTAAAATTATGCCCACTTCAATTTCTGAAAAAATAAAATAAAAGAAAAATATATAAAGAAATATATATATATATATATATATATATATATATATATATATATATATATATATATATATATATTACCACATTTCTCTTCCTAAGCGTGATTTATGTATGTCTTTCCAGGATTAGTGTATATAGTACTAATTCTGTTACATGTTTTATAACAAGGAATACTATGCCCACTTTTAATTTTTACCATACTGATAATAACAAAATAGAATCTTCTTAATTTATTTACACATTACCATGTTACAAGAGAATATAGGGCCTTTTCATATGTTAGTATTCTTTGTTGGTTTACAGTCTTTTGAGACTTACTTGTTCATATTATTTAATTTTTCTCTTTAGAAAAACTCAACTGAATTTTTTACATAAAACTAGATATGGTCAATATCTTTTTACTTAAGGTTACCATTTATTATATCCATGTCTACCACTAAATACTTTATTTCATTTTTATTCCTGTGTTCATGAAGCAGAAATCATTGCTCCCATTTTAGACGTGAAAAAAATAGTTCCTTAAACAAATTGTCTAACATGACATATAAATTATATATTTCTACATCTTTCAGCTAATTCAAAATGAAAATTATATAAAAACATGGAACATTTTACAGATAAAATCAGAACATTTTAATAATTAAATAAGAAAAAAATGTATTCCTATTACGTCAAACCCAAATATAAAAAGTAGTTCTCCATCTAGAATATACATCAAATCCTGATTTTGACTGATGTTTATGTAAGCTGGCTAATGAAAATCAGGTGATGATGAATGTACAGGTTAGAAAAATCCCATGAAAGAAGTGACAGTCTACATTTCTAGGAAAGATAAAAGAGAAATTATTTGACAGAAAATAAGAAAACTACCAGGCATGAATAAACCGCTTTGGAAAAAGTGTAAAGATAGAAATAGCTAAATCAGATTGTATTTTTCACATATTAGGTTAAAGCTTACATAACCAAAATGAACTGATCTTCTTATCTTTATTGGAAATTCTGGACTACATGAAATGCACAAATGTACACACACACAAATATACACACAACTATTTTTGTGTATATATACAAAAAATTTAGTTAGCTTATATCATTTTGCACTGTTATATTTTACATAGTATATAAAATCTATTTTCTTAACCATATTTTTAGTTCTCTGAATGGAACATTACAATATATCCTCATAGCAAAAATTATTGATTGAATTTTCCTTAGTGATTTGGAGGTAAATTTCAGAGAATAAAAATTAAGAAATAATTACAGTACCAGAAAGGACTCTGAAGCAGTGAAATTTTTCTCTTGCATTTATTTTTTCCTGTATTTCTCTAATGTCTCTAATTTGATAACATTCAAGATTAATTTGAAACAGTTAATTTAAATTAAAACATGTAGCTGGTTTCTCCAGGCCAACAGGGAAAAATAACTAAGCTTTTTATGAGCTGTTTTAATAAGAAGCATAAGTTTGCCATTACACAAATATCATCGGTACAATGGTTATTAAAAGAATAAGCTTTATGACTGTTTAATTCATATTTATTAATATAATATATGAATAATAACCTACATATGTAGTTAATAGAGGACTTTGAGTTAGAATGGATGTTATTCAGTTTTTCTACTTAAGCTCAAACATCTAAATCACAGAAAATTTTCTATATACATATTAATGATATTTGATGGCATCGTAAAAACTAAATATCTTGACAATCTCCACGTAGATTCACTTTAAAAGTAAAATTATACATATGACCAATAATACCAAGACTGTCAACATTGAATTCATCTCATTTTTGTTCCTTTCTGTTCTTATGAAAACTTCCAGATAAATCAACCCACCAAAATTACAGTGCATTGATATGTTTATATGGCAAAATTACACTGTAACTTATATTGCATGAGATTAGATCGTAGTTCTTGATATACAGTGCCACTAACACTCAAAACTACTGATGGAATATCAGGATGTTATTAAAAGCTAAAAATGTGCAAGGCCACATATACAGAGCTCTTTAGCTCCAAGAAAATGATATTAAAAGAGAACAGTTTGTGGAAATATTTGTATAAGCTTATACAATTCAGAGTTGAAAAGTAGCTGTAATGATTCTATTCCAAAAACACTTTAGGGACATGTTAGGGAACACTACACTAATTATTTTTACATTCATTTATGATCAAACTCTTGGCAACTCTTTTAAGTGTTTAATTAGGGAAATGTTTGAAAAACATCCGTGACTAAAGCTTGTGTATACTGCTTCAAGTAACAAATGGACAGATCTCATTAATGTATTTGAAATCATTAGAACTTCAATTGCCTCTGATCATCTCAAAAACAATTTTATTGAATATGAGAAAAGTTAGACTTTAAAAGTCAATTCTTAGAAGAGTAGATGAAGAAAATGGATAGTTAATATATAGTATTACATTTATTCTTAGAATTTTCCTTCTACTCAAGATTAAATATTTTACACTGTTAAGACATGTAAGAATGTTTTATTTACAGTATCTAAAGGACATCTGATGCAATTTTCAAATGGCATAGAGTAAAGCAGAGGTCTTTATGTTTTAAAGAATATTGAACCCAATGTATTCTCCATTTTAGCAATCAAGAAGAAATGTTCCATTAGATTTTATCCAGTTTTGAAGAAAATAAGTAATGATTGATTATTCTTGTAGAGAGGGTCCTACAATTGATTATCCTGTGAAAAAATTTCCCAACATTTGACATTTTCAGCAATGTTTCCTTCTTTAATGATTGCTTTTCTGTATTCTATATAAATATATTATTGAAATACATTGATGTCTAGCTTGGGGCCTAGATGTCATTGTAAACTGCTCTTTTCTTACATATAGTTACAATTTTTTGACCTAAAAAAAATAGGCTGCCAGATATTTCTCCAGCAAAGATGGGTTTATTTGAGATCATCAGAAAATTGCAGTTCGGGGACTGCAACTATGGCAAGCCACGTGAAAGTTCCCACAGGGCAAAGAAAGGAGAATACTTTCATGGAGGGGAAAAGAAAGTTGAGACGTCTATAGTAAACAAAGCCCATGGCTTTTCATTGGTTGAGTTCCTTCCAGGAAAGAAGAGGAGTCTTTCTTCTTCCTGTTGGGCTCTACTATCATCTCAGGGCATGAGAGCTCCCCCTTCTGGTAATCCAACTCTATTTAATTGAGTTTTAATTTTATTATTTTTCTTCAAAATGATAAAATGGATAACTTATGCCTCTGCAAAGAATGGTGAAAAACATTTAAGTGATCTAGTAAAGGTGGATTTACCTAGACTTTGAGTAGGAAATTATTTTTCTTCCTAGAATATTTGTGTTTATATTAATTATACAGAGGAAATGGTCATTACCGACACACTGATGTTGGCATTTTAGATACAGTATTTCTTAAAAATGTTCCCAGATTCCACTTAATTGCCTGTTTCAGCCTTCTTTAGTATTAAAGTACATTCAACTAAATGAATGTTCTAGAGCTGAACATAAACTTACCTGTTTATATGCTTATTTATGTATCTCACCTTTTATTACTTAACAGTCTCTCTAATCCCTTTCTTAACATCTCTATTCCCTTATTTATCTTTTATTTATGTAGACAACACACTACTCTGGCATTCTTAACTTGCCAAAAATTTGGCAATTTTCAGTCTTCTACACACTTTTCGTTGTAGAAACATGTCACTGTTTTATGTATAGTCATTCTCTAAATTCTCTTGAAGTGTTTACAGATTTGCATCTAAAAATATGTCATCAATATTTCCTGCTTGTGGATGGATGAGAGAGGCTGTCAGTTTTCTATTACTCATTGGTAAGGATATCCTAGACAGGTCAACACATCATGCTTTATATCTAATACTCAAAGTCCAATATTTCAGCAGGAAATGTCATAAATTTGATTAATATCTTCAGTTCACTTTGCATCAAACTTAAACAGAAAAAGACACTTTTTCAAGCTAGTTTTTCAAAAGAAATATTAAACCATTATTCAATATTTGGGGTCTTTTTTGTAAAGGTTAAAAAATTATCAGTGAAGATTTCTTTTATAAAGTAAGCTTTGTTATAAATAAACGAATTAATTATATATGTATTATCCAGTAATTGTTCACTATGTGCTGGGCATTGGGTTAGGCACCCTGCACACATAATTACTTTAAGCATTACACTCATGAAAATTATTATAGTCCCCTTTATACAGATAAGGAAACAGTACCTTACCTAAGTTTATATAGCTAATGTATCAGAGTTGGAGTTTGAAATGAGTTACGTCTGTTTTCCAAAAGACGGCTTTTTTTTTTTTTTACATTTACTACAAAAGCACAAGAAGCATAGAGCCTCCTAGCTGCCAAGATAAACTATCATAATATAGAAATCATGGCCTTTCATTTTATTGATTTTGATTTTTCCAGGTTTCCCTCTATAAGTTAGCTGACATTTATTGAGCTCGTGAATGATTGTTAAGTATTCAATTTGACAGTAATGTAACTACCCTCCCCCACTGCATTTCTCCAATTTACCTTCTTTCTGTTCTTTCTAAGTGCTATTAATTTTAATTTAAAATAGAAGAGAGTAACTTTTTATGCTACAGATAATAATGCCATGTATACTGTGGATCACATGGTTTTATCTGTGGTGCTATTACAATTCAGTCAAATAATCAAAATAAAGATGCATTGAGTGTATAAATTAAAGTTTAGAGTACTTAACTTGGTATGGTATTTGGAAAAATGATGGAATATATAGTCCTCTAAGACACCTATTCACTAACTTTACCTAAGAGTTTAAAAGTGATCTCCACACTCTTTGTATTCTACTTGTCTACTGGTTGACTTGTATATCCTCATCTGCTTTCATCCAAGGTTAGATTTAATAATCTAGCATCTGTTTTAACTCTCAATTCAATTCTAAAATAACATGCTATTTAAGTAGACATTTTGATCAATAACTCATTGCAATAGAAGTAGTCTGAAAAGTTAACTAGCATGAGGAATACAGCAGTCAAGATTTGAGATGGGGAAAGGACATTGTATGAAGGATTTTCAATGTGTGTGTGTGTGTGTGTGTGTGTGTGTGTGTGTGTGTAAGAATGAGAAATAGAGAGAGAAGGAGAGAGGAATGGAAAGAAAGAGGGAAAGAGAGAGAGAGTGACAGAGTGTGGAACAGTGTTGTAAAATTGGTAATGAAAAATGATGATAGAGAAAGAAACAAGATTTATTAAGCACTGATTATGTGCTCAGGACCATGACAAATAATTTGCACATATTTATTTATTCCTTGGAACAATTATATTAAATAATCAGTATAATTTTCTCCATTTTACATGGAAATCAAACCATTTTAGTAAATAATTTATCTGTATATATATATATATATATATATATATATATATATATATATATATATATATATATATATATATATAATTTACGAAAGAAAAGAGATATTGAAAACCAGGTCTGATTTATGTGAGACCTGACCAAAGTGATCAGGCTGAGTTAGAAGCCCTTCTTGGAATATCCATAATGACTCTTGGTTTCCTTTTTGAGAGACCTAAATAATAATTGTCATTTAATTTTTTTTTTTTTTTTTTTTGCAGTACGTGGGCCTCTCACTGTTGTGACCTCTCCCATTGCGGAGCACAGGCTCCGGACGCACAGGCTCAGCGGCCATGGCTCATGGGCCTAGCCGCTCCACGGCATGTGGGATCTTCCCAAACCAGGGAACAAACCTGTGTCCCCTGCATTGGCAGGTGGACTCCCAACCACTGCACCACCAGGGAAGCCCTGTCATTTAATATTTTCGTGCTCCCTTCATGGCCTCAGATACGATTAGTAGAGAAATTTTATTATATCTGTAGTATCTTAAAATACAAGAATGCTAATAAATATTCAATGTACTTTAATGAATACATGGATGAAGACACTTTACTTATTGTAGGCGTGAAAAACCTTGATTTAAGGTAGATTATATGTTCAAATTCTTGATTTTTAAGCAAGAATACTTTTACTTTTGGAGATTTACATTTTAAGGTAAACATATACAAGAATAAATGCACATATTTTTTGCCTGTTGTACTCTCTGTATAACCTCTTATAAGTTATCTCACCACATATCTCAAGTACCTGAATGATAGAAAGAATGAAATTTATCTAGTAATATGTTTACATTTAACTTATGAGATCAAACTGAAAAATGAGGAATATATTTCAGTTTCTTATAGTAAACTCATATCATCACACTATTATACAAGTATTACATTTATCTGATTATTATATAATGTTCATATAGATCTAAAAAATGAATGAATTGTTATAAAGACAGTTGCTAAAGAAGTTAGTTTTCTGTAACACAATTCTTAATTTTTAGACTTGCTAAAAGCATGATAAAAAGTAGTACTCTATTTAAATTTATTAATAATGTATATATGCAACCTTTTAGAGGTAAAACTTTCTGATAACCACTATAAAATTGAATTAATAACAGATAGTGCTACATTAATGTCTGTAATTTAATATGTTTCCATAATTAGATAACACCATACAAGTGGACATTTTGAAATATACAGAATTCAGATTAAGTTGGCAAATTTTCAGAAACTGCTCTATGAGCTCAAAGTTAAACCTAGCTTTCTATGTAACTTTAATTACAGAAACAAGACACTGGGACATTATAAAATATAAAGCATAGTTTATCAAATCCCCATGAAGTAAGCAAATACATTTAAACATTTTATTCACAATATTGATGATTAACTCATGTTACACGAACAGAAATTCTAGAGAACAAAATAGGAATAGTGATTTTTTAAAATGTTTTTTAATTGACTGTAAAAATTCTACACATGTAGAATATGAACAACATGAAGCTAATTCCCATATGTTTATTTACAAATTTAATTTCATAATGCCAATTAGGTATCATCAAATTCATGCCAGTGAAGGCATAAGGGGTAATCACTCTGCAATGAACTGCTTTTATTTCATTATTGTGTAACAATTAGCCTATCCCTTCTGGCTAAAGCTGTCACTTATGCCACAAAATAGCAGGAGATTAATTATAGCTTCCAGAATTGATCACCATGAAATTGTGGGTGATGTCACTCACCATGTGCCCTCCTCTCTGATCCCTCAGTCACACTCATTCATACAATGACTAATGCTAAAAAAGAAGAATGTGAAAAATTTTTACAAAATCATTTTTTAAAACATACCGTTTGCCTTGGTTTATGAAACACTCCACTGAATGATTCAAAGTTCTTAAGATTAGAGGAGCTGTCATACCCTCATAACCAGATAACCATCTCTTACCATTTTCCTCAGTTCTAACATAGCATACTTCCAATTCCCATTCCTCTTTGCCAGATCCACAAACATGCACTCTACCATAACTGAGAACACCCCAGGAGCTCTAAACCTCTCTTCATATATTAAAAGCTTCCCTAGCTGTTTTTTGTTAATGTTTATGTGAGGTCAAAATATGTAGAAACATCAAATATTTATGAAGCAATGTATTGTACTGGTTAAAAGAACATACTCTGGAGTCAAACCTGGATTTCAATATCTCCTGTTTATTTACTAACTATATAAAATTAGTAAAATTACTTAATAATTATGCCTTAGTCCCCCATAAAGCATAATGATTACATTTACTTCACATAATTGCTATGAGAAATAAATTGAGTGATATGGATAAAGCACTTGGCATGGTGCTTGGCACATAATCAGTGCTTAATAAATCTTAGTTAATTTGGAATAAAAAGCTTAATATGCTGTTTGAAGATGTTTCTGATACTAATAAAAATATTTGAAGAACATCCTTGGCTACCATTAGAGAGGTTGACAGAGGTTAACAAGACTGTGAAAACTAATTTTTTAACCATTTTTTTTACTGTGAAGATAATTCTCTTACTAGTAAATCTTATCTTGCTTATTACTGATTATTATGAGAAAATTTGTATTGTTTAAGTTCTTCAAAGTTGTACACTTTGTAGCAGAACCATTTGGGTAGTCCTTAGTAAATATGCAAACTTGTTGTGGAAACTAAATACATACAAGAAAAAATGAATAATATAAACCTAGAAGCAAAAATTCAAATGCACATATCCTAAACGGAGTGGTTAATGGCTAAGTGGATGTGGAAGCAATGGGTAACAAATCAAAAATTTTAAACTTAGCCACACAGGATAAGAGATTAATGTAAAAATCCTTTCTTCCCTACTTGAAGTCTGAACAGGAAATCGAATGATATATTTTAAGTATTCAGTGAAATGACTGCTAAAGCCTAAATGAAAGGCATGCTTCTGTGTGTGGCCAGATGGACTTACACACTCTAAACTGGATAATCTTGCCCACCCAGTTATAGGCAGCATTAATCAAAGACTGGCCACATGCAAGGGAACACAGCTGGTTCCATTACATCTTTCATGTAGCTCTGAGAGATCAGACTTTATACTTTCTTTAAGCATGCCTATCCAACAAGAGGAAAGATAACCCGAGCAGGCTCAGTGCCTTCTTCAATACCCACAAATTCTCTGGTGAAAAGGATAGTAAGGGCAGCTGAAATACCTTCACATGGAAAAGTAAGAGGTCTGAGAAAAGCATATTGTCACTAAAAATGTCGTTTCAGTGGGGGTATGAGGAACCCAGGGCTCTTAAAAACTATAAACGGGAGGTTAACATACAGCCAATATAGAAATACTTAGTGAAGTTGAACATGGCATATGTAGAGATCAGAAACTCTCTCTTTGTTGGAAGTCATCAAGAAGACGACCACTGACTGGATCACAAAAAAGTTGCTTATTTTGGGAATCGTTATCTTAATCTGCATTTTCTCTTGCATGTGCTTGTATTGTTGCTGTAGAATGTGCCTCTAACACAGCCAGATAGCTATTAAACCAACCACTTCCATGCTGATAAAACCACTGCTTGCTGCTCAGGGCACGTTTCAGAAGAGGGGGACATGTAAGATTGTAAGAGCTGGTCACGAGAGGTGGAGATTTAGAGGAAGTCTTGGAAAGGACATGACAGCTGGTTTACCTGCAAGCTGGGCCCAGGCAGTTGGAGACTTCTTACCTCCTCCCCTGTTCTTGGAATGTATAAATTCTGCGGACTGTTCCCATAGCCAGAGCTGTTTCAAAGATGCAAGCATCTGGACTGTATATGTGACTAAACCCCATTAAGACCTCTATATAAACTTTTAAGATTCCTGAAGGCAGGTGCAGAAGTCAAATTTTCTTGTAGTTGCCCAAGACAAGCCTCCTTATGTAAGTTCCCTTGCTTATTAAAACCAGGGTTTACCTATCTGGAGTGGTCTGCCTCTTTGGTCTCTCCTCCCCTTCTATGTATGGGGGGCAGTTTTGAATTTCACCCTAGGGAACTCCCAATGTTGCAAACCAACATTTATATACACATATGTGTGTGTATGCAACTGTGTGTGTGTGTGTTTGTGTGTGTACAAGATATGCTGATCTGATAAAGAAGACTCAAAACAAGTGACTTCAATAAGATAGATATTTATTTCTCCTTCAAACAACAGTTTGAAGTTAGTCCAGAAATTTAATATGGAAAGAGAGATATACTCCATAAGGCATTGCAATATTTCAGGTTTTGACTTGCATTGCTTTCATTTTTTTCCCATTCTTTATCCCCTTATTGACTAATAGAACATTCTGAGATGATAAAAAATGTTCTATATCTATCTGCACTGCTCATTATGGTAGCCACTAGCCATATGTGGCTATTGACATGTGAAATGTGGCTTATGTAGCTGAAAAATGCTATTATTAATTTTATAGAATTTTAATTCTAGTAGCCATATGTAGCTACTGGTTAGTATAGAGTGTTATAGTTACCTTCTATAAAAAAAAAAAAAGCCAGGGCTTCCCTGGTGGTGCAGTGGTTGAGAGTCTGCCTGCTGATGCAGGGGACGTGGGTTTGTGCCCCGGTCCGGGAAGATCCCATATGCCACAAAGCTGCTGGGCCCGTGAGGCATGTCCGCTGAGCCTGAGTGTCCGGAGCCACTTCCACTTCTGCAGCCAGATTAGAGAAAGGGTAGAAGAGAGGAAATCTAGACCAATTAATTTTCTTTTAAGCAATAAATTTACACACATTACTCCAGTTCACATTTCATGCCCAAATGAGGTCACAAAAGAGACTGAAAAATCTATCTCTAGCTTTGACAGTTATATACCTTGTTATAATTGTATAATAATGAAAAGCTCATTCTGTTTACCTCAGTATTCATCCTAGAAAAACTGTGTACATAAACAGGAGGTGACACACTACTATTTAAGATTATTACATAAATAACAAAACAGATGAAAACAGACAGAAATATTATACACTAATTTCATGATATTGTTTGTTTTCTGAGATACGAGGAAAAATGAAGTATTTTATTTCTCAAGAAAACTTCTACTTATACACTAAACATGATTAAATATATAGACAGTTGCATTGTTATTTCTCATTCAAAGCCTATCAAAATTATAGTTAAATAATATAAAATACTAAATCACAATGACAGTAGCAGATGAGAACAACAGAATTTCTGAGAATGGAAAGCAGCTAAAAAATTGCAACTGACTAACAAAGATGAGAAAGCTGAAATATAAGTGGCTATATAAATAAAGACAAAATGAAGCAAGTCCTTATATATTGGAGAATATTTCTAAAATTTACTCCTTCATGTATTGTAGGAAGAAAACAAGTTAAATATATTACCATTTCACCATAATATCTATTTGAATTTCCTCATGTGAGAAAGATATTGTATTGCTTTCACAACTTAAAACTTTTCAAATTTATGTATCATTTGAATGATTTGTTCCTCATATTTACTGCCAGAATTGGGCACATAGGATTATTTCTAGCAGAATTTATATTTATGTATTCCTTAGAGCAGCAGAAACTTATGACTTTACATAGATTGGATCCACTTAGCTGTCATTATTTTCTTTTGGATGCTCAAATTGTCACTGTATCACCTCTCTGTACATGATGACCAGGTAGTTCTTTTTAACTAGATCCTGCTACCTGTCAGTGAAACCTTGATTTCTGCCAATAGCAAACTTTCCCAGGATCATCTTGAATTCTCCTCTACTAAATAGGGAACAAAGGAGTCCTGTATTCTTTTAGTAGAAAGCAGTTTCAACATCTTGGCTGGATATTGTTGGAGCAGATTATACTGCTTCTCCTTACCACTGAATCTATGGACGATGACACCAGGAAAGAAGCTAGTTAATTCTTAGAGCAAGAATTATCTCAAAAAAATAATATAAGAAGATTTAAAAAAAGGCATGTGTTTAAGCAGATGGTTCCAATCCACATAAAATTATTGTGACCCGGTGTTCATGAGATCATATTAATATTTTAAAGTATTTTATTTAAATGACATATTATGCTAAATACTGTTATAACAAACTGTGAATTAAAGTTACATTGCTCCTCAAATTTAGCAATCTCTATAACATTGATCACTTTCTGATTCTTGTAGCACACACCCTGAAAAAGATTTTGAAATATCTAGTGCCTCATGGTCCCATGTCTCAGTATTATTTACTTGATCACTTACTAATTGAGGGAGAAAAATAAATATTCTCTCCAAGAGAATACTACATAAAACACAAGCATCACAAGACATAACCTCTTGGATAACCTCCATAATATTCTCTTGCAATGACAACAAGGTAGTCAGAGACACATGTGGCTGTTGGGATTTATTTCAAATTGTCCTTTAGCTTCTCACTGGGAAAATTATTTATTCTCTATCACAAATATAATAATATGGAAGATAAATCTCTAAAGATCTTTAAATAAATATACATATTTAAGAATCAAAAATCATATAAACCCAGACTACTAAAAGCTAATTAACAATGGCATAAAGCACAGCTAAATTAATATCAAGAACATTTAAACACAAAGGGTCAATTTAAAAAATCACATTGTGTATTGTTTCCAGAAGAAATCAATTCATCAACATACAAACATTTGGATAATAATAATTTCAGAGAAATGCCATTCTCACATAAATCTTGATATGTCAATTTCTTAAGTAATTCCAGACCCTTTAGGTATATCATGAGATGATTTTATTATCATATAAAACAAACATAGAAAATTAGAAAAATTTTATGCAAATATAATTTGGTTTTAAAGCATCTTATACCTGCACCACCACTTTTGCCTTTTACAGGTAATGCCATTTTGTTTTAGGTTTCTTGGTAATAGGGTGTGCTTTTTTATCTTAAGTTGACATAGAACACTAGCTCACCAGTTTGCTGATCAGATTGGCATAGTTTTTTATTTGATAATTATACAATAGCCAGAGATAAGTAGATAATTATAATTAATATTGAAATAAAGAAGACAAAATACAAGTAATTAACTAGCATAATGTGTTTGAAAGATAGTCTTCATGGAAAGGTTATTTTTTTTTCAAGGTAGTTGAAATATATATATTTCAGGAATATATATATATCTTAGTTCAGTTCGGGAATATATATATATATCTTAAATGCTTTTCAAACTCTATTTTCCTTATCAGACTCCTAATCTTAGAAAAGAGTGTATATGTGTGTGTATATTTATATATGTATATATATTTATATATATGTATATCTATCTATCTATCGCCAAACATCCCACGTAAATTTGCTAGAATCTGAAGGTACACATATATACAGAGTAGATTTTAAGATAATAGAGGTCTTATTTACTTGTGTGTTTTCAGTGCCCAGCACAGTCCCCAGTATCTTAACATTTCTTAGTATTTAATTTTCATTTGTATGAATAATTATAAAAATCATCCTTTCAAATTCAATTAGTTATCTTAATCATTCATGATCTAAACTTTCAGTACACTGAAAGTTTCCTCAATTCGAAAGCATTCACCCTTAGTTCTGACTTTTAACTTGATATTAAATTGAACTCTTTTATCTCATTATCGAGTGAAGATCTGATATATATATATATATTTATATTTCCAACGTGAGATACATGACCACCTTGAAGAAACAGTTTTCCATGTTTAAGAGATAACCTAATTGCAGCCTCCGATAACTAAGGTTAGAAAGGCAGAGCAATAAATAAGTTGAAGAATAGAGAAACATTCTTGAAGTTCAGTGCTTTTCTCCCACCTTCCACCTTTGGAAAATACAAGGTTTGCTTTTCATCTAAATTTCAGAGAGATAGGATTTAAGGGAATTACTCTGATAGAATAACAGTTGTAACCTACATTTTCTAGAACTTAAAAGATTCTGTGTGACCCATTTTAAGAAACATAGAGGGAGTAAATGACTAATGTGCTTTCTGATGCCCTGATAAGAAAGGTTGGAGGCTGCGTGGAGTTTCGCCTATGTTCCCAATGTTTGCTTTGATAACAAACAAGTTCTTTCATGTGTGAAAGAACTGGGTTTCAGTCATCTTGAATCATGTCTAGAGGAATACTGGGACAGGCAAGAAGAGCCCCAGAAGAGAGTGGAATGCTGCACTTCCACAGGCTAAGAGACCTTAAGCGACCAGCTGGAGGAGACACAGAGGCATCAGCAAAGGAAATACAACTGAGAGAACCCAGAGGGTGAAATTTGCATCTCTTGTCTTTGTAGCCCAGGCTAAAGTGTATGTTACATCTCTAAACAGTGTTCTATTTTCAGTGCGGGTTAGTGATCTTAATTTTTGTAATAAAAGTAGTAAGAATGATTTAATGTCACTATTCTGTTATTGGTGATTAATAGTTCATACCCTGTTACATTGATACTGGTACAAAAATAATGCTTCCTCCATGCTATTTGAAAAATACTGAGTCTGAAATGATATTATCTGCATATTACACAAATCCTATATTGTGCCATATCATACCCTTGCTGAACTTCTTCAGTGTTTCCCTTATCAACACAGAATAAAAACAAAATTCCTTAAAGCCTTGTATGACTTGATTCCTGCCTTTTCCTCCAATATCCTGTAATTTTCCTTTGTCACCTTGACTTTTTTAGTGCTTCCAAAAATCCAAGCTCTTTCTGCCTTATTCCATTTTCATATTTTTCTGTCTTTATAACACTGTCCTACTAACAGCACCTTCAAAACTTAGAATGATATCTCCTTCAGTTTTTAAATAAAATTCCATTGAGACTTTTTCTAACCACACAATAAAAATATATTTCAGCCCTCCGCTAGTCATTCTGTTTTGTATCTTTATGTGGTTTTTGTTTTCCTTAACAGCACTTATCCTACTCTCTCTATATATATTTTTTGGTTTTCTGTTTGATTTTTTTCATTTCCCTCACTAGAATATAAACTTGATAAGTGCACAAATTCTGAAGTTATTGTTCACCATTTCTTCACTAACACTTAACACGGAGCATTCACTTAATAAGTGTTCTTTAAATTAATGAAGGTGAAGAGTGAAGAAAGGAGAGAGGGAAGGAGGGAGGGAGAGAGAGAAAGAGAGGGAAAATGGAAAAGAAAAAAATAGAAAGGGAGAAAGAAATAAAGGAGGGAAGGAAGAATCTGTGAGCATAGGAAGCTCCTCAATACCTGCCAAAGTAGAAACTATTAAGAGATGTTAAAAAGTAGTGATTAATAAACAACCAAGAAAGCTAGTACAAGAGAAAAAACTGTTTCATGAAATTCATCATTTCCAATATCAGAATTTTTTCCCAATTCCTATAACTTTCCACACTACTTTCATGAAAAAAGAATGTAGAATAAGATTTATATAAGAATAATAATTAATTACATTTTATAGATGGAGAACATGAGACTGAGTGGACTAGAACTCTCTTTTTGTCAGTGATGTTAATACAAATGCCATGTATTATGTGTTCTCTGATTATATTCCAGATGTATTAAAGAGTCTTGTACTAAATATTTTCATTTTCAGTATTATCAACTATATTTCATACCTTAAACCTATATACTGAGGCTTTTCCACATCTATTTCAGAATGATCCGTCAAGTATCATTGATGTTTGTAGAAAAAGAACAAAAGGCACACTGTGTTTTTTTTCTCCTTTTCTAAGATGTTTAATTGTCTTTGAAAAAGCATTAATCGAAGAAGGAAACTGCATTTGCTTTTTTTTTTTTTTTTTTCCAATATGCGGGCCTCTCACTCTTGTGACCTCTCCCGCTGCAGAGCACAGGCTCCGGACATGCAAGCCTAGCAGCCATGGTTCATGGGCCCAGCTGCTCCGTGACATGTGGGATCTTCCCAGACTGGGGCACAAACCCATGCCCCCTACATCGGCAGGAGGACTCCCAACCACTGCGCCACCAGGGAAACCCATCACATTAGTGTCTTTAATGTAAAAGATGTTTAGAAGTTTGGATGGTCAATAAAAGAATAATTAAAATTATTCATTCTCGAATTGTGATGTTAACCAAATATATTTTGTATTTCAACAATTTAATTGTGCTAATGAAATGAGGTCCCCTAACATACAGTGTAGCTTATTGCTGTGCATTTACCTGAAAATTAATATTTTTCTCATATCACTCTTCTGAAACTGTTTTATTCAAGGTCACCAACATTCTACACGTTGCCAAGTGCAATCATCAAATCTCAACTGTAAATTTATTTACCAGAAGCTTGTGACATGGTGATTATACTATTTTGTGTCTTTCTCTTCCCTTACTCCCTTACTGTTTTCTGCTCCTTTCTTTGATTTCTTAATTTTGGAGTGTTTGTATGCCTTAGTCTTTATCCTTTTCTCTCGAAGATCTCCTCCACTCTCATGGCTTTAAATATCATTTTTGTATTGATGATTTTTGTATACGTGTATGTGAGAAGTTTTTTTTTTAATATCAGAGAATTATTTGAAAATATCTAAGGTATATAAGACATTGACATCAAACCCTTAATAAATTAACACAGCTAAAGTTTATTCTTTGTTCATACAAAGCCTACTACTGGTTTGGGTGACTCACCAGGGCAGCTGTTATCCATAGGTGGGCTTAGAATCCCAGGTTATTTTTAACTTAAAGCACCACCACATGAGCCCACGGTTCCCATGAGGAGGCTGGGGAGCTGAACTCAGACAATTAAATCATCCTACATTTGATTGTTACAAATTATTTCCACTAATGTTTAATTGATCAAAGTAAATTACATGGTCTTGACTAACTTCTGCTTGATGGGAAAGTGAAACCTCCTGTGTACATGCAACTATAGAGCTAGATATTGATAAACAGATAAAGTGCCTATCAAAGATGCCTCTGTCAGAGGGATTTCTTTTATTAAGGTTTAATATGTTATTAAATGCTTTGAACAGTGTCTGGCACAAATTAAACACAAGTATTTGCCAATAATTATTATGATTTGCGGCAAACAATCATAATTCTTAGCTGACTAGTTGAGGAAACAATCAGGATAAAATTCCAGGTAGTAAGTCAATAATATAGAATAAAGATCTATCAATTAAGAAAGGAAACCTGTAGGTTAGCATCTGTGAGAGAAAAAAACACTTAGAAGGACTAATGTCTAAAAGAGAGGACACGTCTGAAGCGATGAATATAGAAAAAAGAAAATTTTTAAGTCAAAGAAATATATTAGCTGCAAAATATAATAAAGATTTTTCCTGACAATCTAGGTACTATATCTAAATCCATTAAAATTAGCCATTATGGAGAAGTATACTCTTGTACTCTGCTGATATGAGATACCATGAAATAACAGAGAAGACTAGCAAACTTCCATTACATATTATAAAATCTCCATTATTAATATGTAATTATGCAATAATTAGAAAAGAGATCAACAGAGACAGAAACTGAAACTACTGGCTTTATAAAATAAAAGAGCAAATTCTACTTACCACCTTCCTTTTCTATTCTGCATATACATAAGCCTTGTATCTTCACTCAAAGTTATCCCCAATAAATATTTGTTGATAAATGTAAGAAAATAATTCACAAGGAAGATGGATAGTAAAATAGGGTTAAAATCTATAAAAATTCATAGTAAAACAATCAAGATAAAATGATATCAGATTATTGGATGATTACATGGATGAAGAAATATCTTATGTTTACTGTCCTTACCTCAGTTTTTATGAATATTATTAGACATACATCCTGAGAGAGCAAATTGTTCAAACCCAAACATATAATCAAAATATCCTTGGAGGCAGTGGTGGTTTTAGTTTTGAGAATATTCAGAAAAGGGAGGTAGATGGCAAATCTTTTGGGAGAACTAGATGTAAGAAAAAAACGATAGTAAAATGAGTAGTTTCTAACTTATGTGCCCATTACTTCTCTATGAAAAAAATCACAAGTCAATCATACTGCCACCACAGCAATTATTTTAAACATCTGTAGCACAAGCCAAACCAGAATTAAAATAATTCATTTGAAGGGTAATGATCCTCAGTTAAAGGGGGTATAAAGAAATTTTCAAAATTGAGTAGAAATAGAATGGCTACTGCAAATTGATTATGATCACTTCCATAATACAAAATGTTCACACTGCTTTTAAAGGGGCATGATAAAAGATGCTGCAATCCTTGGACTTCTAAAAACAAATTCCATTTTAGATAAAAGTAAGACTGTGTGACCACGAATATTTGGAGTTATAGCTTAGCTCAAAAACTTGAAGAGCAATATATGAGATGACTCCAAATATATCAAAGGTCATTTTCACAAAAAGATTAAACCTTTTTTCTTTATCTACTCCAAAATCCAAAAGCAAGGAAAGTTACAGTAAAGAACAAGCTTCTTTCCACAAGATGTTACTAAAAGTCATTTCATCTAGTAAACATCTTTTGCTTTGAGTGAATTGGGTCTGTACTTTGCAGGGGTGGTCAAAGCTACACATAGCTAAACCCTGAATTTTAATTAGGCACATTTGAGGTTTTTTTGGCTTGTATTTCTCCTCCTTTCTCCACCTCTTCCTCCTCCTCTTCTTTTTATCCTTCTCATCTTTCTTCTTTTCTTCCTCCTTCTCCTTTTCACCATCTTCTCTTTTTTTTAATTTTTTGAGATAATTGTAGCAATTCCCTATTTCCCTGCTTGAAATATCTCATAATCCATTCTTATATAACATTTAAAGTGTTTATCTCTCTTAATTTCTTTTTTCACTTTTTACTGTACAAATGTTCAAACATAATTAATGCAGTCTTTTACACACTGTTAGACTATGAAAAAGTTCACGGGTTTTACAGAGTTGACACATGTTTATTTCAATGCTTTAACAATCTTATTTCTCTCCTTTCTCATAACATTTATTCCCTGACAAAAATGGATCTTCAGTCTTGGAATTTTCCACAAACTATCATTGGCTCCTTCACAAAAATGTTTAACTTCTTTCTCCACTGAGGAATGTTTTCCTCTGAATGGGAAGTTAGATGCTACTATTTGATTAGATTTAAGTTCTTTAATTTGGCAAGAATAATACACAAGTTGTGTGGTTTACAGTCTATTGTATAACAAGATAAATTTCACAGTGTGATGTGTCCTATGTATTTTCCAACAGTACCATTAGGTATTTTCAGCTTCATCTATTCAAAGTAATTTCCCTATTTAATCACTTATCCAACAGCTTTAGCTTGTATTGATGATTATTACATAGGTCTATTATGTCATTATACGTTACAAAATAACAATGAAAAAATCTGCATTTTTAGATCTAATTTCTCTAAACATAAAAAGCTTTCCTGATTAAGTATTTGGTTAACCTGAAACATAGTTTAGCAAGAAAAGCAGTATAAATATTTGAATCTTTCCTTTTTGGTATCCCAATAAATTCTAATGGAGTACTACATTCTTCTTTAAGTATGATTATGGATATTTGGAGCCATTGAGCTTTTATATCTTTTCAGGCACTGTAGGTGTTATTCTTTTTTGATGGTCAAACCTGTCTCTATTAAAAGGAAGTTCATTCAAGTCCTTTAGAGTTCTTGTTTCTCTTTCTTCTCCTTTTGTATTTTTCTTTTCCTTTGCAATAGATGTCTACAGCATTATGACTTTTTAAAAATTAATTTTGAGATCATTGTAGGTTTGCATGTAGTTGTAAGAAATAAGAGACATAAAAATCCCTTATACTCATTTTCCCCCAATGGTAACACCTTACATATCTATAGTACGATATCACAATGAAGAAACTAACATTGACACAACCCATCCATCTTATTTTCTGTGTCATTTTCACAAAACTTCAACCATCTTTGCTTTCTGTGCTCTCTGGCCCTACTACATGAGCAGGGATCATCTGATACATTCCTTTCATCTGTGCATCACACCTGAAACTAGACGCTATTCTAAGGAGCCCAAATTTTTTTAGCAAGAAATGTTGAAGACAATAATCTAGGAACTAGGGTCTTCACTGATACTAGGTTGCTATGGCTTCTAAGGCTTTTCAGTATTTAGAGATAGCAAACATGTATTATTTTATTAAGAAAAATAAACTAGTTCATACTAACAGTTTCTCAAATAAAAGATTACAGATTTTTGTTGTTGTTGCTGCTTAATATCCTTGACTTTGTGTTTCTCTCCTCTTTTGCTGATCATCTTGGGTGATGTTGATATTTATATAACATATTTAACATACTATTGTGATGGGTATTTTCTATTGTCTCTCTATATTCACATTTTTACCATTCTCAACTCTACTGTTTTTCTCATTCAAAAGGCTGTCTCTTGCTCTCTAGCTGTTATTTGGTTTCCAGCAAATGGAAGGAACAGGGAAGAAACTGGAGAGTTGGAGGCATGTAAAATAGAGATATTACCCCTCCAGTCCTTAACTCACAACTCCAAGGAGACAAACCTCACCACAGCTGTTTTCTTGGGTTTACACCAACTATGTCCCCCTCATGTCTTTCAGGTATAGGGGGTACATGGCTTTCTGTCATTGCCAGTTCCAGATTACTTGGCCAAAATTTATTGGGTTTCTGACGCCCCCAATAGCTGAAAATTGAACTAAATAAACTTTTATTTTTATTCTGCTATATTCTCTCATTTGTCATTTGTTATTATATTTTTTAAAACTCATAAAATATATATATTATTTAAAAGCATAAAATATTTCTCCTGCCTTCCTAACCAACAGGTTAGGTGATGGAACAGACAAATACTTCCATGCAGTATAGTAAATCAATTATAAAACTATGGATAAGCTGTTTTGAGAGCACAAAATAAAGCTGTTAAATCCAATCTAGAAATTCAGTGAGGGCTTCCTAGTGGTTATGTTCTTGAGCTGTACTTCCTAAATCTTCCTTTATAGAGAGAAAGAAAGTTTTGAGGATAATATATAACTTGTTATTTTCATAATGTACACAAAACCTAGAAAGTGTGTTGTACAGGATAGATTCAATAAATACATTTTGGATGATTGACTAGTTGGATATATTAGCACAGGTAATCAAATACTCAAAATAGTAAAGAGTTGTGTGTGTGTTTTAAACTTAACTGAAAAAACCTCATTGTCACACAGTACATTTTAGTAAATTTTACTGCCTTCCACTGAATTCATCAGCAGAACGTGTAACTTAATTATTTCTTTGTGCCCTTATAAATTGTATCTAATTTAGATTTAAATGACTTCAAGTGAATGTTTGGGGTATTGTCAATGCCTATTCAAATATCAGTTAAATGTTACATATGGGCCATGGAAAGAGGAATAAAGAAGTTCAAGGTTTAATAGAACCATTCTTAAAAATATCTGAGACCAACAAAATGGTTAATGCTTGAACTGTCCATGAAGTTTTCTTTCTTTAATGGTCACAGGTCTATGGTTGAATACCTCCAGTTACTGGCATCTTATTTTCTTTGGAGACAATCCAGTGCATTTAATTTCAAGTCTGACATTCAGAAAATGTATAGTGTTTGTAAATATACCCAAGCCTAATCAGATATAAGGAATATATTTGTCTACATAATAAAAATTTGTTATTCAGTCATTCTAATTGTATTTCAGATTAACTGTTAATATAGAATTTCAAATCTTTTTTTCAATTTACTACTTTAATAAACAATTTACTTTTTTATTTTCTAATTAAAAAAGTATCAGAAATACCAGGGCAAGTATTGCTTTTGAATTGAAGATGAGGACTAATTTAATTCAAATTTTCATATTATAGAATCAAAACATTGTACATCTTACTTAAAATATCAATAGTTATTCTAGAATAAGTTAGTGGTTTTCCACTCCAGCTATTAATATTTTCAAGCATAATTAAAGCACAGTTAATATGAGAAGAATAAAATATTGACTCATTAATCAAGAGAGATAATTTCGCTAATAACATGTAGTAACGTCCTTTGGTCCCATACTTGTCTCTATTCTATCTTTTTTAGAAACATTAAGTTAAAGTATGGTACTGGCACAAAAACAGATATAGAGATCAATGGAACAGGATAGAAAGCCCAGAAATAAATCCACACACCTATGGTCAATTAATTTATGACAAAGGAGGCAGTAATATACAATGGAAAATAGATAGTCTCTTCAATAAGTGGTGCTGGGAAAACTGTCCAGCTTCATGTAAAAGAATGAAATTAGAACATGCTCTAAAAACTTGTACACAAATAAAATCAAAATGGATTATAGACCTAAATGTAAGACTGGATACTATAAAACTCCTACAGGAAAGCATAAGCAGAGCACTCTTTGACATAACTCGCAGCAAGATCTTTTTACATCCTTCTCCTACAATAATGGAAATAAAAACAAAAATTAAAAAATGGGACCTAATTAAACTTAAAACCTATCGCATAGCAAAGGAAGCCATAAAAATGAAAAGACAACCCACAGAATGGGAGAAAATATTTGCAAACAATGTGACCGACAAGGGATTAATTTCCAAAATACAAAAGCAGCTTATACAGCTTAATATCAAAAAAACAAACAACCCCATCAAAAAAATGGGCAGAAGACCTAAATAGACATTTCTCCAAAGAAAATATACAGATGGCCAAGAGGCATATGAAAATACGCTCAACATTGCTAATTATTAGAGAAACGCAAATCAAAACTACAATGAGGTATCACTTCACACCGGTCAGATTGGCCATCATCAAAATGTTTACAAATAATAAGTGCTGTAGAGGATGTGGAGAAAAAGGTATCCACCAAAACTATTGGTGAGAATGTAAGTTGCTACATCTACTATGGAGAACAATATGGAGGTCCCATAAAACGCCAAAAATATAGTTACCATATGATCCTGAAATCCCACTCCTGAGCATATATCCAAAGAAAACTATAATTCAAAAAGATACATGCATACCAATGTTCATTGCAGCAGTGTTTACAATAGCCAAGACATGGAAGAAGCCTAATTTTCCATCGACAGATGAATGGATAAAGAAGATGTGTACACACACACACACACACACACACACAGGAATATTACTCAGCCATAAAAAAGAATGAAATGACTTTTGCAGCAACATACATGGACCTAGGACCTAGAGATTATGATATTAAGTGAAGTAACCCTACCAGAGGAAAACAAATATGATATGACATTGCTTATGTGTGAAATTAAAAATATATATACAAATGAATTTATTTACAAAACAGAAATAGACCACAGACATAGAAATCAAACTTATGATTACCAAAGGGAAAGGGGGTGGGAATGGATAAATTAGGAAGTTGGGATTAACATTTACATACTACTATATATAAAATAAATAACAACAAGGATCTACTGTAAAGCACAGGGAAATATACTCAATATTTTTTAGTAACCTATAAGGGAAAATAATCTGGTGTATATATTTTATATATATATATATATATTATATATTATATATATAATATATATAATATATATATGATATATATATATTATATATATATGATATATATATGATATATATATATAATATCATATATATGTGATATATGATATATATAATATATATCATATATATGATATATTATATATATATATATATATATATATCACTGTACAGTACACCTGAAACTAACATGACATGTAAATCAACTATACTTCAATAAAATAAAAATAAAATAAAAATTATCATCAAAATTATTGCATTTTGCTGAGGTTTATAATGTATTAAAAGTCCATTTTGCCATAAAAACCCAAGATATTTCTGACACAACAGAAGCAAAAGGCTACTTTTTTTGTTTGTTTTACAGGACCAGGACTTGCAGGCTACTTATATAGCAATCATATATGTACTTGAGAGATTTGTGTGTGTGTGTTTGTGTGTGTGCACTCACAAGTGTTCATGTTCAGAAATTTTCTCATCATGTTTAACAGCTTTGGTATATATATGGAAAAATTTTGACACTCAAGCCTACCTTGTCAAACCCACTGCAATACACTTATTTCATGCTCCCATGACTCCTGTCCCCTAAAATAATATTTGCTTTGTGGAAAATAGTGTTGCTAAGTGTGAGTTCTGAGGATAAATGATATCCCTGTGAAACAATGTCCTCAATTTCAGTCAATGACAAGTGCTTTTTGTTTGTTTGTTTATACAAAGGAAAATAAATTCATTCAGAGCAATAGAGTGGTTTTCTTCTGGTAAGAAAGTTCAGAGATATTTGGAGGTTCCAGATTCTCAGCCACTTGGTCTATGTTCCTAGGAGGATAATGGTAGATACCTAATTCTAAATCTCAGCAAACGTTTTCAAAGTGTATACGTATCAACAAGGGGGACAAATGAAACCAGCCATAAAAGAAGGTCTGAAAACTTCTGTCTATGTATAATAGAGAAAAAAAAATCTCATGATAGTTTTATGGAAGAGTTTCTTGTCAGAAATGTGGTCTTCAGTAAGGGGGTGGAGCCAAGCAATGATGTTATAAGCAAGGAATAAATATGCTCATCCCAATCCACTCTGATTCTTCAGTGTCCTACGTTTGCCTCCAGATGACTGAATTCACCCAAAAGCTGGAGGGCAAAGAAGCATGTTGATACAGTCCATATGGGACAGCCTAATCCAAAACCAGGGCAGGAGGAAGAGGGTGGGAAATGGATCTAGAGGGACAAAAGAAAGGTATCCAGTCTACACATCTGAAACCGATTTAAGTTACTGTGACACATACTGCTGTGTGTTAACTAAAATTTCTGTCCTAGTCTTCCTGAGCACACAGGTAAAGCACACTTCCCAGGCTCCCTTCATGTGGCCATGTTACCTTGTCATGACTGAACAAATAAAAATACAGGAGATGGATTTTAATTTGCATTTGAAATAAACAGGTAAATCTTTTTAGTATAGGTATGTTCCATGAAATATTGGGGACACACACAATTATACTGAAAAATGTATTCATTCTTCATCTGAAATTTAAATATTACTGTGTGCCCTGTGTTTTAGCTAACAATGCTAGATCAATAGAAAGTGCATTGAAGTAATATTAGACTGACTTGTTGGTAAGTAGGCACTCTGTAAAATAAGTAAATTAATGACACTGATAGTAATAATTAATAATGATAATAATAACCTGCCTTTGTGGATTTAGCATATCTCTGTGGTTTAAACAGTCTCAGTATGGCTAATTTCAAACTACCAACATAAACTGCACACAGAGTTGGAAAGAGACATGCACAGTTGTCTCTCATGAAACTCTACAATCCAGCTTCAGGACATCACTGAATATACATTACTTTTAATCCTCTCACTTCAACAAAAGCCTTGTACACAACCCTCCATTCCCATTTCCTCGTCTAGCTGACAGAAATGCAATTAAAACTTCAGGATAACAACCTTGGGAGCCATGAGGAGAATATAGCAAACATCCACACACTGGAACCTGCCTTAGTGCTATGTCATCTCTTGGAGGTGAGCTGTGGGATCAGATACACCTGCCTTGGAATTTGTGATGTGAGTAGAAATAAACTTGAAGTGTGTGAAGTGACTGATACTTTGAAATTTATCCATTAGAGTAGCTAGCATTTATATCATCCTGTAAGCTAGTTTTGTCATATGGATGGTGACAGAAGCAAACAATAGTGACCAAAGTGAAAATTTCACTATTCTATACATTATTTAAAATATATACCAGACATTTGCTAAATGAGAAGCCTTGTACTAGATACAGAGGATACCACAACATTTGCCTTGGAGAGTTTAGAAAGTTTAGGGAAACTTTAGAAAGTGTAGAAGCTTACAAAAGCATATATGAACTATAAAAAAAAATTAGGAAAGTAGAGTGTTTTAGAAGCATATTGAAGAATTGAATGGTAGGATACTTAATATTCTGTCTTTCTACTTCCTGTGAGATATGCCGGGAATGGTAACCTTCTGTTCCTGCCTGGGAAATTGCTGCTCATTATTCAAAGCCTAACTCAAACATTATCTCTGTACTTTCCAAATTATTTTCCTGACTGCTTTCTAACTATTTTGAGCAAACCTCACCTTTAACTCTCTTGTAATTATTTATTTCCATATTTAGACTTTATCACTTAACATTGTGTTAATTTAGAACTAGACCTTGGTATTTTTTTTTAATTTTTATTTATTTATTTTTATTTTTGGCTGTGTTGGGTCTTCATTTCTATGCGAGGGCTTTCTCTAGTTGTGGCAAGCGGGGGCCACTCTTCGTCACGGTGCGCGGGCCTCTCACTGTCGTGGCCTCTCTTGTTGAGGAGCACAAGCTCCAGACGCACAGGCTCAGTAGTTGTGGCTCACGGGCCTAATTGCTCCGTGGCATGTGGGATCTTCCCAGACCAGGGCTCGAACCCGTGATACCTGCACTGGCAGGCAGATTCTCAGCCACTGCGCCACCAGGGAAGCCCAACCTTGGTATTTTTAACTTCATTTCATTTTAAGTGTCCCTAAGAATGGTTGTGCCGGTAGTATTTAAAAGTAATTTCTGGGCCTCCCTGGTGGCGCAGTGGTTGAGAGTCCGCCTGCCGATGCAGGGGATACGGGTTCGTGCCCCGGTCTGGGAGGATCCCATATGCCGCGGAGCGGCTGGGCCCGTGAGCCATGGCCGCTGGGCCTGCGCGTCCGGAGCCTGCGCGTCCGGAGCCTGTGCTCCGCAACGGGAGAGGCCACGGCAGTGAGAGGCCCGCATACCGGAAAAAAAAAAAAAAAAAAAAAAGTAATTTCTGTTGCCTCTACTTTGCATGATATAGTTTATTCCAGATCTCCAGTTACACAGCCACTGTTGTCATCATAATTATTCTCAGGAAGTCAGGTCTCCTTTAGAAATAAGTTTCCATGTGGCCGGCTATGGTTTATCAGATTTTCCGAAATGTGTTTTCACATTAGCTTTTCCTGTCAGTACTAGTCTAAGTGTGTAGATGAAGAAATAATCCATATAGTTATTGAATATAGTCATGTGGAAGCCATGCGTTTCCCTCTGGGTTGTACTTGAGAATATGGATTGCTTCTTATTTTGATTCCTCCCAAGACCTAGCCTAGTGCCTTCTGAATTTAATATACCAAATAAGATTTCAAACAACATTTCCTCATCTACTTGGGCAATGCTATGCTAACATAATCAATGAGGTAAAGTCACAAAAGAACCCAAGAGAATTGTCCAATGATGCTAGTCACATTTTGCAGAGCCTGGCAGAATTTGCTTTTCTCCCTGCTCTGTATCAGTATCTTCAAGTTTTTTTGTTTGTTTGTTTGTTTGTTTTTTTTGCGGTACGCGGGCCTGTCACTGTTGTGGCCTCTCCCGTTGTGGAGCGCAGGCTCCGGATGCGCAGGCTCAGCGGCCATGGCTCACGGGCCCAGCTGCTCCGTGGCATGTGGGATCTTCCCAGACCAGGGCACGAACCCGTGTCCCCTGCATCGGCAGGCGGACTCTCAACCACTGCGCCACCAGGGAAGCCCAAAGTATCTTCAAGTTTTTGATGGTACACAGCTTTGACTGCTGCTCTCTCATCTGTTCCATCTGCTGCTCTCTTGTTTCCCAGCAGACAAGCCACTATACTGTGCCACTTTAATTTCTGCTTTAGTGCCCTTAAACTGTTTCTCCTACTTACCAGCCAGGCTTTAGCTCACCATAAAGCACCTGCTAGGGAATTCAGCAGCCACACATGTGGCCAGCCTGGTGATTGTGGTATGCTTTCAGAAATAAGGTGAAAGTACTTGTGGAATTGAGGTCAAAAACCTCCTTCATTTTTCTCGGCAGTTAATTGATTGTGGTTCGTTTAGTAGAAATGTGAGTTATAGTATGCTATTGTTCACAGGGTCAAGGTCGGAAATCAACAGTTTCTGACACTAAAGTCTCTAGCTTCATTAAAAGGCCAAGCTAAGGCAACAACCCACCTGATCAGGTTTTTAGTGCCATACACCTGTTGATGGCAGGTGTTAATTCTGTCAAGATAGGACATAGCTACAGTGTAAACTTATCACCTACTTCAGGTGCCAAGTTAATTCTACAGCTGACATGCTCTTCTTCCAGAGTTCCTGCACAGATCCTAGCCTTAGATAATTAAAGAGGTTCCCGTATGTCAGTCTTTGTGTTTGACTGAGCTTTGTATATAACACCACCATAGATGGCTGAACATTCCATTAAAATGTGAATGTTATTTCTTTTGATGACATAGAGTGGACTCAACTAATGGAACCAAATACAAATATGCTGGCAAGATAAAATGGTATATTTATCTATATTTACCTTACATACATATTTTTGCTTTAAAGAAAAACACATTTTCATGATTCGTGATTCTCAAGATTATTGTCTCTTTGATATTTGTTAATGATATTTATATTTAATCGATTCTTTAAAATAAATATTCTCTTATTGAAATGTAAACAGAATCTAGTTTAGATTTTTGCTAATACACATATTTCCTGGAAGAAAAAAACAGAGGAAACATTTCATCTTTAGCAAGCTCTACTCCTGAAAATGAATCTAAATGATTCTTAGATTTTTTTCTAATCAAAGTTTTTATCTTTAATTATATAGAAATCATACTACAACAGGAACTCTCCAATTCTGTAATGATGATAAAAAATGGACATATTACACCTGAGGGTTTTTCCTTTATTTTCTACTTATTTTTTCTGATTAAAAGATCTGTACTTGTTTCTGTACCTTGTTTAAATAATTGGTTATACAAAGAAAATTCTATCCTAAGAGTTTAGTGATACATCAGCAGACCAAGAGGAAGCTTATAGTTTTCAAGCCTCTGATCATTTCGTGCTAGGATATGGTAAGATGCAGGTGCATGCTAACAACAAGGAAGTTAATCTTCTAAAGTAGATGATTTTCAAACATTATTTTTCATCTAGGTATTCTTTCTTCAAGTAGTTCTATGTAAAAATATGAAAACGTATAAACAGATAAAAGACAAGCGGCCCTGTTCAAAGGCAATGAAGTTACAGAAATCTACAAGCTAAGCCTTCTGCCAACATTCTGTACAAACCTATCACCTTCCATTAGTGTGTCACACACACACACACACACACACACTTCTCTCTCTGTGTGTATCAATCTATTTAAATAGATACAGATATCTAGATACAGTTATCTAGATAAAGGATTGATAGATAGATAGATAGCTGTAATATGTAATCAATGCTGTGAATGGAGTCAGAGAATTATGAAATACCGTTAATAAAATCTAGTTATTTTACCTGTCATTTTAAAAAAGTAATCATTTCATGGGAGAAGAAAAATGATTCAAATACAAATAACAGGACTTTTAAGAACATAAGCTCAAAGAAAAAAATCCATAAATGTGTAACAAGAATAGACTTAGTTAGGCTAACACTGTCATCTTTGATTTTAAAGCTCATTATTTGTGTCTGTGGAAATGCAAGTACCAAAGTAGTTCAATGTTGTATGATTGTAGGCTTAATATAGTGATTATTTTCAGAACTTCCCACGTTCTAATCTTAGGTTATAATTACTTTCCACTCACAATTTCATTATATCTCTATTTTGTATAATTTATTTTATTTGTGATTTCTGCTGAATAACTATTTTTAATTTATTATACCTCAAAATTAAGGCTTTACCCCAGGAAAAATTATGTTTTATTCATTTTATAGCAATGTTTTATCATATTTCTACAAATACTTAACAAATGTAGTTTGCTGTACCTGACCTGCTAAACATTTCAGAATAATTTGTCATAGTTAAGACAATGACATAAGGTATTTATTTAGTATCTACAATGTGACAGGAGCAAAATATACAATTTTATCTAATTCTTACAATTTACAATAGGTAAATATTTTTGGCCAAAATTACAGGCAAATAACTTTAGAGGGTTTAAGTGACTTGCCAATAGCCACATAACATATATATATATATATATAGTATATACATATAGTAGCCCAAGTTTAGCTCTTAAGTTTTAAATACTAAGTCTTAACAATTATGTACCTTTTTATGGCATTTCCCAATTACTGTTCAATGTCAATAAAATTATATAAAAAGGTCCATATATGTCTTTAATAAAAAGCTTTTATGAAATACCCAAAGGAGTATTTAATAAATATATAAAAATCTTTTATTAAATACCCAAAGGTGAACTGTGAAGAATTAACATAGTGCACTCATGAGGATTGATTTTTGTATGATTTTCTATAAAGGTGGCTTTGAGGGGAAAAGAGGAAGAGGTGCGCTGGAAAAAAAAATTGTAGTCCTGGCTTAGCCCATCTGTGTTTAGGTCAACTTTTGTTTCCTACTACTTTCACCAGGAAAGCTCCATAATAGCCTAATTAGCAGACACCCAAAAATCAGTTTTTCTGATTTTTGAGGATTTGCTTGAGGATTGCTTGGGGGGTGGGTGTCATGGGTTCATGTTACATCTCCATCCTGAGCAATGTTCCTTCTTTTAACTCATAACTGGCTTGTTTCACCATCTCTCTTTTTATAACTTTCAACTGTGCTGAATTTCAAGACTCTAATGCAGTGCTTATCAAAGTGAGGTCCCCAGACCATAACCAGCAGCAACAGCATCTGGGAACTTGTTACAAAAATCATATTCTTGGGCTTTACCCCTGACCTCCTGAATTAGAAGCTTTGGATCTGAGGACCAGCAATCTGTATTTTAATTAGCCGCCCCCCCCCAGGTATATCTAATGAATGGTAAAGTTTAAAAACCAGAGTTCTAGTGTATGTAGAGATCCCTTGCTCCTCATGACTGCTGCTGCTATTCTATACAGCTGAAGCTCTAATCCACTTGATTCTTGGAGGGGACACCAGAGACAGAGAATGTGCAATGTTGTTCCTTAGCTAAGAAACAGATCCCAGAAGCCTTAAGATGCAGAATGTCATTCTGTCTCCTCTCCTATTTCCACAGTAAGACTAATCATAATTGTAATTTCTATCTTTTCAGTTCTTCCTCTGTGCCTGGCATTTTGTAGCACATTTAATCCTCACAGTATAATAAAGTTTACCTCCTAGTATTTATTTGGGACTCAGGTGCAGAGATTTGAGATAATAACATTCCTTAGTTCACAGCACAGTACTGTATTATTTGTTTATTTACTTCCTTTTATTTGTGTGTCTCTTTCTAATCTCCATCTTCCCACAATAAGCAAACATCTTTATTTGTTAAATGTTATAATCTTTGCACTCGTTTTATAAAATTGGCATAGTGGCTATTTATGTATATACTTTGCATATTTTTTAAACAGCTTAATTGAGATAGTATTCACCTGGTATGCAATTCATCCACATGAAGTGTATAATTCAATGGCTTTTAGTGTATCAGAGTATGGCATCCATCACTCCATTGGTTTTAAAATAGAGTCAGCTCTCTCTATACGCAGATGCAAAACCTGTGGATACTACACAATTTTATCTAAGGAAGTGTGCACAGATTCTGGAATCCAGAACCAATCCCCTCAAAGATTGAGTGATGACTTTATTTTCATTACAACAAAAAGAAACTTTGTACACCTTAATAACACTCCTGAAAGCCACCATCCCAATCCCCTTTTCCAGCTCTAGGAATCACTAATTTATTTTCTGTTTCTATAGATTTGTTTATTATGGACATTTCATGTAAGTGGAGCCATACAATATGAAGTCTTTTGTTACTGATTTCTTTCACTTAATATAAGGTTTTCAAGGTTTTTCCACGTCATAGAATGCCACAGCACTTTAACTCTTTTTATTGCTGAATCACATATTATTATATGGATATACTACACTGTATTTATCTATTCATCAATTGATAGATATTTGAATTATTTCCACATTTTTGCTTTTATAAATAATGTTGTAATGAACATTCATGTATAGATTTTTGTGATTATTTTTTATTATTTATCTGGAGTATATACCCAACCATTTCATAACTGTTCATAATATTCATAATAAAATAGTATTATTTTATTCAATTTCTATAGGTTGCCAGTAATGTCCATCTTTCATTACCAATTTTAGTAATTTGAGTCTTCTCTCTATTTTTATTGGAATTCTAGCTAAAATGTTATCAATTTCTTTATTGTTTTCAAAGAATGACATTCTGGTTTTACTGATTTTCTCTACTGTTTTTCTTTCTATTCTTTATTTCACTAATTTCCACTCAAATCCATATTATATAATTCCTTCTTTCCCTTTTGTGTTTAGTTTACTCTTTTTTTTCAATGTCTTAAGATGGAAAATTTAGTTGTTAATTTTGAGATCATTCCTCTCTTTTTAATGTGGTATATTTAAACAGTGCTTTAGTGACATCTCTTGTATTTTGATATACTATGTCTTCATTTTCAGTCATCTCAATGTATTTTCTAATTTCACTTGTGATTTCTACTTTGACTCATGTTAGTTAGTAGTATGTTGCTTATTTTGTACTTGTTTATGAATTTCCCAAATATCTTTCTGTTAAATTAAAAGTCAATTTTACTTGATGTGACTGGATAATATATTTTATATGATTTCAATGCTTTTAAATATTTTAAAAATTATCCTAGTAGGTGTGATGTGATACCTCATTATGGATTTGATTTGAATTTCCCTGATGTCTAATGAAGTTAAGCATCTTTTCAAAAGCTTATTGTCCATTTATGTATATTCTTTGAAGAAATGTCTATTCAAACATTTTGTCATTTTTATGTGGTTATATGCCTTTTTATTGTTGAGTTGTAACTAATTTTTATATATTCTAGAAACTAGATCCTTATCTGATATATTACCTGAGAAAAGTTCTCCATTCTTTGGGTTTTTCACTTTAATTCATAGTATTCTTTGATAAACAAAAGTTTTTAGTTTTAACAAAGTTCAATTTACCTATTTTGTCTTTTGTTGTTTGTGCTTTCTGTGTCATATCTAAGAAAGCTTTACCTAACCCAAGACCATGAAGATTTATACTTGTTTCCTTGTAAGCATTTAATACTTTTATCTTTTACTTTTAGGTCTTTGATCCATTTTGAGTTAATTCTTGTAAATGGTATAATAGTCCAACTTCATTATTTTGCAGATGGACATCCAGTTGTCCCAGAAATATATGTTGCACACACTATTCTTTTCTTATTGAATAGTCTTTGCACACTTGTTGATAGTCAATTGATTGTAAATGTGAGGGCTTAGGAGTTGATTTCTGGACTTTTAATTCTATTTAATAAGTCTTTATGTTTATTCTTTTGTCAGTACCACACTGTCTTGATTACAGTAGATTGGTAAAATGCTTTGTATTGGAAACTGTGACTCCTCTAACTTTTTATTTTTCAAGATTGTTTTGGCTACTCAGCATCTTTTTTTTTTTTTTTTTTTTGCGGTAAGCGGGCCTCTCACTGTTGTGGCCTCTCTCATTGTGGAGCACAGGCTCCGGACGCGCAGGCTCGGTGGCCATGGCTCACAGGCCCAGCCACTCTACGGCATGTGGGATCCTCCCAGACCGGGGCATGAACCCATGTCTGCTGCATCAGCAGGAGGACTCTCAACCATTGCACCACCAGGGAAGCCCTACTCAGCATCTTTTAATTTTCATGTGTATTTTGGTAACATCTTGTCCATTTCTGCAAAAAAGGTAATTGAAATTTTGATAAGGATTGTATTGAATCTGCAGATCAATTTGGGAATATTGGCCCTTCAACTATAGTAAGGCTTCCAACCCATGAACACAGGTGTTTTTCCATTTTATCACACATTTGTAAATTTCTTTCAGTAGTGTTTTGTAATGTTGAGTGTACAAGTTGTGATTATTTAAATTTGTTACTAAGCATTTTATTTTTTTTGATGTTATGGTAAATGCAACAATTTTCTTGATTTAATTTTTATTTCCATATTGCTAGTGTATAGAAATACAACTTACATTTGTATGTTAAACTTATACCCTACAACTTTGCTGAACTTGTTTATTAGCTATTAGTTTTAATAGCTTCTTTAAGATTTTCTATATTTAAGATCATGTCATCTACAAAGAGAGAAAGTAACTTCTTATAATGAAACAAACGAGAATAAATTGCCAACACAAAATGAGCTAAAATCACAAAAGGCTTTGATAACCAGGCTGGATTGATCTGTTCATCATGTATAAAATAGTGTCAATTTAAACAAACTGTTTTTTTGTTTATGAATCTTTGTGTGATAAAAATATTATTATGCTCATTTAACATATAAAGAAATCTGAGGCATAGAAATTGTTGGGAGCTTGCCAAAGATTACACAGCTACTAAGCAGCAGAACAGGGATTTTAATGGAAGGTCTTATTCTATAGCCAATACACTAACCATTCTGTAGTTCTGACTTTAAGTAGCTTCCTTGTTCATAGCTTACAATAAATGTCAGTTGATAATATTTCTCATGCTCTGTAAATTTTTTTTTATCATAGTACTCTGAACTGAATAGAGCAGTGGTAAAATAAACTTCAGGACTTTATTGAAAAAATATTTTTGTATGAAAGAATCAGAAATAAACTAAAATGTTGTAATGGATTAGGCCCCTATGGGGCCTTCCCAGGACAGAGCCCTCCATGTCTTCTTCCTGCCTCATGTCTGTAGAAAAACTTTAGTCAAAGAATAAGTTTAATCAGAGAAATGAGAAAATGCAGAAGCAAAGGAAAGCAATCAAATAAGATAAAATAATAATAATTTAGCCATTAAACAAAGTCAAGTACTTTAATTTCTCATCAAGGCTATAAATAATATTCTTAGCCATATCCTTTGAGCTGTTTTGCAGATACTGAAACCCCCACCAGGTGGAAGAAGTTAACCACATGATGATCACACTATAGCCATGACATATGCTGCTCCATCTTACACAATTCCAAGAACTGGCCTCAAGGAAATGAAAACAAACCAACCCTGGAACTGAAGATTAACTGTACTTAAAACAATCAAGATGATGTTTATTAGGCCACTATATGACAAATTTCAAAATAATTGTCAGAGCTGACCATGCTGTTCTACACATAACCCCCTCCCTCAGGTTATGCACCCCTGAAACACCTCTTTAAAAGCTCTTGCCTCCTGATGGGAAGTGGGAAATTTGTTCTTTGGGACATAAATCAGCCTCCTCCTCAGGTTGACCTCCTGAATGAAGAAAACTTTCCTTTCCTACCAACACTTGTCTCTCAAGTATTGCCTTTCGAACAGTGAGCAGCCAAACCTGAGTTTGGTAACAGTGTTATATGAAGGAAGAATTGTTCTTTATTGAGATGTAGTCAATGTGCAATAAACTGTTCAGTAGATATTTGGCAATTGTATACACCTGAGTGACCACTACCCAAAATAAAGTATAAAACATTTCCACCTCCTCCCTCTCAAGTGCTCCTTGTTCTTCCCCAGGCATTTCCTTATCCAGTTAATATCCTATTTCCCAAACCACTATTCCTATACTTTCCAGAACCACTACATAATTTTGATAATCATAAAACTGTTTTAAGTTTGCCTGTATTTGGATCTAATGTAAACTGAATAACACTGTATATACTTTTATCTATCTGGATTATTTTGCTTAACATAATGTTTTTGAGATTTTGTGCATGTAGTTGTTTGTTCCTTTTTTTAATTGCTGATGAATTTTCCATTGTATTAGTTCTACCAAAATCTATTTATTTAATCTTCTGTTGATGGAGAGAGTGTTTCCAATTTTTGGACACCATGAATAAGTATGCTCTATGAATTCCAGTATAAGTCTTGTTTTGTTTTGTTGTTTCTCTTTTTAACATTTGTTTGCTTTCTCCTCATGAACAGTTATCTAAAGTAGTTATGCCTTATTGCATTCCTACCATCAAGGTATCAGAGTCCCACTTACTCCACATCATCACCAACATTTGTTGTTGTCAGCTTTTTTCTTTTTTTTTTAACCTTTCTAAGTGAATGGAATTGGTAGCTCGTTGTTTTATTTGCATTATTTTAATAACTAATGATGCTGAATAACTTTTATTCTGTGATTACTGGCCATTTTTATATCATCTTTTATGAAGTGTCTGCTAGGTCTTTTGCACTTTCCCTTTCTAATTATTCATATATATATATATATATATATATATGTATGTATTTCAGGTAATGTATTTCAAAGACTAGTGTAACTATTATTTATTACAGTGGAAAAAGGATAAAACTGCTATTATCTTTAACTTTTTGATTTATATTCACAAGTGACACTTAAAATTAATAAGGTTTGTGCATTAAGAATAGTATATACATTACACTAGTCTGAAAAGTATAACTTGAATATATATATATTATATTGCATGTACTTTTTTTCAGGGATTTTTTTGTTCCATTTTTTTTGAGATATAATTGACATATAACATTATACTAGTTTCAGGTGTGCAACACAATGATTCAATATTTGTATGTCAAAATCTGATAAATGATCACCACAAGTCTAATTAGCACCTAGTTAAAAGATCTCAGGGTCTTTTTATAGGATAGATTAGGCTACTGCAGACACAAGTCTTTGTCTTGTTTGCTACAATATCCACTACAGTAAGTCCCATACATATGAACCTTCACGTTGGGAAATTTCAAAGATACAAACGTGAGTTTGCATGTCCCATCACGTAAGTTAGTTCTCATGTCTGGCATACATTGTCATGTACATGCATCCTCTACAAGTGGTTGTACTTTTGTGTACTTTACTGTACAGTACTGTATAGAGCACAGTGGTACAGTATCTTTATTTCAAACCCAGGATGTCTAGAAACAAGCATAAAAGCAGTGGTGATGTAGCTGGTAGTATTGTACTTTTCAAGGTACTGTACTGTAAGATTAAAAATGTTTTATTTATTTTTTGTTTTCTATGTCTTATTTGTGTGAAAAGTAGTATAAACCTATTACAGTACAGTACTATATAGCTGATTGTGTTAGTTGGGTACCTAGGCTAACTTTGTTAGACTTATGAACAAATTAGACTAATGAATGTGCTCTTGGAATGGGACTCGTTCATATGTAGGGGATTACTGTATGTGTCTGTCACATATAAGATGCTTACAAGTTACTTATGGAATAAATGAATTGTTGTTTCCTGTGAAACCAAAAAATTTAATTACTGAGCAGTACATTATTTACTGTCCATTTTTGAGAACCACCATCCCTTAGTGAAGCACACACACACAGAGAGAGAGAGAGAAAGCCTAGTTTCAGATTCCAGTTCTGACATTTACTAGCTATGTGACCTTGGGGAATCACTTATCATCTCTGTGCCTCAGTTTCCTCATCTATTAAATAAGAATGATAATAGTTCTTACTAATATGTTGCTGTGAGATGTAAATGACTCATTATCCATAAAAACATAAGATAGTCATAGGGCATTTGGTTGTTATATAATTGTTTGCTATTATTATTATAGTTGAGAGTTTTGGATGAATGAAAACAAGACTTGCTCAGAAATTTTGGGAAATTTAACAGTGTTTACAGTGGAGGTGGAAGAGATTTTAGGCTAGCAGGTGGATGATGTGAGTACATTCAGCATGTTGCTTGGCTGGGAGAAGTGGACGTTAAAGTGAAGAAAGAAGTAGTAGAACCTTCATTCAAATGTACTCCATATCATAATGTTTCTTGAGTAGTTAAGTCTGGGACTTCTTTAGAGATACTTCTGCCCTAGTAAAAATATAGCTGCTAAATCAATAGACCAGACAACTACTGTCCACAAAATAATTATAATTAACACTCTTACAAACATTATCACAATTATATAATGCATATGAAAGCTTTTCATAAATTGCAAAAAGCTATACAAATTATATTAGTACCAAAAAGACTGCATTGGTGGGCGCCACTGGTAATTTCTTTTATATTTTATGGACTTTTCTCAGGTTTCTTACATCTCTGTAATCATGAAAGCTCTCATTTCCTCCACAGCTTTCTATCTACACTGATAGAAAGATCTCTCCTGTTTCTGACCTTTTTCTTTCTGTCTAGTCTCTTATCGCTCTCTGTCTCCCAGGCATCTCTACTTAAATGTCTTCCTATCACATCAAATTCACTATGCCTAAGACAAAATGTCTGATCTTTCCCTTAAGCCATTTCTTTTGTTTCTTCCTCTGTTGAAGATATAAAATTTTATCAGTATTTAAACACAGCCTTGAAAATACTAATCCTAAACACACAACAATGTATGTACAGATGTTTTCAATCACACCACAAAAAACTATATTTTTATTATTCTTCATGCATGAACTTTACTAATTTTAACAGTGTCACTTGTGCATATAAATCAAAGAGTAAAAGATAAGTGTAGTTTTATCCTATTCTCACTGTAATGGATAATATTTTCATTAGTCTTTGAAATATATTACCTGAAGAATTCACCTTCATAAGGACTACATAAAATTTGTTACACCTCTTCTAAGAATGGAAATATTAAACCTTAAACATACATAAAGAAAAGATTAAGCAATTGAAACTGAGAAGAGGGAGAAAATTGAGGTTTAAAAAGTTATTATAAGAAAATTCTTAAAAGACTGTTTTGAAAAGAAAGAGAACCAAGATTAAACATTAAAAGCCAATATTCCATTACTTTATTATATTAAACCAACAATTTTTGGTCTTTTAGGACATGTTAAAATTCTCAAAACATTACTCTATTTCCACAATATCCCAGTTAATGTATATTGTGTTGCCAAATTTTGTCAACCCTATTGTTCACCTTGAATTTATTATTTACATGTAAGCACTATAGCAATCCAAAACAAGGAGTAATTTTGGCTTCCAAGTTGCCAACAAATCAAAGTTTAGAGAAAATAATGCCTAAAATTTTTATCTTAATTGTTAACAAAAATCTTGTATTTATTTAAAATAATTTATGTTTTACTAATATGTTTTATGTGTTGTAGTTATGAGGGATGTACAAACTAATAACATACAGTAACTGTAACTTATGGTATTAATAAAATGAAAGTTTGGAATGATAATAAAATGACATAGATGAAATGCCCCATTTCTCCTGGGGGGAGTATTAAATCTTTCACAGGTGACTGATACTTTAGCTTAAGTTGAGTAGGTTTAGCTAAAAGATAAGTAGGTTTTTCCCTCTACAAGTAAAGAAGAAAAGAGCTATATAAGCTGAAGTTGTAAATTTTGCAAAGTGCATTAAATAATTAAAATAAAACTTTATGCAATTCAGTATAACTGTACTCAAGGGGAAAGGGATTGATACAGTAAGAAATAAGGCTAAAGATATAGTCTGAGGTCAAATTTAGACAAGCTTTATCTTCTTGTTAAATACTTCTGAGAATTGTATAATAAATAAACATATTAGTGATAGAGAGTTAGAGGAAAAACATCTTTTGCCATGACTCAATCTCTTGAAAGAGACAGAAAGTCCAGATCAAGCAAGCTTAATGAACTATCACAAAATAAGAATATATTTTCCGAGAACTGAAAAATCTAGAGTGAAGTTTGATTTCAGGCAAAGATAGTTCTACATTCTTATAAAAAAAAATTTCATCCTAGTGTCAACTTTTCTGGGTGTTTCCAGAGGGACTCTGCAAATACTTTCAAAAATATTCCCTAACAATCCATACATAGTTTATACTATGTAGAACACCTTTTCCAATATTTGCCTATAAATTTTATGTGTGATTTACTTGGCTTTAACTGAGGCACATGCCCAGGCCTGAATCAATACAGCTGGAGAGATACAAGGCTCTAACTGGCCAGATTAGATTAGATGCTCACTTCTGTAGCTGGAAGAAACATCAACCTTAATGATAAAACTGGTCTTTCTTTAAGAGGAAAAGATAGGGAAAAAAATGGCAGCTTCCACTTTCTATGTCTTAGAACAATCATTTTTGGAAACAAGCTACCATACTGAAAAAAAACCTCATGGAGAGGCCCATGTGGAGAATGAAGGAGGGCCTCCAGCCTGTCAGCCTGGCTGGGCTCTCTGGGAATAAGCAAGTGTGCATCTCCCTCTCTTGTGACTGAGCTGCCTTCAAAGTAAAACTTTTTGCTCTGTCACCCTGTTTCAGCTGATACCACATGGAGCAAAGTATCATTACCTTTAAGAAAAATCTTCCCAAAATTCAGACTCCTGAGCAAAATAAACAATTGTTGTTTAAACCCATTCAATTTGAAATGGTTTGTTACAGAACAATAGATAGCTAGAATGGATTTCTTGTACGTGGAAGTGGTATGCTGTCACCTGAAACCTAACATATGTGACATTCTACCAACTTGGATCAAAAAGGAAGGAGAGATTGTAAAATTTAAAAAAAAAGACTTTTAGATACCAAACCTTCTAGAAGCAAGTAATAGGCTCAATTGATCTCAGTGTGTCTGCAGTGTACAGCAGCTTGAAGCAAGATCTTAGTTCCCTGCCTGAGTATTGAACCTGGGCTACATGGGTGAAAAACAGGGAATCTTAACTGTTAGACCCCCAAGGACCAGTGGCTAGAAGCAGAGCTCTGGCTCTTACCTTCTTTGGTAAAAGAATTTCACAAACAGACCGAGATAGTAAAGCAAGCACAGAGCGTATTAGAAGCACAATGGTGTGGGAGAGAACATAAAGCAGCAGTTTATTTCAGACAGAAGCAAATCAGAGCTACACACTCAAATAAAAGTGTGGGCATCCTCACTAGTGAGGACCATGAAAGTGATGGTTTAGATCGCTTATATGGGGGGCAGTTTGCTTTGTTCCCTCTGGCCAATCACCTTGCTTGTTTCCCATATCTGATCTGACTCAGGGCCCTCCCTAAGGTGTGCATGTATCTTTTAGCCAAGATGGATTCCAGCGTGAGGATCTCTGGGAGGTTGGTAGAACATATTATGGGATACTGTCCCCTCCGTTTTTGACCCCTGAGCGACCTTTCTGTGCATGTGTAGTTGGGGAGGTCTCCTTGATCTTAAGAATGAAAGATGTGGTCATATTATTGATATCTTTCTACTCCAGCAGAGCTTAGTTCCTCTCCACTCCTGCTGTTATCGTTTTCCTTGAAATGTCAGTGGGAGACAAGCTCCAATTGCCCATCCAGACAAACTCCAGCTGCTCAGCCTGGGGCCCCATCTACCTCCTACCTCGTGGCTACTCAGTTGCGAAATGGGCCATTACTATGGAAAGGAAGGAGGATAAATTTCCTGGGACTGAGTCAATAAGTAAAAAGGATCAGAGATAGTAAGATTGGGCCCTACTCAGACACTAGGAGCTGCCACTAGCTCTGTAGCTCTGAAGAATTCTGCATGTTTCAGGTTTCTGTTACTGTCTTTTGGAACCCAGTCACAATCCAAGTGGCCCCATAGAGAGAGCCTTGTGAAGAGAAATAGGGTCGCTGGAAAATAACCAGCACATACTTACCCCATATGTGAGTGAGCCATCTTAGAAATGGATCCTCCAATCCCAGTTGAGCTGCCCTAACTGAAACCATGTGGAGCAGAGATGGACCATCTTATCCAACCAACCATGTCCTGCCCAAATTGCAGATTCTTGAGCACAATAAATTATCATTGCTCTTTTAAGTTACTACTAAAATGAGGGTAAATTGATACACAGTAAGGGATAATTATAACACCGGGTGGGACATATAGAACAGAAGATAAAAATGGGAATAAAGAAAAGTTGGGGGACTGATAGGAAACATTCTAAATGGAATTTCTTTTTCTGTCTCTCTTTTTTTTTTTTCCAATGTAAACCACAACCACCACCACCGCCCCACCCAAAAAAAAGAGCAAAAGACGGAGCTAGACCTAGGAAAGGAATGGGCTCCACTGAAGTGTTGAAGATGCTCAGGTATTAAAAATAAAGGTACTCGTATAAGATGAATATATAGCATTCCTCTAGTAAAGAACCAATGGAACTTTGAAGATGACATCTAAAAACCTGAAGTTTTTATCTTCTTGCTAGTAAATAAAATAGGAAGTTGTAGTATTCTTGACCATTATATACCTACTACAGATTTGATATTCACTATTGTTGTTCATAGTTATTAAGACCTTTTTTTAAAAAATTGAAATCAGCATATTAAGATTGCTTACAAGGATGCAACACTAGGCTGTCGTTTCTGTGATACCCTTCCATGTGTTGCTGGGTTGGCGTGTGTTGTGTCAAATGGCTTCAACTGAAGTGGTAAAGGGAAGACCCAGACCAGCAATCTCTGTCCTTGTGATAGAAAGCAAAGAATTTCAGACTACCCCTCCGGGCTTAAGTACAATGCAAATTTTATTAAAGCTTAGTTACACTCTCAGTGGGAAAGCAGGCTGTTTCTGCCAAGTAAAACCAGCACTTCTGTACAGGCTTAAGGGGTGTTTATAAGGAGCGTTCTGCGAGGAGGCAGGGCACAATCATTGGTGAGTGACAGGGGACCATTATTTGATTGACAGTCGCAAGTTATGTAACAAGTTCATTTGGGGGCATGCCCTTACCCTTGATTTGCTAAGAACAGCCCACCTGGGTCAGGGGGGTGGTGCAAAACCACCTGCAGATTTTATTTAATGATGGTATAATGAGTTTGAGTTTATTATAGGTTATAAACCTGTCAGGTCTGGGCATGTGCAGCCTGGGGAAATTCCCTCCTGGTGCTGTGCTCCCTCTTAACCAGGATAAATTGTCCACCACATGACCATAGTTTCACCCGTTCTGGGTGGGGTCAGTTCCCACATGGTTGGGGTGTGACGATTATTCCCTTCTTGTCTTTTCACCACTGTCATTCCCTTGCTGCTAATGTCTGATTAACTACCTAACACATGGAATAAGAGGAAGCTTAATGCCTAAAGTGATTCAGTGCATTTACGTAGGAAATCTCTGACCCAATTGTTAAGCTAACATTCCAGATATCATCTCTTTTCTTCACCACTATCATATTAGGTGCTCAATAGGTATTTTTTATTACATTCAGTAAATAGAAAATTTGGAAAATAAGACCATGATCACTAAGCTTAGATAACCACATGTATATGTGTGTGTGTATATATACATATACATATACATATACATATACATATATATGTTTGTTTTTGTGTATGTGTACATACAGATATATATGTATATATATACTATATGTAAATATTACATATATATATATATATATATATATATATATATATATATATATATATCCCAATTTAAGTTATATACTATAATGATGTATTTAAAACAACAACCAAAAAAGAAACAACAGGCCTAAGTTTGTGTCACTTGCCCTCAGGACAGAAAAAAATGAGACTTTATTGCAGTTTGAAGTTCTAGTAGGAATGGAATTTCTGCAATTTCCTAGTCAGCACTATTGAGGTAACCTTGTGTAAAACATTATTTTCTTCTATTTTTCTGATAATCTCCTTGTTCTGTCCCATTTCATAAAAAGCCTTTTATTTTATATAGCTCCTTGAAGTGCCTTTCTATTTACTAGATGGGGTGCTTCCCAATTCATGAATTGTTGAGTAAAGCCAATTAGGTCCTCAAATTTGCTTGGCTGAATTTTGTTTTTAACAGATTTGGTGGCAGAGATGGGATCAAAACAGCCTTCTGGAAGCTTTGGGGACAAGAAAAGCAGTGGTGGTTCCCCATGAACCCTTTGCATTCTCTGGCTTTCTTGACTTTTCCAAGGACCATTGGTGAATACCTCTTGGTTTGAGCTCTGCTGTCTTTGTAACAAGCCCCCAGGATAACTGACTTCCTTTTACAGGGCAAGTCAGCTTGAGCTAGTAGACATTTCTGCCTGAAGCCAAATTGACTTGACAGATGGTTTTGTCCAGAGCCAAGCCCTTAGCCTTGCAGGCTGAAATTTCCATGTTCCATAGAAATTGTTGGTGGATACTGGCTAGATTTGGACTGGGTCTGGGATCACACTAGTTATGCCAAACTGGGTCCAGTGGGAGGCTTCAGGTGAATAAAATTTTGTTTATTTGGAGTTTATTATATCTAAAGAGTTGGGCACACCACCTTCTGGCACACCTGTTTATTTTATATCTGAACACTGATCTCAGAAGCTATAGGTATTTATGAAAACAACAAAACCTTTTAAGCTTGTTTTGCCTCCTGAGAGCTTGGCCTGGTAGCCATCAGGTTGGGGTCTCCAAAATATGTTTGAATAAAAATGCGAGTTACACCCCATTTATGGCTAGAGATGACTGGACAAACATGTGGGTTGAACTGCATTTGTAGCCTGGGACCTATCAAACAGTTCTAATGGGAGACTTCAATGGCAGTTATGGGGAACATTCTGAATAGATAAGGTCATTTAAAAAGTTCACCTAGAAGCAAGGGCTCCCAAATCAAACAAATAGAATGGGACACATATTATTTTAATTAGTATGCACAAGCCTCTAAAAGTTCTTGAAATCCCCAAATAGCTTCTTTGAAGGATCCATTGCAAAAAGCTAACAAAAAAGTAAAAATAAAAGAGATAAAATCAAAGCTGAACTCAATTCTTTGGGAAATTGGAAACAACTATTTTTCTTGCAGATCTCTGCTCCTTGAAAGGAGAGAGGAGTGTCTACAGAAGTTCAAAGTTCACCTGACCTTTCTTTGTCCAAACCCCCAAGCCTCCCCTATTCCTCTCAAAATGCTTGAAAAAATCAGGACATTGGAAACAGAATCGTCCTGCAATTAATCTGTGTTTTTGTGATGCAGATTTCCTGCCCCCTTCCCCAGTCTTCTCTAGGACCTAAGAGTCATTCTTTGAAATGCAAACTTTAAGAAGAGGTTTTTTTGTTTTTGTTTTTTTGTTTTTGTTTTTTCATAAGGAAGAGAGAGAGAGGAGGTATTTGGAAATTGCACTAATAAGAAATTTTATAAATCTTCTGCACAAATATTAGTAACTATGTCTCTGTATGTATCTATATGTTTGTGTGCTTGCCTATATGTGTATGGTGTAGTTGTGTTATATTTTTATATCTCTAGATGATATTGACAAAATTAATTAGTAAAAGAGCTCGATTTAGCTGGTTTGAAGGCAAGGACTGTAAGGATTAGGCATGCTAAACTTCTCAGCAATATGTCAGAAACTAACCCAAATGTTATTCAAATTCTCATGATCTGGGCTAATCCTCCATTATTGAAAGCTAATTTAAGTTTATTGGTTTAATTAAAACAGACATCTTTAAAATTAACATTAAATATCATGCATATAAAGAACTTTTATTCAACCTGGATTTACTTGTCATAGTCATGTTATCTTTGTAGCAAATTTGTCAGCAAATTAATAGCACTATAATAAATAATAATAACTTAGAACAAAGGCTGATTTTATCTAATGTCTCATCTAGTTCTCATTGGTAATCCAAACGTGTTGAGAGCAAATGATTTAGGTATATGTAAGTGGAATAAGAGTTTATAGATAAACTTTTTAGCAACAATTATATTTTATGGTATGTGTACTTTAAAATAACTTCTGGGCTTCCCTGGCGGCACAGTGGTTGAGAGTCTGCCTGCTGATTCAGGGGACACGGGTTCGTGCCCCAGTCTGGGAAGATCCCACATGCCACAGAGTGGCTAAGCCCATGAGCCATGGCCCCTGAGCCTGCGCATCCAGAGCCTGTGCTCCACAAAGGGAGAGGCCACAACAGTGAGAGGCCCACATACAGAAAAACAAAAACAAAAACAAAAAAAAAACTTCCTAAATATGTTTGGTGACTAAAAACTTTAGAGTTTTGCCTAATTATTTCCAAATAAAATAAAATAGTGTAACATTATGTACTGATCACGAGTTTATCTACTTTTTAATTCCTATTGCAGAGATACTAAAGATAAATGTAAGTCTTTAATTAAATGTATCTTGTGTTACATTGAAAGATTGCACTGTGAAAAATGTGTTTCTAGAAAGTATGAAAAGTATTAATAAATTTAAATTTACCAATATAAAAAATCACCAGTATGATATACACTTCACAATTGTTTACTTCTTAGTTTTCACTAGAAAGCAAAGTTTCTAAAAGTTAAGAATTCTAACTAGTATATGTAATTAAAGCTACTAGAAATAATAAGGGGAACAACTATATATGCAAGGAAAGTAAGAACTTTTTGGCTAAGAAAGGTATGATGTATGAAGATAGATACTTGTTAAGGGAAATGAAGGTGATTTTATCTAAACTAAAACTTTTGGTTACTTCAGAATGAGAAAGAAGAAATGAAAGACAAGCTATGGACATAGAAATGTGGTAAGGAGAGAAAAAGAAAAGTAGAGAAAGAACCCTGTGTAATCAAGCCAGTTAAAATTAAATTGATATTGTGGGGAGTTTAAGAGTGAGCTTTAATATCATTACTGTACTTATGTAAAACTATAAATTAATGTTCTTTCCTGCCCTAAAAGGACAAATTATTATTGGATTATTGGTCTACTCTTGATAATAAGAAATTATGAAATGTTTATCTTTACCTTTTAAAGTATTCTGCCTAGAAAACAGGATTCTGTAATTTTCCAAGATAATTCCCTGTATAACTTAAACTTAGTACTCCCAAAATTAAAAGAGTTAAGTTTTGCTCACAATTATGTAACATTCTGAAATGGCTGTCTCAAAATTGAGACTCATATCAAAAAGACTGAACCCAAGTATCAGGAAAATGCCCTCACTGACTTTCATGCAAAGGCAGCAGCAACAGAATCTGTAAAGATTATGGCACAGGTGGATGGAGTCCATTCTGCTTTTGTGAAAAATTACCCTCATACCAGATTTTTGTCTTCTGATGTTCTTGTAGCATGGCAAGAGTCAGCTCCTAAATCAGAGAGATTAAAGGAACAACCAGGACTATGGGAAAACCAAGAAGTCTGCTGCATTCTCTCTGGCTCCTTGGCTAATCCCATTTTTCAGTTTTTGCATTTTTTAACCAATCATAATGTATTTAAGAAAAACTATTTTTGTCCCTAAAATATTAGACCTCCTTTCTCTGGATCTTTTACCACCTGGATTTCATTCAAAGACCACTTAGTATGAGGTTTTGATATGCTTTTGTTATCTTATGCCTATATTCCAGACTCATTGAAGATTTCCCCTGCCTCATGGGTGATACCCTCATGGTGATAAAGAAACTTAGAAATATGTTTCCCTCTTGGGATATATCTTACACAATCTCCAGTGATCAAGACATTCATTTCATTGGACAAATCATATAAGCCTTAACAAGAACCTTACAAACTTCTAGGAATTATCACTGTCACTTTCACCCTCAGTAATCAGGCAAGGTTGAGAGAATTATTGGAAAAAATGTATTCAAGCAGAATAAAAAATAACATGGAACTAAATGAACATGGGACTAAAACAGTTTATAATTTTGATTTTTTTCTGTTTAAAATTTTAATGTTTTAAATGTTTTTCCAGATTTAAAGAAATCTTTTCTCTTAATCTATCAACAGTTTGTTAAAATGTACTTCTGTGAAAAAAGATGAGACCTTTGCTTTTTCTCTCCACCTCATGATCCCTTCAAAATTCAGAAACTTTCAGTGAGTATTCTTTTTTTAAAAAATGTATTGAAGTATAGTTGACCAATGATACTATTTTAGTTTCAGGTATACAACATAGTGATTTGATATTTTGATAGGTTATACACCATTCAAAATTATTATAAATATTGACATGGTTCCCTATACAGTACATTGTAGCACTGTGACTGTGACTTTTTTATTCTATAACTAGTAGTTTGCACCTCTTTTGCCTATTTCATCCCTCCCTCCACCTCTCTCATTTCTGGTAAACCCTAGTTTGTTTTCTGTATCTGTGAGTCTATTTTTGATGTATTATATTGGTTTATTTTATTTTATTTATTTATTTATTTATTTTTAGATTCCACATGTAAGTGAAAACATTTGGTAGTTATTTTTTCCTGTCTGACATATTTTACTAAATATAATAACTTCCAGGTCTATCCTTGTTATCAAAAATGGAAATATTTCATTATTCCTTATGGTTGAGTAGTATTCCATTATATATATCCCATCTTCTTTGTCCATTCACCTATCAATGGGTACTTAAGTTGTTTCCATTTAAGGGTGTTTACAAACAATATGCCTGGTAAGGGATTAATATCCAAAATATAAAAAGAGCTCATACAATTCAATATAAAAATTTAAATGAGAAGAGGACATAAATAGACATTTTTCCAAAGAAGACATACAGATAGACAAGAGGCACATGAAAAGATGTGTAACATCACTAATCATCAGGAAAATTTAAATCAAAGCCACAATGAGATAAAAACTTACACCTGTCAGAATGGCTATCATAAGAAGACAATAAATAACAAGTGTTAGCAAAAATGTGGAGAAAAGGGATTCCTAGAACATTGTTAGTGGGAATGTAAATTGGTACAGCCTCTATGGAAAACAGTATAGAGGTTCCTCAAAAAATTAAAAAAATGAATTATCATACAACCTAGCAACTCCATTCCTGGGGTTTATCCATAGAAAATAAAAATACCAATTAGAAAAGATAGGCACACTTCAATGTTTATATAGCAGCTTTATGTACAGTAGCCAAGATATGGAAGCAAGCTAAGTGCCCATCTCAGTGAGTATTCTTATTTTCATGACAATATATTTATTTGCATAAATTCAACAAGAATCTGTTCTCCTTATAACAGGATACTATTGGAAACATTGGCTATATTTCCAAGGTTTTCGCTGAAATTGCATTGCATGTAAAATTTGATGGTCATCTTTTTGGCTTGGTTTCCTTGTCTCAGACTTTTGAGAGTTCAGTCTAAAACTCCTTATAAAAAGTATTAACAAAGCATTCTTAAAAAGAAATTATATAGTTAATCAGTATTCTTGTTGCACTTATATAAAAAATCAGGCCAACTTTAATACAAAAAAATGTATTGTGATTATCTTTTGTAAAATAATGAGGGCAATTGTAGAGAGAAAACTTATGTTTGTACCTTTGTAGATATTATGATCTAGTCCTGTAAATTGTCTTTGTGGTTTGTTATATACCTGTATACTAGACTAGATTCTGAATTCTTCTACTTTTCTTAAGTATCTATCTATGACTCACAAAACTAACATTTCTAATTTTCTCCCATCCTTCTGATTTGGAATCACTAACAAAAATAAATACCTTTAAATCTCCTTAGAAGAGAATGTACCACATCCTACTCACTACCCAGGAGAGTGTCAAACTTCAGGGACGTGAACCTTATATATACATATCACAACTGAAGAAGAAGACCCCACCCAGCATCTGGCCCTGTACAAAAGATAGAGACCTCCAAATCAAATTGACAAAGAAGAGAAATAGCTAACATTAAGGTAGACTGCTTCCGTCCAAGACAATGGACGTACTTTAATCAAACATGAAATCCTATCTCCTTCTTATCCTTTCTTAACTCAAACATTGACCTTGAAATATAATGCCTTCATCTGTATACCCCAGGTTATTACTAGAAATGGGAGGCAAACTTTCAGACTGCTGGATTTATCATCAAATTTGTCATCTATCCTTAAGTACCTAGATCAGATTTGCCCTGTTCATAAAGAGATCTCACAATCAGCACCCATCTTTGCAAGGCATTTAGAAAGACTTTATTTCAGGCTAGAATGTTCTCTTTCTGCATGCACTAAAAACCTGACTCACCTTTGTCTTAAACAGGTAAATGTAGCAATCTCTGTGAATAAAGCAATTCCCTGGTTAGGAATAGATACAAATCAGAATGTGATCAGAAACCTGTCCTTAACTCTTAAAGACATTGCAGATTCTGTTTTTGAGACATTAGCTTCACAGCAGAGATCCATAGACTCTTTGACCAAGATTGCTCTTGAAAATAGGGTAGACTTTGATTACATTTTAGCTGAGCAAAATGTATCTGGGCTTTTGCCAACACCTCCTGCTCTACATGAATTGACACTTCTAGAGAAGTTAAAATGCAGTTACATAAGATAACTGAGCAATCAACTTGGTTGAAAAGGGTAATCCTTCAATGGGGTCCTTTCTTGATTTTTTTGAGGCTTTGGGCACATGGAGTACACTACAAACATTGGGAAGTATCCTGTTAATAATCACAATTCATTGTATTCTCTCAAAAGCTTTAAATGAAGATTTGCAGGAGCTAGCTACCAAGCAAACAATCCTAGGTCTAGAACACCAAAAAAGAAACAGAGAGAGAATTCCCTGGTGGTCCAGTGGTTAGGACTCCATGTTACTAATTACGTGTAACTACTTCAGGGTTCAATACCTGGTCAGGGAAATAAGATGCAACAAGCCGTACTGTGCAACCAGAAAAAAAAAAAAGAACTCTAATAAAAAAGAAAGAAGGAAAAGAAGCAGAGAATGACAAATTTAAGGATTATGAACGTGCAACTGTGACCTGTGAATGTCACAGGGATTAACCAAATATGTATGACTTATGGATACCACACCAAACAATAACCAATCTGCAAAAACTATAGATCAGTAGCTGACAGTGGTGTTAATAAGTTAAAATTTGACCACATCTCTCAGAGAGACTGGGAGATTGATCAAAAGGGTGAATTGTTTAAAAAAAAATAAGAAGAAGAGAAAAGAACCAACCTATTCAAGGTGAAGTAATTTGTCCCAAGAATGGCAAATCAAGACTTAATTACAGGAGGACCTTCAAGATGGTGGAAGAGTAAGAAGTGGAGATCACTTTTCTCCACACGAATACATTAAAAATACAGCTACATGTGGAGTAACACCTACAGAATAGCTACTGAATGCTGGCAGAAGACCTCAGACTTTCCAAAAGGCAAGAAAATCCCCATGTACCTGGCTGTGTGGCTGACAGGGTCTTGGTGTTCCAGACGGGTGTCAGGCCTTAGCCTCTGAGGTGGGAGAGCCAAGTTCAGGACATTGGATCACCAGAGACCTCCCAGCCCCATGTAATATCAATCAGCAAGAGCTCTCCAGGAGATCTCCATCACAAGGTAAAGACCCAGCTCCACTCAATGGCCAGTAAGCTTCAGTGCTGTACACCCCATGCCAGACAACTAGAAAGAGAGGAACACAACCTCACCCATTATCAGAGAGGCTGCCTAAAATCATAATAACTTCACAGACACCCACAAACACACCACTGGATGTGGTACTGCCCAGCAGTAAAACAAGATCCTCCCTCATCCACCAGAACACAGGCACCAGTCCCCTCCACCAGGAAGCCTACACAACCCATTGAACCAAGCTTACTCACTGGGGACAGAAAACAAAGACAATGGGAACTACGAACATACAGCCTGTGAAAAGGAGACCCCAAACACAGGAAGTTAAGGAAAATGAGAAGACAGAGAAATATACAGCACATGAAGGAGCAAAGTCAAAACCCACCAGACCAAACAAATAAAGAGGAAATAGGCAGTCTACCTGAAAAAGAATTCAGAGTAATATAGTAAAGATGATCCAAAATCTTGGAAAGAGAATGGAGAAAATACAGGAAACGCTTAACCAGGACCTAGAAGGACTAAAACACAAACAAACAATGATGAACAACACAATAAATGAAATTAAAAATTCTCTAGAAGGAATCAATAGCAGAATAACTGAGGCAGAAAAACGGATAAGTGACCTGGAAGAAACAATAGTGGAAATAACTACTGCAGAGCAGAATAAAGAAAAAAGAATGAAAAGAATTGAGGATAGTCTCAGAGACCTCTGGGAAAATATTAAACGAACCAACATTCGAATTATAGGGGTCTCAGAAGAAGAAGACAAAAAGAAAGTGACTGAGAAAATATTTGAAGAGATTACAGTTGAAAACTTCCCTCATATGGGAAAGGAAATAGTCAATCTCAATTCCAGGAAGCACAGAGAGTCCTATACAGGCTAAACCCAAGGAGACACACACCGAGACACATATTAATCAAACTATCAAAAAATAAATACAAAGAAAAAATATTAAAAGCAGCAAGGAAAAAATAACATATAGAGGAATCACAATAAGGTTAAAAGCTAGAAACTCTGCAAGCCAGAAGGGAATGGCAGGACACATTTAAGTGATGAAAGGGAAAAACCTACAACCAAAATTACTCTACCCAGCAAGGATCACATTCAGATACGACAGAGAAATTAAACCTTTACAGACAAGCAAAATTAAGAGAATTCAGCAACACTAAACCAGCTTTAAAACAAATGCTAAAGGAACTTCTCTAGGCAGGGAACACAAGACAAGGGAAAAACCTACAATAGCAAACCGAAAACAATTAAGAAAATGGTAATAGGAACTTACGTATGGATAATTACCTTAAATGTAAATGGATTAAATGCTCCAACCCAAACACATAGACTGGCTGAAAGGATACAAAAAAAAAAAAAAAAAAAAAAAAAGACCCATATATATGCTGTCTACAAGAGACCCACTGCAGACCTAAGGACACAAACAGACTGAAAATGAATGGATGGAAAAAAGTATTCCTTGGAAATGGAAATCAAAAGAAACCTGGAGTAGCAATTCACATATCAGACAAAATACACTTTAAAATAAAGACTATTACAAGAGACAGAAAGAACACGGCATAATGATCACAGGATCAATCCAAGAAGAAGATATAACAATTTTAAATATTTATACACTGCAAACAGGAGCACCACAATTTATAAGGCAAATGCTAACTGCCATAAAAGGGGAAATCAACCGTAACACAATAATATTAGGGATCTTTAACACCCCACTTTCACCAATGGACAATTCATCCAAAACGAAAATAAATAAGGAAACATAAGCTTTAAATACACATTAAACAATATGAACTTAATTGATATTCAGAGGACATTCCATACAATAACAAGAGAACATACTTTCTTCTCAAGTGTTCAGGAACATTCCCCAGTATAGCTGATATCTTGGGTTGCAAATCAAGGCTTGGCAAATTTAAGAAAATTGAAATCATATCACGTATCTTTTCTGACCACAATACTATGAAACTAGATATCAATTACAGGAAAAAATCTGTAAAAAATTACAAACACATGGAGGCTGAAAAATACACTACTAAATAACCAAGAGATCACTGAAAATAATCAAAGAAGAAATCAAAAAATACTTAGAAACAAATGACAATGAAAACATGAAGACACAAAACTTATGGGATGAAGCAAAGGCAGTTATAAGCGGGAAGTTTATAGTAATACAAGCCTACTTCAAGAATTAAGAAACTTTTCAAATAAACAACATAACCTTACATTTAAAACAATTAGAGAATCGAGAACAACAAAAAAAAAAACCCCGAAAGTTAGTAGAAGGAAAGAAATCAGAACGATCAGATCAGAAAAAAAAATGAAAAAGAAATGAAGGAAACAATAACAAATATCAATAAAATTAAAAATTGGTTCTTTGAGAAGATAAACAAAATAGATAAACCACTAGCCAGACTCATCAAGAAAAAAAGGAAGAAGACTCAAATCAGTAGAACTAGAAATGAAAGAGAAGTAACAAATGACACTGCAGAAATACAAAGAATCATGAGAGATTACTACAAGCAACTATATGCCAATAAAATGGACAACCTGGGAGAAATGGACAAATTGTTAGAAAAGCACAACCTTCCAAAACTGAACTAGGAAGAAAAAGAAAATATAAACAGACAAATCACAAGCACTGAAATTGAGACAGTGATTAAAAATCTTCCAAAAACAAAAGCCCAGGACCAGAGGCCTTCACAGGAGAATTTTATCAAACATTTAGAAAAGAATTAACACTTACCCTTGCCAAACTCTTCCAAAATATAACAGAGGGAGGGACACCCCCAAACTCATTCTAAGAGGCCACCATCACACTGATACCAAAATCAGACAAAGATGTCACAAAGAAATAAAATGACAGGCTACTATCATGGATGAACATAGATGCAAAATCCTCAACAAAATACTAGCAAACAGAATCCAACAGCACATTAAAAAGATCATACACCATGATCAAGTGGGATTAATTCCAGAAATGCAAGGATTCTTCAATATACACAAATCAATCAACGTGATACACCATATTAACAAATGAAGGAGAAAAACCATATGATCATCTCAATAGAAGCAGAAAAAGATTTTGACAAAATTCAACACCATATACAGTAAAAACCCTCCAGAAAGTAGACATAGAGGGAATCTACCTCAACATAATAAAGGCCATATACGACAAACCCACAGCCAATATCATTCTCAATGGTGAAAAACTGAAAACATTTCCTCAAAGATCAGGAACAAGAGAAGTTTGTCCACTCTCACCACTATTATTAAATATAACTTTGGAAGTTTTAGACACAGCAATCAGAGAAGAAAAGGAAATAAAGGAATTCAAATTTGAAAAGAAGAAGTAAAACTGTGACTGTTTGCAGATGACATGATACTATACATAGAGAATCTTAAAGATGCTACCAGAAAACTACTAGAGCTAATCAATGAATTTGGTAAAGTAGCAGGATACAAAATTAATGCACAAAAATCTCTGGCATTCCTATACACTAATGCTGAAATATCTGAAAGTGAAATTAAGGAAACACTCACATTTACCATTGCAACAAAAAGAATAAAATACCTAGGAATAAACCCACCTAAGGAGACAAAAGACCTGTATGCAATAATCTATAAGACACTGGTGAAAGAAATTAAAGCATTTACAAACAGATGGAGAGATATACCACATTCTTGGATTGGAAGAATCAACATCGTGAAAATGACTATATTACCCAAAGCAATCTACAGATTCAATGCAATCCCTATCAAACTACCAATGGCATTTTTCACAGAACTGGAACAAAAAATTTCAAAATTTGTATGGAAACCCAAAAGACCCCAGATAACCAAAGCAATTTTGAGAAAGAAAAATGGAGCTGGATGAATCAGGCTCCCAGACTTCAGACTATACTACAAAGCTGCAGTAATCAAGACAGTATGGTACTGGCACAGAAACAGAAATATGGATCATTGTAACAAGATAGAAAGCCCAGAGATAAACCCACACCCATATGGTCACCTTATTTTTGATAAGGGAGGCAAGAATATACAATGGAGAAAAGAGAACCTCTTCAATAATTGGTGTTGGGGAAACTGGATAGCTACATGTAAATGAATGAAATTAGAACACTCCCTAACACCATACAGAAAATGAATTCAAAATGGATTAAAGATCTAAATGTAAAGCCAGACACTATAAAACTCTTAGAGGAAAACATAAGCAAAATACTCTATGACATAAATCCCAGCAAGATCCTTTTTGTCCCACCTCCTAGAGCAATGGAAATAAAAACAAAAATAGACAAATGGGACCTAATGAAACTTAAAAGCTTTCCACAGCAAAGTAAAACATCAATAAGACAAGATCACAACCTTCAGCATGGGAGAAATTATTTGCAAATGAAGCAACTGACAAAGGATTGATCTCCAAAGTTTACAAGCAGAAAATGCAGCTCAATATCAATAAAACAAACAACACAATCCAAAAATGGGTAGAAGGCTAAATAGACATTTCCCCAAAGAAGATATACAGATTGCCAACAAACACATGAAAGGATATTCAACACTACTAATCATTAGAGAAATGCAAATCAAAACTACAATGAGGTATCACCTCACACCAATCAGAATGACCATCATCAAAAATTCTACAAACAATAAATGCTGGAGAGGGTGTGGAGGAAACAGAACCGTCTTGCACTGTTGATGGGAATGTAAATTGATACAGCCATTATAGAGAACAGTATGGAGGTTCTTATAAAACTAAATATAGAACTACTATACCACTCTGCAATCCCACTACTGGGCATACACCCTGACAAAACCATAATTTAAAAAGAGGCATGTACTACAATGTTCATTGCAGCTCTATTTACAATAGCCATGATATGCAAGCAACCTTAGTGTCATCAACAGATGAATAGATAAAAAAGATGTGGCATATATATATATATATATATATATATATATATATATATATATAAAATGAAATTCAGTTATTTGTAGTGAGGTGGATGGACCTAGAATCTGTTATACAGAGTGAAGTATGTCAGAAAGAGAAAAAGAAATACCGTATCTTAACACATATATATGGAATCTAAATAAAAATAAAAAATGGTTATGAGGGACCTAGGGGCAAGACAGGAGTAAAGATGCAGATGTAGAGAATGGACTTGAGGACACAGGGAGGGGAAAGGGTAAGCTGGTATGATGTGAGAAAGTGGCATGGACTAATATATACACCACCAGATTTAAGAAAGATAGCTAGTGGGAAGCAGCTGCATAGCACAGGGAGATCAGCTCGGTGCTTTTTGATCACCTAGTGGGGTGGGATATGGAGGATGGATGGGAGACGCAAGAGGGAGGAGGTATGGGGACATATGTATATGTATAGCTGAATCACTTTGTTATATAGCAGAAAGTAACACACCACTGTAAAGCAATTATACTCCAATTAAGATGTTAACATTTTTTAATAAATTAAAAATAAAAAAAATATGTGTTAAAGTTAAAATTGTAGCTAAAGGTAATATATGCATGAAAAATATGTCATTTTTGTCATACACTAGACTCTTGAGTGGATAGGAAAAGGGAAATATAAAGAAATTTTATCCTAAATGGTTTAATTTTTTTAATTAAATTTAATATAAACATTTAAAAATTAGAAGATAAGCCTTAAACCAGAAAATATATCATAAGGAAAAAAGAGGAGAAATAAAAAAAGAAAGAAAAGACACTTACTTATGGTCCAACTACTTAAATACAATTATTATTAACATACTGATGTCTCAATTATTTTATTTATAAAAGTGTTTTATAAAGATGAAAAAATATTTACATCTACTTAAGTATCTTTTAAATGTTTAGTTTTGAGAAGCAACCCCATGGTACTTCTTTTTTTTCATAAACTTCAGTAGTAACAGCTTTTAATTTCCAGATAATTTTATGTTCTCTATGTACATTTAAAAAAATAATGGCGATTTTACCTTTATCACAGTTTCTTGGTCCTTACATAAAGAAAACGCAAATATTAATTTGGTTATGTTTGTCATGTTTATGTACTATATTTGAGAATATTTTTAGATATTCTAAAAATGTATTCTTTCAAGAAGAAGAATTGAATTATCAGATTCAGTGGGTCACCAGAACTTAACTGAGCTCCTTTCCACTCCCATTTAACCTATGCTATACTTAGCCTTCTCACTCTAAGTGTGTGTATGTGTGTGTGTGTTGTGTGTGTGTGTGTGCAACTGTGAGTATGTGTAATGTATGTTTACCCTGTTGTACTAGTTTGTAGTGGGAGAAACCCAGCCATTATTTTCAGAATTGTCACCACCTTATCAGGAGAGCCAGCTCCTTAATTTGGATCTGGATTTACTCTCTAAAATAATTTTTCTCCCAGACCTCAAAGTATCTGGGGATTTTCTGAGCACTAATATTAAAAACAGAAAATGATTGGCACATTGTTGCAAGTAATATACACATGTGCCATCTACTTTTCTATGATTGGCAAATTCAGAGATTCTAATTACTATTCATAATTGAAGAAAGTATATTGTTTAAATAACACTGTTCTAATGATGAAAATTAGAATTTGAAGTGGTTGGCCTTTGTTATATGATCTGTACCTTTCAAGTTCTTTTACATTTTTATTGATCCTCTTATTTTGATATGAATATTTATACCACTTTTCTGTTTCAACTATTGTTTTAGGAAGTGTTAATTCCCTCTTTGGATACATTTACTCAGTTTTTAATTTTAGGCTTGTTAGCTAGACTATCATCTTCCTTCCTCTCAAGATTCTAACTGAAAGGCAAAAATAGAATATAGAATAGAGGCTGAATACTAAAATTAGATCATATTTGCCCTGAGAGAACAAGATGCAGGGCAGAAAGATATAATTCTAGAAATGAGTACTTAACCCAGTGATTCCTTTCAGTCACACTGGTGGCGGAGGTCATCATCAAGACGACATGACTGTCAGCTCATCTGAGAACTGGACCTGAGCAATTGGAAGCTCTTCATCTCTCTTTTGGACTTAGAAAATGATACTCCCTCCACTGGGTCCACAGTGAGAGGCATTTTCAAGGATGCAGACTTGAGGGAGCAATGTGCTGTTGAGATCTTCTGGATGGTATACTTGAATGAACTGAGTTAAGTCCTCTACATGAACTTTTAAGATTTGGAAAGTGGGTGTGGAAATCTACTAATCTTGCTTCTGTTCAAAACAAGCCTCAAAAGTAAAAATTGTTAAATTTAAAAATTGTTAAAATTATTAAAATTGTCATCTACCAGTCTAGAGTGTTCTGCCTCTTTCTTCAGTCCTCCATTATCTCTGTGTATGGGCGCTGGTTTCAGTTTACACTCAGGAATCTCCCAAAATTTCAAACCGACAATTGGTGAGCCAGCCAAGAGACCAAAGAAATGGGTTTTGGAAAAGTGGCATCCCTTAAGAAAATATCACATTAGCCACTGACCTTTATGTGGGGAGGTGTGACCATTTTAGATGTTTATGGATGGCCCCATGGGTACAGAGACACCCCCAAAACATGGACTACTTTCATTTATCTGTTTGCAGAACTGCTCATAGTGTACCACTGCAAAGAAGGGAAACAAATGGCTGCTGTAGTGGGCTGGTCTCTACTGTGGGCAGTTCAGATGGCCACTGATGCCCAACTAGAGGCTGAAGCGTGACTTAAAAAGTTGGAAGAAGTGCTAAGCTTAAGGAAGGATTTGTCCACTACTCTGCTAGTTTCAAGCTTAGCTGAGAAGGTATGAGAGTAGGATAGTAACTTATTAGTGTGCCATTTTGCAAAGCTAGGAAGGATTAAGGTCTGAGTGCTTATGGCAAGGCCTGATTAGGATTCCATAAGGTAGAATCCTTGGGAAACTGAGGAGAGAGAATGGGAGGCTGTTGTGATAATTGACAATGAAACAGATGGAGTGGATCGTGTTGTCTGGTCCCTAACATAAATAAAATCCTAAGTAGTAATTACTTTAGACTTCCAATAATAGAGAAATATACCCCAAAACTCCTAGGAGAAACCTTGCATTTTTTCTCTTCCCTTAAAGTTGTAAATCCTATCATGACTTTGAAATGTAAATACTGCCCCCTGAGACTGAAAGAAAAAAAAAATAAGAGGGGGAAGGAGAGGCTTTTTATAATATAGACTGTCATGAAGCTTCCTTACACAAAATCTAGTCCACAGACTCCATAACATTACCCATCAAGGGCTAAAGTTTGGGAGTGAAAGCTATAGGGTCTCTGTTTGTGTTTGCATGTTTATGTATGTCATTAGATGTATGTTATCTATATGTAATGTTTTTCTACCTCCAGAAGGTATTGTCAAAATTAATTTGGAAAGAGCTCTATTTAACTGGCTTAAAGACAAGTAAGACTTTAATATCAATAGTGTACTTACATAAAATGAAAAATTTAGTTATTTAGTTATTTTTATTTACAATAATTGTTTTTCTCTAACGCTTTTGCAAAAGTGTTCCTGCAAAAGTGCTTTTCCTTCAAGAAGATTCATGGAAAAGACTCTGACAAGTACACATTTCCGATAACTAAGATCAACTTGCCTTCACATTGGCAGGGCAATAATGGACCTTTTAAAGGATTCCCCAGGGCTACCTACACAATCCCACAAAATGTTATGGTATGGTAGCCTGAGACCTGTGCCTGTTCTCTTTTCCTTGTCAGTAAAATGGATCTGTTACATTGATGATATAATGTTAATATGTGAAGATTTGCCTCTGCTGCAGGACATTCTGAAGTCTTTGCTGGAATATCTACAAGGAAGAGGATGGGCAGTGGGAATTCACAGGAAATTCAAGACCTGAATTATCCCAGAAGCTGTGGTTGATAACGTATAAGGCTATCCAATCCTTAAGAATGTGAACAAGATGCAAACTAGGGATTTGGGGGTTTTGGTGTACTTTTATTCTCCATCTGGCATAGGGCTTCCATCCCTTATTCTGCTTGGTAAACAAAGTACATGTGCGGGACTGGGGATCAAGCAGCCAGCCACCTTTGAGAAGGCAAAGATACCAGCGAGTCAGATCAAAGCTCTGGGCATCACCCAAGCAAGAATACCATTTGAGTTAGATGTGTATTTGAGTACAGGAGGTATGAGTTCGGGACTGTGGCAGAGACATCTGAATGAGAGAATTTGTAGGATTTTGGTCTCAGGTCTGGAAGGCAGTAGAAATCCAATATATCCCCATAGAGCAATAGCCCTTAACAGTGTACATAGCAGTCCTCCAGGTAGAGCCTCTCATAAAGGAACAGCATGTCATGGTAAAACCTTTCCTTCCTATCAAGGTGTGAGTTGAGAATATGTTCCATCAACCCATCTCTGCCATGGCTCAAATCCCCGCTATGACTAAGTGGCAGCCTATTTGCAGCAGAGGAGTGCCCTGTCTGCTAGACCACTGTCTATAGAAATGCAGGTGCTACTAGGATATAAGTATGTAGATCTTCCAAATGGCTCAGCTCCTATTCCTGTGGTAGCCCCCGTGGCCTTTATTGAAGGAGTAGGAGAAACTCCTACTGATGCCTAGTATACAGATGCCTAGAAACAGAGTCAAACTGTAGCCTTCAGTGGACTGAACTCAGAGCAGTTTGGCTGGTGATCATTCATGAGCCCTGTCCATTAACTCTTTGGACTGACAGTTGCACTGTTCTAAAACTTATGGCCTGGACAATGGGAAACTAAGGGAGGGATGATCATGAATAAACCCTTGTGGGGTCAGAATATGTGTGGAAAGGCATTTGGGTCCACCTGCAAGAGCCTGAGGCAGACCTACGTGTTTTCCACATCCTGGCTCATAAAACACTTATGCCCCTGGGTACCTAAGGATACAAGTGAACACTCTGAGTGATCCAACCCCCAGCCTAGGGGATTTAATAAATCAGTGGTCCAAATCATGGGGCTTTTGGTGAAAAAATGTATTACTTATTTGTGAATCATTGTCTTAATCTGTGCTTTCTCTTGCATGTGCCTATATTGTTTCTGTGGTATCTCCCTCCAATGCAGGTGGACAGCATCCAAATGAGGCACCTCCATGCTAGTGAAACCCCTTACTGACCACTCAGGGCACATTGCAGAAGACAGGGGCCTGTATGATTCTAAGAGGCAGTTAGTAGGGCTGGAGTGTTGGAGGAAGTCATGGAGAGGATGTGACTGCTCATTGATCTGTGAGCTGGAACCAGGCAACTGGATACAATTTACCCTCTGCCCTTTCCTTGGAATATACATTCCACCCACAGTTCCCAAGCTGGAGCTGTTTTGATGAAGCAGTCTTGAGAAAGTAGTGTGTTGTTTAGTCATGTATACAGCTGGACTGTATAGTTGATGATAACTTTAAGGGCTCTACATAAACTTTAAGATTCTGGCAAGCAGGTGTGGAGATCTACTTGTCTTGCAGCCTTTCAAAGACAGACCTCCTTATGCAAGTTCCCTTGCTTATTAAACTTGCAGCCTAACAATCTGGATTGGTTTTCCTCTTTTTTGTCCTCTTCTGCTTTCTCCTACAGGTGCTGGTTTCAGATTACACCTGGGAAGATCCTGAAGTTGCTGACCAATATACCCCATATCCAAAAAAGTCAAGACACACTGAAAATCTTATGACAAGTCCTCTTTATTTATTTTAGTTTATACTTAAACAGAGAATAAATAAAAGAACAAGTATTCCACATTCTCTACTTGTTCATATCATATAGATCTATTAATATCCAATTTCCCTCCAAATAAGCAAAAATTCTATGAATCTTCTAATTTTCCTGGAGTAGAAAATTATACTCAGATTATTTACTTCTACTGTAGTCATATGGCTTGTGTCAATCACATTTAGGATAAGACAAGAAAACATTTTGTGTGAGACTTAAAATTTACTCATTTACATTCCTCTTCTCTCTTTTCTCTTACATTGATCAATATTCACTGAAATTATAAAGCACAGAACTGGGCACTGAATATATAGTTTGTTTGGAAGTGTCAAAATACGCATACACATGTACACATAATAGAATTGTTATTTATCCTTTATTACATTTGAAATCTGTTGTTCCAAATTACAACTATGTTACCTCTGGGAAAGAGCTAACATCTTCTGTAAGGGAGAGAAACAAACCCACTCCTATTAATTATAATAACTTATAGATGATCCCATAAAATGTTTTGTAAAATATTAGCTCTGTATTTCAGCAATCACTTGCATATAATGATATATTGCTAAGCAGCATACGCAATCTGAGTAAATGTATGCTTCTGAAAACTAGTAGTTTTCTATATGTTGGGAATCTGATCTGCAGCTTAAATCTATCAAACTATACTTGGAAGGGGGAGTTTGCTCAGTTGAATCCTAAGACATCTACTTAATAGTATAAGTCACCTATACCAGATTAATAATTAATGACTGAGCAATTTAATTGCAAGTTTCTATATAACCACAGAAAACACCAGCTGAAATGAGGTGTGACTTAGTAAAATGAGAACTAAGAAGGCTACAGATTGACAGTGAGAGAAAAAAAATAATATTTGATAGAAAATGAAGTAAAGTGTCAGACTCCATTTGGCTGTCTATTAAAATTATGTTTAAGTAGGTTGACTAGCTCTGAGTTATATAGGCCTGAGTGGGAGGTAATGAGTCAGAATAAATCATTTTCACTGTCTTTATTAGGATCTGGCAGGTGTTCTGAATCTGTCCTTTAATTTCCTTTCTTGAATATATTTATGCCAAGATAATATTGCATTACAATGTTTTTCACAACCGATTAGGAAAACTGTCTTCAAAAGATTGGTCTTAAGAAATATAAAATAATGAGGTGGTATTTTCCAGGAGGAAAATTCAAGCAAATGAAAAGTTATGACTTTTGCTTTCAACAAACACTGTTTTTTTTTAAAACTACCTTTGGACTTCAGTTGTTGTTTAAATTGAAATTCCATAAATATCAAGTCAGATACTAACAAAAGTATATTCAAAGTTCTGATAACACTGTCAGAAAAGGATTGTTCCCTTTTCTCCATAGTTTCACAGAGAACTTTAAAAGTTAATACTTCCTGATGCTGCTTGGATCATGTTACAGGAAAAAAACAAAAAACAAAAAACTTTGTGAGCGCTGGTACTATCTATGGGAGAATGCTAACTGCCATCCTGATTGCAACATAGAGTGTCCCTGACAATGTTTATACTGTTCCATCTGTACACTTTTCTTGCTACAAACGTTACCACCCTCCAGCCTGTGAGAGGCAGCTGGTCTGTGAGACTTTTGGCAAAAACACTTAGCTAGCCATACTGTACAAGAATACAAATGTTTGTACTACCACCAGGACTGAAGCAAGAGTTACATTCTGGAAACACTTATCAGAAAAGCAAATATAGATATTAAAATTTAAAAAAAAAGTTTTATACTATCCTCTTTAGAATATAGCAATGGTAGAAAAGTCCGTAAATATAGAGAACACAGAGGAAAACTTATGAGAAACCAGGTGTCAGTCCTCACTTGCCATTTTCAGTCTCTGACTTTGAGCTAACTATTTAATCGTTTTGCAAAATATATTTTAAAAACATCTACCATATGAATTTTCAGTCAATTTGTGAGAACATGCTTTTGTAAATTGTAAGTTTGAGACAAACCTACTTGTTGCTGACTATGGTTATAATTAAACAATTTAAGGCTTGGTCTGTTGACCCCACTTCCCCAACTTAAGATGCTCTAAAATATAGTGTAGTATAAATTATGAAGGATTTTTTAACAGAGGATGAATGCTGAAATGTATTCATTTCAACTCAAAAACCTTTAATTGTCTAATGAAGTGGATCATAAATTCCTTTACTTATTATTTGAGACCATTTACTATCTATTATAGAAATGTGCCTAGTATATAGATTCCACTATTTGCCATTTGCTTGCTACTTTCAAGGCATATAAAGTTTCTGTTTTCTGAATATGAATTACAGTCTTCATGTGTTTTCTTCACAACTTCCACCTTCAGCTAAAATTCCCTTCACAAGTATCTCTTCTAGCTACAATTGTATATATCATTCTCTCAACTTTTTCACAAAATTTTCCATAGTACTCTAATTATAACTAATCTTTTTCCCACTGAATTATTTTATATATTTATTAGTGCACTTCAGAGTAGATAAAATTAGTTTTATACAGGCTAAAACCCACATGTTACATATCTAGTATATGAAAGTTACATGCCAGGTACTTGTAAAAAAATAAATGAATAAATATCTGATGATTGTTTAGAAAGTCAGATATTTAAATGGGTAAATAAAATGTTATGGTTCATAGATTATTAAACAGTTCATATCAATAGAGAGATGGATACAATCTATTTTTTGAATAACTCAATGCTTTCCAAAGTGTGACCTTAGGAATACTTCATCAAAACCACAAGCAACATTTGATGACATTGGACTCTGGGACCCAATCTCATACCTCTTAGGTCAGAATTTCAGAGAAAAGGGTCCAGGGCCACTTTCTTTCCCAGAAATTTTTGGTCAGTGAATATTGGAGAGCCACTGTTATATGGCAGACATGATCTTTTTTACAAGGTAGCATATAAAGTAAACAATGAGAAAATCTGATGTTTTGACTCTAAATTTGAGTTTGGTTTCACCATGACAGGCTGACGCTATGTATTAATGACATTTTTGTTCACATTTTGTCTCCCTAGCTGGATGAATTATGATTCCTTTTAGGAAAAGTAAAACAGTTTGTTCAGGGGGCTGAAATCAAGATAGTAAAGTAGGAGTATGCTGAGCTCACCTACTCCAACAAACACATCAAAAATACATCAAGAAACAAAAGCTTTAAAAGCTATATTAAACAAGATAGACTGATATTTATAGGACATTCCATCCAAAAAACAACACAGTACACTTTCTTCTCAAATGCTATGAAACATTCTCCAACATAGATCATATTTGGGTCAAAAATCAAGCCTTGGTAAATTTAAGAAAACTGAAAATTTATTAAGTAACTTTTCCAATGACAATGCTATGTGACTAGATATCAATTACAGGAAAAAATCGGTAAAAAATACAAACATATAGAGGCTGAACAATACCCTACTAAATAGCCAAGAGATCATTGAAGAAATCAAAGAGGACATCAAAAAATACCTAGAAAAAAAGGACAATAAAAACACAATAACCTAAAACGTATGGGATGCAACAAAAGCAGTTCTCAGGAAGAAGTTTATAGCAATACAATCTTACCACACAAAAAAAGGAAAAATCTCAAAGAAACAACCTAATCTTACACCTAAAGCAACTACAGAAAGAGGAACAAATACATACATATATATATATATATATATATATATATATATATATATAATAAGGAAAGAAATCATAAATATCCAGTCAGAAATAATTGAAAGAGAAATGAAGGAAAAAATAGCAAAGATCAAAAATACTAAAAGGTGGTTCTTTGAGAAGGTAAACAAAATTAATAAACCATTAGCTAGACTCATTAAGAAAAAAAAGGAGAAGACTCAAATCAACAGAATTAGAAATGAAAAAGCAGAAGTAACAACTGACACTGCAGAAATACAAAAGTTCATAAGAGATTTCTACAAGCAACTATTTGAGAATGAAATGGACAACTTGGAAGAAATGGACAAATTGTTAGAAAAGCACAACCTTCTGAGACTGAACCAGGAAGATATAGAAGATATAAACAGACCAATCACAAGCACTGAACTTGAAACTCTGCTTAAAAATATTCCAACAAACAAAAGCCCACGACCAGAAGGCTTCATAAGCTAATTCTATTAAACATTTAGAGAAGAGATAACACCTATCCTTCCCAAACTCTTCCAAAATAAAGCAGAGGGAGGAACACTCCTAAACTCATTCTATGATATCACCATCACCCTGAATACCAAAACCAGACAAAGAGGTCACAAAAAAAGAAAATTACAGGCCAATATCACTGATGAACATAGATGTAAAAATCTGCAACAGAATACTAGCAAACAGAATCCAACAGCACATTAAAATATTCTTACACTATGATCAACTGGGGTTATCACAGGAATGCACGGATCCTTTGATATATGCAAATCAATCAATGTGATACACCATATTAACAAACTGAAGGATAAAACCCATATGATCATTTCAATAGATGCAGAAAAAGCTTCAACAAAATTCAACACCCATTTATGATAAAAACTCTCCAGAAAGTAGGCATAGAGGGAACTTACTTCAACATAATAAAGGCCATATATGACAAACTGACAGCCAACATTGTTCTCAATGGTGAAAAACCGAAACCACTTCCATGAAGATCAGGAAAAAGACAAGGTTGCCCACTCTCACCACTACTATTCAACATAGTTTTAAAAGTTTTAGCCACAGCAATCAGTGAACAAAAAGAAATAGAAAGAATCTAAATCAGAAAAGAAGAAGTAAAACTGTCACTGTTTGCAGATGACATGATATTATACATAGAGAATCCTAAAGATGCTAACAGAAAAATTCTAGAGCTAATCAATGAATTTGGTAAAGCAGCAGGGTACAAAATTAATGCACAGAAATCTCTTGCATTCTTATACACTAATGATGAAAAATCTGAAAGAGAAATTAATGAAACACTCCCATTTACCTTTGCAACAAAAAGAGTAAAATACCTAGGAATAAACCTACCTAAGGAGAAAAAAGACATGTATTCAGAAAACTATAAAACATTGATGAAAGAAATTAAAGATGATACAAACCAATGGAGAAATAGACCATGTTCTTGGATTGAATGAATCAACAGTGTGAATATCGCTATACTCTAAAACAATCTACAGATTCAATGTAATCCCTATCAAACTACCAATGGCATTTTTCACAGAACTAGAACAAAAATTTCACAATTTGTATGGAAATATAAAAGACCCTGAATAGCCAAAGCAATATTGAGAAAGAAAAACGGAGCTGGAGGAATCAGTCTCCCTGACTTCAGACTATACTACAAGGCTACAGTAATCAAAACATTATGGTATTGGCACAAAAACAGAAATATAGATCAATGGAACAGGATAGAAAGCACAGAGGTAAACCCATGCACATATGGTCACCTTATCTTTGACAAAGGAGGTAAAAATATACGATGGAGAAAAGAGAGCCTCTTCAATAAATGGTGCTGGGAAAACTGTAGAGCTACATGTAAAAGAATGAAAGTAGAACAGTCCCTAACACCATACACAAAAATAAATTCAAAATGGATTAAAGACCTAAATGTAAGCCCAGACACTAAAACTCTTAGAGGATAACATAGGCAGAACACTCTATGATGTAAATCACAGCAAGATCCTTTTGGACCCACCTCCTACAGAAATGAAAATAAAAACAAAAATAAACAAATGGGGTTTAATGAACTTCAAAGCTTTTGCACAACAAAGGAAACCAAAAACAAGACAAAAAGACAACCCTCAAAATGGGAGAAAATGTTTGCAAATGAGAAAATGACAAAGGATTAATCTACAAAATATACATGCAGTTCATGCAGCTCAATATCAAAAAAAACCAAACAACCCAATCCAAAAATGGGCAGGGGACCTAAATAGACATTTCTCCAAAGAAGATATACAGATTGCCAACAAACACATGAAAGGATGCTCAAGATTACTAATCATTAGATAAATGCAAATCAAAACTACAATTAGGTATCACCTAACACCAGTCAGAATGGCCATCGTCAAAAAATCTGCAAACTTTAAATCCTGGAGAGGGTGTGGAGAAAAGGGAACCTTCTTTCACTGTTGGTTGGAATGTAATTTGATACAGCCACTATGGAGAACAGTATGGAAGTTCCTTAAGAAACTAAAAATAGACCTATCATATGACTCCACAATTCCACTACTGGGCATATATGAGAAAACCATAATTCAATAAGAGTCATGTACCACAATGTTCATTGCAGCTCTATTTACAAGAGTTAGGACATGGAAGCAACCTAAGACCTAAGTGTCCATCGACAGATGAATGGATAAAGAAGATGTGACACATATACACAGTGGATATTACTCAGCTATAAAAAATAAATGAAATTGAGTATTTTGTAGTGAGGTGGATGGACCTAGAGTCTGTCCTACCGAGTGAAGTAAGTCAGAAAATGAAAAACAAATACAGTATGCTAACACATATATGTGGAATCTAAAAAACAGATGGTTCTGAAGAATGTAGGGGCAGGACAGGAATGAAGATGCAGAGGTAGGCAATGGACTTGAGGACATTGGGAAGGGGAAAGTAAGCTGGTATGAAGTGAGAAAGTGACATTGACATATATACACTATTCAATGTAAAATAGATAGCTACTGGGAAGCAGCAGCATAGCACAGGGAGATCAGCTTGGGTCTTTGTGACCACCTAGAAGGGTGGGAAAGGGAGGGTGGGAGGGAGATGCAAGGGAGGAGGATATGGGGATATATGTATACGTATATCTGATTCACTTTGTTATACAGCAGAAACTAGCACAACATTGTAAAGCAATTATACCCCAATAAAGATATTTTAAAAATACATCAAAATGTGTACCAACTCTCAATGCAAACAAATTGGAGGTTTGCAGAAAGCCTTTCCTATAACCAAGGCTGTAAAGAAAGATCCACACAGAGTTGGGTAGGAAGGGAGAAGAAGCGATCAGGTTGGGACCCATGCCTCCAGCAGGAGGTCATAGAAGAGGAGGGGATATCATGGGCTTGGGGATCCTCCCTGGAGATTGGGAGATTCCAGTCACTTATTAGGCACCACAGACCTTGGGTCTAACACCAGCAAGATGAGTTCCCTTAGCTTATTTGAAAAGCAGTGGGACTTACAGGAAGGCTGTAAGAAACCAAGACGCTGCTCATAAAGAATGAACACACATGCTTGCTTACTCCTAGGAATAAGGCAGAAGAAGCAGATTGAAAACTGCCTGGGGCTTTCGCTGGTTTCCTGTGACCAACCCAGTGCACACCCCAGCCCACACTGGGAGACTGCTCTAGCCCTTCTTTTTCCAGGACAACTCTCCACCAGAGAGAAGGTTGAAGTTGCCCAAGAGAGTGCACATTTTGGATAAGCAAAGCAGGCTGGGACATGGCCCTGCTTCTGACCATGGCATGGGCTGTCATTGCCAGTGTGTACCTGGAAGCAATGGGTTGGGAGTTACATGAGACTCTGAGTGGTGTGCAAGGACCATCAAAAAACATGCCCTTGCCTGTGCTGTGTGCTCATTCTGCCTCCTCTTGTTCTGGAGTTGCTCCTCACTAGGGAAATATGACATTTCTAGGACACACTTTGAGGAAGCAGAACCAGCTAAGACCTGGCCCTGCCTTTGAGCAGGACGCAGGTGAGCAATGCTGGCAAGCGCACAGACGCAGTGCACTGGAAATGGCCTGGGGCTCTGGCTGTTAAGGAGGAGGTGATGTTTCCAGATTAAATAAGTTACCTAAAAGATAGAATAATGCAAATCAATCAATCAGAACAAAAAAGAAAATTAAATTTTAGAAAATGATGATAGTTTGAGGAAGATCTGAGACAACATCAACTGTATTAACAATCAAATGATAGAGCTCCCAGAAGGAGAGGAGAGAAAGCAAAGGGTTTAAAAAGGATTTCATGAAGTTATAATTGAAAACATCTCAAACTGAAGACAGAAACATATTTCCAGGTATAAGAAGCACAGAGAGTCCCAAACAAGATGAACACAAAAAGACCCAAATCAATACATATCATAATTAAAAGGACAAAAGTTAAAATTAGAGAATTCTAAAGGCAGAAATAGAAAAACAGTCATATACAAGGGAACCCCCATAAAATTATCAGCTGATTTTTCTGAAGAAATTTGCAGGCCAAAAGGGAGTGGCAAGATGTATTTAAAGTGCTAAAGGGAAAAACCTACAACCTAGGATAATCTACCAATCAAGGTTATTATTCAAATTGAAGGAGAGATAAAAAAAGTTTTAGACAAGCAAAGCTAAGATCTTATCAATATTGAACTGACCCTATGAAGTGTGTTAAAGTGTCTTCCCTAAGAAGAAAAGAAAATGCTATAACAAGAACTAAAGAATTTATACAACTGATTCACTTTGTTATAAAGCAGAAACTAACACACCATTGTAAAGCAATTATACTCCAATAAATATGTTATAAAAAAGAATTTATACAAAAGGAAAAATCCCACTAATAAAAACAAGTATTGATATATAGTAAAAGCTGTGAGTCAACCACTTAAATAAGTGAATATGAAGGTTAAAGTTCAATATTGTAAAATAAACCATAATTAAACCATTAAGGGATAAACATGAAGATGTAAAATATGATATCAAAACCACAGAATATGGGAGAGGGGAGTATCTTTTAGAATATATTTCAACTTAATGACTATCTGCTTAAAACAAGTAGAAATAGATATAGTCAACATATATAAACCCCATGGTAACCACAAATCAAAAATATACAATAACGTAAGAGAAAGGAACACAAGCACACCACTAAAGAAAATCATCAAACCACAAGGGAAGAAACTAAAAGAAGAAGAAAAGAACAGAGAAGAACTATAAAAACAACCAGAAAACAAGTAAAAAAAATGGCATTAAGTACATACTTATCAATCATTCCCAAAATTTCATAGGACTAAGTGCTCCAATGAAAAGACACAGTGCGTTGATTGGATAGAAAAACAAAACCCATCTATTTGGTGCCTACATGAGATTCAATTCAGAGCTAATGACACACACAGACTGAAAGTGAGGGGATGGAAAAATATATTTCATGCAAATGGAAACAAAAATAAGCTGGGTAGCAATACACATATCAAAGTAGTCTTTAAAACAAAGTCTATAACAAAAAGACAAAGATGGGCATTATATAATGATAAAGGGATCAATAAGAGAAGAGGATATAATATTCATTATCACATATACATCTAATATAGGAACATCTAACCTATGCAAAGCAAATATAAATAGATATAAAGAGAGAAACTGACAATAATAAAATAAGAGTAGGAGACTTCAACACCCCACATATGTCAATGAATAGATCATCCAGACAGAAATCAATAAGGCAGAAGTGGTATTAAATGACACAAAAGAACAGTTGGACTTAAAAGATATCTACAAGATATTGCATCCAATAATGGAAGAATACACATTACTTTCAAGCGCACATGGAAAATGCTCAAGGAGAAATCCCACACTAGACCACAAAATCCCATGCTAGGCCTCAAATTTAAGAGGATAGAAATGATATCAAGTGTCTTTTCTGAACACAATGGTAGGAAACTAGAAATATTGGAAAAATAAACATGCAAAGACTAAACAACATGCTATCAAAAAAACAAATGGGTCAATTAAAAATGAAAAAGAAATCAGAAAATCCCTTGAGAGAAATGAAAATAAAAACAAAACTTTCCAGAATCAGTGGAATACAGCAAAAGCAGTTCTAAGAGATAATTTAACAGTGATACAGGCCTGCCTCAAGAAAGAAAGAAAAAAATTCAAATAAACTGCCTAAACTACCACCTAACGGAATTACAAAAAAGAAGAGTAAACATAGCCTAAAGTCAGCAGAAGGAAGAAGGTAATACGGATCAAAAAGGAAATCAATAAAATAGAGGCCAAAACATATTTTTTTTAATACAAAAGATCAAGAAACCAAGAGCTGTATTTTTGAAAATATAAACAAAATTTGTGAGCCTTCAGTCAGAATCATTAAGATAAAAAGAGAAAGGACCCAAATAAACAAAATAAGAAATAAGAAAGGGGAAATTACAACAATTACACAAAGATACAAAGACTGTAAGAGAATACTACAAACAGTTATATGCCAAAAAATTGGACTACCTAGAAGGAATGGATAAATTCCTGAAACATAAAAACTTCTAAGACTGAATCAGGAAGAAATATATAATCTGAGTCACTGATTATTAGAACTGAAATTGAATCAGTAATCAAAAAACTCCCATTAAACAAAAGTCCAGGAACGGGCAGCTTCACAGTTGAATTCTATAGAACATGTAAAAAAGGAAAACTATGCATCTCAAACTATCCCCCAAAACTGAAGAAGATGAAACATTCCCAAATTAATTTTACAAGGCCTCCATTACCCTAATATCAAAACAAGTCAAAAACACCACGAAAAAAGAATTACAGGCCAATATCTCTGATAAAAATAGATGTAAAAATCTTCAACAAAATAATAACAAACCAAATTCAACAATATATAAAAAGGATCATACATGATGATCAAGGGAAATTTATTCCAGGGATGCAAGGATAGTGCAGTGTTCACAAATAAATCAATGTTATACAGCACACTAAGAAAAGGAAGGAAAAAATTCACATGATCATCTCAGTAGACACAGAAATAGCAGTTGACAAAATTTAACATCCATTCATGATGAAAACTCTCATTAATGTTGGTATAGAGGGGACATATCTCAACAGGATAAAAGCCATTTATGACAAACCCAGAGGTAACATCTTACTTTATGGTGAAAGCTGAAAGCTTTTTCTGTACATTCAGAAATAAGAAAAGACTGTCTACTCTCAACACTTCTATTTAACATAGTATTGTTAGGTCAGCCACAGCAATCAGACAAGAAAAAGAAATAAAGCCATTCAAAGTGGATGTATAACAGTAAAACTGTTATTACTTACAGATGACATATTATAATATATATATATATAGAAAAGCTCTCTCCACCAAAAAATGATTAGAATTAATAAATGAATTCAATAAAGTTGCAGAATACAATATTAACATACAGAAGTCTATTCGTTTTTTATACACTAATAATGAACTATCAGAAGTAGAAAGAAAAATAAATCCCATTTAAAATCTTATCAAAAAGTTTAAAATACCTAGGAATAAACATAATCAAAGTGGTGAAAGATCTATACTATGAAAACTATAAAACACTGGTGAACAAATTTGAAAATGATATAAAGAAATGGAAAGATATCACATATTCTTGGATTGGAAGAACAAATATTATTAAAATGTCCACACTATACAAAGAAATCTATGAATTTATAGTGCAATCTCTGTCAAAATACCCATGACATTTTCACAGAAGTAGAAAAAAGTAATCCTAAAATTTGTATAAAACCACAAAAAACTCCAAATAGTCAACACGAACTTGAGAACAAAAAATAAAGCTGAAAGTATCAAGCTTCCTACTTCAGATTATAATACAAAGTTACAGTAATCAAAACAGTATGTTACTGGCACAAAAACAGACACATAGATCAATGGATAAAAATAGAGAGGCTAGATATAAGCCCACATATTTATTCTCAATTAATCTATGACAAATAATCTAATTATATACAATGGGGAAGACACAGTATCTTCAATTAGTAATGCTCAGAAAACTGGACAGCTACATGTAAAACAGTGGAATTAGAACATTTTCTTCAAACATATACAAAAATAAACTCAAAATGATTAAAGTATTAAGTGTAAACCAGAAAACCATAAAACTCCTAGAAGAAATGTTAGGCAGAACACCGTTTGATATAAGTCATAGTAGTATTTAATTTAATTTAATTTAATTTATTATTTTTGTATTTGCCTTCTCAGGCAAAGGAAACAAAAGCAAAAGTAAGTATCTACTGAATGAAGGAAAATCAATATATTATACATGTAAAATATAATATAATATAGTAAATCAAGTATAATATTTTAAGTATAAAGAAGTATAGTTGATTAACAATTATATTAGTTTTAGGTGTATAGCTTGGTGACTCAATATTTTTATACATTATACTTTAAGTTATTACAAAATAGTGTTATATTTTCCTGTGCTGTGCAATGTATCCTCCTTGCTTATTTACTTTTTACATAGTTGTTTGTGTCTGTTAATTCCAATACCCCTCTCTCAACCCTCCCACTTCCCCTCTCCCTAATAACTGTTAATTTGTTCTCTACATCTGTGAGTCTGTTTCTGTTGTTTTTTAATATGTAATATTTTGTTTTATTTTTAGATTCCACATATAAGTAATAATATAGAGTGTTTTTCTTTCTGTCTTACATATTTCACTAAGCATAATACTCTCTTGTTCCATCAACATTGTTGCAAATGGTAGAATTTTATTCTTTTTCATGGCTAAGTAATATTCCATTGCATATATACACCATGTTTTCTTTATGTATCCATATGTTGATGGACACTTATATTGTTTGAATATCATGGCTAATGCAAATAATACTGCTGTGAACATTGGGGTCCATGTATCTTTCAAATTAATGTTTTCCTTTTCATTGGTTATATACTCAGTAGTGGAATTGCTGGATCATATGGTAGTTCTATTTTTAGTTTTCTAGGGGAACCTCCATACTGTTTCTCATAATGGCTGCACCAATTTATATTCCCACCAACAGTGTATTAAGGTACCCTTTTATCCACATCCTTGCCAACTTCTGGCATTCATAGACTTTTTGATGATAAGCATTTTGACAGGTGTAAGGGGATATCTCATTGTGGTTTTCATTTGCATTTCTCTGATGATTAGTGATGTTGAGTGTCTTTTCAAGTGCCTGTTAGCCATATGTATCTCTTATTTGGAAAAAATGTCCATACAGGTCTGCCAATTTTTTAATTGGGTTGTTTATTTTTCTGATATTGACTTGTATGAACTGTTTATAAATTTTAGATGTTAATTATTATCAGTTAGATCATAAGCAAATATTTTCTCCTATTCAGTAGATTGTCTTTTCATTTTGTTGATGGTTCTCTTTACTGCTTAAAACGTTTAAGTTTAATTAGACCCCTTTTTGTTATTTTTACCTTTTCCCCTTCATCTGAAGAGACAATTTATGTCAAGAGTGTTTTGCCTATGTTCTCTTCTAGGAGCTTTATGGTTTACAGTTTTACATTTAGGAGTTTAATCCATTTTAAGTTTATTTTTGTGTATGTTTGTAAGAATATGTTCTAATTTCATTCTTTTACATGTACTTGACCACTTTTCTCAACACCTCTAATTAAAGAGACTGTATTTCCCCATTGTTATTCTTGGCTACTTTGTCATAGATTAATTGAGCATAATGCATGGATTTATTTCTGGGCTCTCTATACTGTTCCATTGCTCTATGTGCCAGTATCATACTGTTTTGATTACTTTATCATTGTAGTATAAATTTCCTTCTATGTGACTTCTGTTTTTCTTTTGCAGATTTTAGCACTCTCTTTTTCTTTAATATTTGCTGATTTAATGATATGTCTTGATATGGGTCTTTTGGATTCATTTTATTTAGGACCCTATGTGCTTCCTATACCTGGATATCTGTTTCCTTCTTCAGACTTGGGATGGTCCAGCCTTAATTTCATTAAATACATTTTCTACTTCCTTCTCTCTCTCTTCTCATTCTTGGAACACTAACGTGAATGATGGTATGCTTGATGTTATCCCCCAAATTCCTCTAACTGTTTTTATTTTTTAAAATTTGTTTCTGTTTTAGCCATTCTAATTGTGTTATTACCATTATTCTATCTTCAAGATCACTTCTGTATCACCTAGTCTGTTGTTCATTCCTTCTAGTGTATTTTACTTTTCAGTTATTGTATTCTTCAGTTCTGACTTTAAAAAAAATATTTTCTAGTTTTTGTTACAATTTCCCCTGTGTTAATCTAGTCCATCTCTTAATTGGTTTAGGATTCTTATTACTTGTGCTTTGATTCCTTTATCTAGTAAATTATTTCTGTTTTACTAGTTGTATTTTAAGGAGTTTTCTCTTGCTTTTTCAATTCAGACAAATACCTCTATCTTCTAATTTTCTTATTTTTCACTGTCTATGATATTAGGTGAAACAGATACCTATGGTGGTCTTCAAGGTGTGTTCTTATGTGGGAGCATTCCTATATGATCTGCACTTGCCCTGTGGCTTTGATGGGAGTGCTGGATCTGATGTGATAAAAAGTCACATCTTTCCCTTTGGTGTGCTGGCATCTATCACCTTGGTAGGAGTAGATTGGAGAAGGAGGGGTTAGTATTACAGCTCAGTGCCTGGGGCTTCTCCTCTTCTTAGTTGTTGTCACCACCCTGTGAAGTGCAGTATCAGATCTCAACCTGCTAGAGCAGAAGTCCTGGGTGTTGGGTCCAAGTTGGCTCTATTCCCTTCAAGTGTGTTTTCTTCCTTCACCCAGCACTGTCACTTTCAACCCCAGAGTGGATCAGTGCTGGATCAATAGGAGATGATGTAGGTATTTGGTGAAGGTCAGGTCATGGAGTGTGTCAATCTGGCAGCCATCAGAGATCTAGATTTCCTCTGATGCTCTGATGCACTGTCTGTGCAATCACCAGTAATGGCTACCACTTTTCTGCTCAGATGCTGCTTAGGGTTTGAGCCACCTCAATGTCTCATGGTTGAGATTTTTGCTCAATTGTGGTAGTCCTTGCTCTAGTGTGGAGCTTCAAAATGAAGCAAAGGGTGCTGGAGTGTTCACTAGGTTCTGGCTAGTGTATGTGGTAGCAAGAAACAAGTCAACCAGCCGTGAAGTTTCAAATTGTCCTTTCTACCCTGCTTCAGAGCAAGCAAACCTGCCTGTTACTCCCACATACTCTCCAACCAGCCAAGGGTGTTCGTCTTCCCTTTGCTGGACCCTATGACTGTGGTGCACAATATAGCTCGAATGGCTCACTCCCCAGGGAGGGTCTCTGCCTTTCTAATCTTCCTTTCCAGTGAGTCCCTCCCAGAGGCACAGGTCCTATTCTGATCACTTCTCTTTCCTTCCTATCTGATTCTTCATGTTCATGTCTTATAATCTGAGTTATAGAGGAGTCTTTCACCTAGTTTTCCCTTAGTTTTCAATGATAATTTTTCATTAGGCAGATGTATTTTTGATGTTTTTGTTGGGGAGAGGTGAGTTCCACATCCTCTTACTCCACCATCTTGATCTGAGTCTCTAAATCTGATATACTATAATTTAAATAAATTAATTAAAAATAAATAAAATAGTTCATTCATCTTCCCAAGTGACTTGTGTGATTTTCACTTAATGAGTGAGAAAATGTCTAAACATGAGAGCACCCAGGCTTAATTTCCAAAAGTAAAGGGGATATTGATAATCTGTGTGCATTTGTGTGTTTGTGTATATGTGTGTGTATTATATTGTACATGTATAATGTTTGTTTCCAGTTGATGTTTTAATAAAAAAAACAAGTTATACTTATAAGTAAGCATTTTATATTGTTGTTGATTTTTAAATGTTTTTTAAAAATAATTATTTTTTAATCTCTCACTGCTAGTGTATAGAAATAAATGTAGGTTTGGGAGATTGAATTTGAATCCTGCAATCTTACTAAACTTAATTATTAGTGCTAAACTTAATCATTTTTTGTAGATTCCTTGGGACTTTCTACTTAGAAAATCATGTTTGCATATTAATTTCATTTCTTCCATTCCAATATAAATGCCTGAAGTTTCTTTTGTTACTTATTACTGTGTCTAGGATCCCATCCCCATTATACAGATGAAAAAATTGAAGCAAAAGAAATTAGGTCTATTACTAAGAACTACACACAATAGAAAGTGAACCATTGAGAATTTGAACTTGGGTCTATCTGGCAACAAAATCTTAACATTTAACCACATGAGAACCAACACAGAACCAATTACATTTTCTACACCATTCCCAAGTTGTAAATCTGTAGGAATATACTTGGAAAAATACCTTACTAATGAAGCTTTCATCTTACATACATTGTATACATTTAAACAAAGTTTTGAGTGATTCAGCTTGAAAGATTAAAATAAAATCTTGAGATTTTGCCATTTAATCAACTTGGTATAAGACTGTAAGTGAAGTATAACTTTAATCAAAATGATCATAATAAAGAAAAACTAAAGATGTGATGATCTCCAAAAATTAATCATAAATGCAAAAATGAGTGGATTTCACATGGCAGAAGTATAAAATTATCTACAGAGAGCTGTTTAGAAGTGTTTTGTAACTGTTCCGATTTCTGTCTGTCTGGTTATAATCCATGCAGACACATATGTAATTAGTTGGTTTGTATACTACACCTACTCATTCATAATTATTACCATGCTCTTTCCTCATCATGTTTTATTACCACACATTTAAATGTGTGTGGAAGTAAAAGGAAATAATTTGGCCATAAACAGCAAAATGCAGAAGCCTGAATGAAGGCAGATTCAGTAATAGAAAGTTATGTTGTGTGAACAGCCTAGAAATTTCAGATATGTATAACATATGCACCCTAACATCTGTGCTGAATATTTCCTAAATAAAAAAGTTACTTTGAGAAATGTTTAACTGAATATTTCATTATATTTAAACTAGTTTACATTCCATTAATAGAAGTTAAAACAAAGTTATCACCTTGCTCGTTTCATCATTTCCAGTTTGATTTATAAAGCATTTTATTTTGGTTATCTAAAATTATATTATTATCATAATATAAAAGTATATATTTAATAATAATATGTAATAATAATGACATAGTTAAAATTATAAATAATTTCTATATTCAATTAATAAAGGAATCCTCATACATAAGCAGTTATAACAAGTTTTATGATATATGTGGATGTGGGATCTGAATTATGTGTTTCATGTCAACAAAGAAAATATTTTGTGTGAATCAGTTTCTTGCGAGTGAACACTATGAAAAATAATATTCAGATACTACATTTTTACAGCAAAATGCTATCTTGCGAAAGTCTTAAATCTGTTTTTAAAAGTCCTCAAAGTGACCTAGCTTTCATTGTAGTTATTTTCAACCACCAGAGCACTGAGTATTTTTTAGGAGGAAGCTCTTTTCTGCTTGATGGTCTACCTCATGTAGATATCTGGTTGAGAGCCTGGAGAAAAATCATATTACATTGAACTAATTCTTTTAGTATCACTGGCAAGGGTATGGTAAATCTCTAATTGGTAGGCTGTTTATATTTGTTCTTACTTTGACAAGATGACTTTACAGCAGTTTCCATGGATTTTAATTCCCACTCTTATTCTTGTTCCAAGATGTTTATAAAAAATTAAACCTAAAATGAATTCCAGTACATGATAAAGAGGCAGTTGCTTGCATTTTCATTATATTATAATGTATGGATTATATACAACTAAATATGCTGAGACATAGAAAAGGTAGGTTTTAAAAGTATCTATAGAAAAGCTAGGTTCATACTGAAAATAACTCGGGACTTGTATGCTTAGGTTTTCAACACTATTTTCTCTAATATTCACTTATTCATTAACAATAATTTTGTATAGGGTGAGACAAGTTGTTGATAACTAAAAAGAAAAATAATCAATAAAAAAGAAAAAATGTAGAAGAAAAAAAATTTGAAGCACCATTAAATTTTTTTCTGCTTTCCAAATATGATCACTCCTCAGATAATTATTTCACCTCTCAAGCAATATATGCCATTTGGGACTTGTCAATATTTCCAACGTGAGTAACCAACATGATCCCTTGATTCCGTCATTGTCCTTGAAATTCTCCACTGACATCTTATTACAATGAGAATAAAAATCCCAACTTTTTGCATTGGCTTAACTGACTTATCTTTTCCTTCATATCCAGCCTCATTGCATACCACTGACTTTGTTCTCCCCCTCATTCACAATGCTGCTCTTTATTGGGTTGCTTCAAAACACCAAGTTCTTTCCCCCTTATTGGTGGTAATAACTCTTCTTTCTGCCTATTCCAACTGATATTTATTTACATAGTTCCTTCTTGTAATTAGGATCTCAACTTATAGGTCACCTCTTCAGAGAACCTTCACCCACCATTGATAGTAAGCATTGTGTTTGCTGTCACAATAGGAATTCCTTCTTCTCCTTTAATTTAAATATAATTTCTAACACTCATCCACAAGTTATGAGTATTTGACTTCACTCTAAGTTAAAGTCATAATTTTTCTCTAAGCCTATCATAATTATACAAAATTCTCACCACGGTCATTCTTTATATATATGGATACTGACCTAGGTATTTCTACCTCTTCTATTTAATAATTTCTTAAAATTATGAGGGGATTTTAATTTTCTTTTTTTTCCACTGGATATATTTTTTGACAATAAATTATGCCTTTATTATTTTGCTTCCTATGATTCTCCTTTCATCCTTTTTTTTATTAGTTTCTGCTTTATAACAAAGTGAATCAGTCATACATATACATCCGTTCCCACATCCCTTCCCTCTTATGTCTCCCTCCCTCCCACCCTCCCTATCCCACCCCTCCAGGCGGTCACAAAGCACCGAGCTGATCTCCCTGTGCTATGTGGCTGCTTCCCACTATCTACCTTACGTTTGGTACTGTATACATGTCCATGCCTCTCTTTCGCTTTGTCACAGCTTACCCTTCACCCTCCCCATATCCTCAAGTCCATTCTCAGTAGGCCTGTGTGCTTACTCCTGTTTTACCCCTAAATTCTTCATGACATTTATTTTTCTTAAATTCCATACATATGTGTTAGCATACGGTATTTGTCTTACTCTTTCTGACTTACAGACTTACTCTGTATGACAGACTCTAGGTCTATCCACCTCATTACAAATAGCTCAATTTTGTTTCTTTTATGGCTGAGTAATATTCCATTGTATATATGTGCCACATCTTCTTTATCCATTCATCCGATGATGGACATTTAGGTTGTTTCCAGCTCTGGGCTATTGTGAATAGAGCTGCAATGAATATTTTGGTACAGGTCTCTTTTTGAATTATGGTTTTCTCAGGGTATATGCCTAGTAGTGGGATTGCTGGGTCATATGGTAGTTCTATTTTTAGTTTTTTAAGGAACCTCCATACTGTTCTCCATAGTGGCTGTACCAATTCACATTCCCACCAGCAGTGCAAGAGTGTTCCCTTTTCTCCACACCCTTTCCAGCATTTATTGTTTCTAGATTTCTTGATGATGGCCATTCTGGCTGGTGTGAGATGATATCTCATTGTAGTTTTGATTTGCATTTCTCTAATGATTAATGATGTTGAGCATTCTTTCATGTGTTTGTTGCCAGTCTGTATATCTTCTGTGGAGAAATGCCTATTTAAGTCTTCTGCCCATTTTTGGATTGGGTTGCTTGTTTTTTTGCTATTGAGCTGCATGAGCTGCTTATAAATTTTGGAGATTAATCCTTTGTCAGTTGCTTCATTTGCAAATATTTTCTCCCATTCTGAGGGTTGTCTTTTGGTCTTATTTATGGTTTCCTTTGCTGTGCAAAAGCTTGGAAGTTTCATTAGGTCCCATTTGTTTATCTTTGTTTTTATTTCCATTTCTCTAGGAGGTGGGTCCAAAAGGATCTTGCTGTGATTTATGTCATAGAGTGTTCTGTCTCTGTTTTCCTCTAAGAGGTTGATAGTTTCTGGCCTTACATTTAGGTCTTTAATCAATTTTGAGCTTATTTTTGTGTATGGTGTTAGGGAATGATCTAATATCATACTTTTAGATGTCCCTGTCCAGTTTTCCCAGCACCACTTAGTAAAGAGGCTGTCCTTTCTCCACTGTATATTCCTGCCTCCTATATCAAAGATAAGTTGAGCATATGTGTGTGGGTTTATCTCTGTGCTTTCTATCCTGTTCCATTGATCTATCTTTCTGTTTTTCTGCCAGTACCACACTGTCTTGATTACTGTAGCTTTGTAGTATAGTCTGAAGTCAGGGAGACTGATTCCTCCAGCTCCGTTTTTCGTTCTCAAGACTGCTTTGGCTATTCGGGGTCTTTTGTTTTTCCAGACAAATTTTGAAATTTTTTGTTCTAGTTCTGTGAAAAATGCCAGTGGTAGTTTGATAGGCATTGCATTGAATCTGTAGATTGCTTTGGGTACTAGAGTCATTTTCACAATATTGATTCTTTCAACCGAGGAGCATGGTATATCTCTCCATCTGTTTGTATCATCTTTAATTTCTTTCATCAGTGTCTTATAATTTTCTGCATACAGGTCTTTTGTCTCCTTAGGTAGGTTTATTCCTAGATATCTTATTCTTTTTGTTGCAGTGGTAAATGGGAGTGCTTTCTTGATTTCATTTTCTGATTTTTCATCATTAGTGTACAGGAATGCCAGAGATTTCTGTGCATTAATTTTGTATCCTGCTACTTTACCAAATTCATTGATTAGCTCTAGTAGTTTTCTGGTAGCATTTTTCGGATTCTCTATGTATAAAATCATGTCATCTGCAAACAGTGACAGCTTAAATTCTTCTTTTCCGATTTGAATTCCTTTTATTTCCTTTTCTTCTCTGATTGCTGTGGCTAAAACTTCCAAAACTAAGTTGAATAAGAGTGGTGAGAGTGGGCAGCCTTGTCTTGTTCCTGATCTTAGTGGAAATGGTTTCAGTTTTTCACCATTGAGGACAATGTTGGCTGTGGGTTTGTCATATATGGCCTTTATTATGTTGAGGAAAGTTCCCTCTATGCCTACTTTCTGCAGGGTTTTTATCATAAATGGGTGTTGAATTTTGTCAAAAGCTTTCTCTGCATCTATTGAGAGGATGATATGGATTTTCTTCTTCAATTTGTTAATATGGTGTATCACCTTGATTGATTTGCATATACTGAAGAATCCTTGCATTCTTGGAATAAACCCCACTTGATCATTGTGTATGATCCTTTTAATGTGCTGTTGGATTCTGTTTGCTAGTATTTTGTTGAGGATTTTTGCATCTATGTTCATCAGTGATATTGGCCTGTAGTTTTCTTTCTTTGTGACATCCTTGTCTGGTTTTGGTATCAAGGTGATGGTGGCCTCGTAGAATGAGTTTGGGAGTGCTCCTCCCTCTCCTATATTTTGGAAGAGTTTAAGAAGGATAGGTGTTAGCTCTTCTCTAAATGTTTGATAGAATTCGCCTGTGGAGCCATCTGGTCCCTGGCTTTAATTTATTGGAAGATTTTTAATCACTGTTTCAATTTCAGTGCTTGTGATTGGTCTATTCATATTTTCTATTTCTTCCTGATTCAGTCTTGGCAGGTTGTGCATTTCTAAGAATTTGCCCATTCTTCCAGGTTGTCCAATTTATTGGCATAGCGGTGCTTGTAGTAATCTCTCATGATCTTTTGTATTTCTGAACTGTCAGTTGTTACTTCTCCTTTTTCATTTCTAATTCTATTGATTTGAGTCTTCTCGCTTTTTTTCTTGAAGAGACTGGCTAATGGTTTATCAATTTTGTTTCTCTTCTCAAAGAACCAGCTTTTAGTTTTATTGATCTTTGCTATCATTTCCTTCATTTGTTTTTCATTTATTTCTGATCTGAGTTTTATGATTTCTTTCCTTCTGCTAACTTTGGGATGTTTTTTTTCTTCTTTCTCTAATTGTTTTAGGTGCAAGATTAGGTTATTTATTCAAGATGTTTCCTGTTTCTTAAGGTGGGATTGTATTGCTATAAACTTCCCCCTTAGCACTGTTTTTGCTTTGTCCCATAGGTTTTGGGTCGTCGTGCCTCCATTGTCATTTGTTTCTAGGTATTTTTTTATTTCCTCTTTGATTTCTTCAGTAATCACTTCGTTATTAAGTAGTGTATTGTTTAGCCTCCATGTGTTTGTATTTTTTACAGATCTTTTCCTGTAATTGATGTCTAGTCTCATAGCATTGTGGTCGGAAAAGATACTTGATACAATTTCAATTTTCTTAAATTTACCAAGGCTTGATTTGTGACCCAAGATATGATCTATCCTGGAGAATGTTCCATGAGCACTTGAGAAAAATGTGTATTCTGTTGTTTTTGGATGGAATGTCCTATAAATATAAATTAAGTCCATCTAGTTTAATTATCATTTAAAGCTTGTGTTTCCTTATTTATTTTCATTTTGGATGATCTGTCCATTGGTGAAAGTGGGGTGTTTAAGTCCCCTACTATGAGTGTGTTACTGTTGATTTCCCCTTTCATGGCTGTTAGTATTTGCCTTATGTATTGTGGTGCTCCTATGTTGGGTGCATAAATATTTACAATTGTTATATCTTCTTCTTGGATCGATCCCTTTATCATTATGTAGTGTCCTTCTTTGTCTTTTCTAATAGTCTTTATTTTAAAGTCTATTTTGTCTGATGTAAGAATTGCTACTCCAGCTTTCTTTTGATTTCCATTTGCATGGAATATCTTTTTCCATCCCCTTACTTTCAATCTGTATGTGTCTCTAGGTCTGAAGTGTGTCTCTTGTAGACATCATTTATATGGGTCTTGTTTTTGTATCCATTCAGCCAATCTGTGTCTTTTGGTGGGAGCATTTAGTCCATTTATGTTTAAGGTAATTATTGATATGTATGTTCCTATTCCCATTTCCTTAATTAGTTTGCATTCGTTATTGTAGGTATTTTCCTTCTGTTTTGTTTCTTGCCTAGAGAAGTTTGTTTAGCATTTGTTGTAAAGCTGGTTTTGTGGTGCTGAACTCTCTCAGCTTTTGCTTGTCTTAAAGGTTTTAATTTCTCCATCAAATCTGAATGAGATCCTTGCTGGGTAGAGTAATCTTGGTTGCAGGTTTTTCTCCTTCATCACTTTAATTATGTCCTGCCCCTCCCTTCTGGCTTGTAGAGTTTCTGCTGAGAGATCAGCTGTTAACCAGATGGGCATTCCCTTGTGTGTTATTTGTTGTTTTTCCCTTGCTGCTTTTAATATGATTTCTTTGTGTTTAATTTTTGACAGTTTGATTAATATGTGTCTTGGCCTATTTCTCCTTGGATTTATTCCGTATGGGACTCTCTGTGCCTCTTGGACTTGATTAACTATTTCCTTTCCCATATTAGGGAAGTTTTCAACTATAATCTCTTCAAATATTTTCTCAGTCCCTTTCTTTTTCTCTTCTTCTTCTGGTACCCCTATAATTCGAATGTTGGTGCATTTAATGTTGTCCCAGAGGTCTCTGAGACTGTCCTCTGTTCTTTTCATTCTTTTTTCTTTATTTTGCTCTGCATCTGTTATTTCCACTATTTTATCTTCCACCTCGCTTTTCCGTTCTTCTGCCTCAGTTATTCTGCTATTGATCCCATCTAGAGTATTTTTCATTTCATTTATTGTGTTTTTAACCAATGCTTGATTCATCTTTAGTTCTTTTAGGTCCTTGTTAACTGTTTCTTGCATTTTGTCTATTCTATTTCCAAGATTTTGGATCTTGGAAATAGAATCTTGGATCAGCTTTACTATCATTATTCTGAATTGTATTTCGGATAAACTGCCTATTACCTCTTCATTTGTTAGGTCTGGTAGGTTTTTATCTTGCTCCTTCACTTGCTGTGTGATTTTCTTTCTTCTCATTTTTCTTATCTTACTTTGTTTGTGGTCTCCTTTTTGCAGGCTGCAGATTCGTAGTTCCCGTTGTTTTTGGTGTCTGTCCCCAGTGGCTAAGGTTGTTTCAGTAGGTTGTGTAAGCTTCCTGGTGTGGGGGACTAGTGCCTGTTTTCTGGTGGTTGAGGCTCGATCTTATCTTTCTGGTGGACAGGTCCACGTCTGGTGGTGTGTTTGGGGGTGCCTGTGGCCTTATTATGATTTAGGCAGCCTCTCTGCTAATGGGTGAGGTTGTGTTCCTCTCTTGCTAGTTGCTTGGCATAGGGTGACCAGCACTATAGCTTGCTGGTCGCTGAGTGAAGCTGGGTGCTGGTGTTGAGATGGAGATCTCTGGGAGATTTTCGCTGCTTGATGTTATGTGGAGGTGGGAGGTCTCTTGTGGACCTGTGTCCTTAAGTTGGCTCTCCCATTTCAGAGGCACAGCACTGACTCCTGGCTGCAGCACCATTAGCTTTTCATCTACCCGGCTCAGATTAAAAGGGAGAAAAATTAGAAAGAAAGGATTAGTAGAAGAAATAAAGAGAGAGAGAAAGAAAGGAAGAAGGAAAGAAAGGAAGGAAGGAAGGAAGCAAGAAAAAAGAAAGAAAGGAGGGAAGGAGGGAGGGAGGATGGAAAGAAAGAAAGGAGGGAGGGCTGGAGGAAGGAAAGAAAAAGAAAGAGTGAAAGGAAGAAGGGCAGGAGGGACGGAGGAAGGAAAGAAAGAAAGACAGGAGGGAGGGAGGGAGGAAGGAAAGAATGAAAGAAAGAAAGGGGCAAAGGGAGGGAGGGCGGAAGGGAAGGTAGGAAAAAAAGAAAGATGGAAGATAAAGTAAAATGGAATAAAGTATAAAATATAGTAGCGTTATTAAAAATAAAAAAGTAATTATTGAAAAGAAATGTACTGATAGAACCCTGGGACCTATGGTGGAAGCAAAGCTATTCAGAGAAAATCTCACACAGAAGCATACACATACACATTCACAAAAAGAGAATAGGGGGGAAAAAATCGAAAATCTTGCTCTCAAAGTCCACCTCCTTAATTTGGGATAATTCGTTGTAAAAAGAGGAAAAGGGGAAAAAGTCTGAAATCTTGTCCTCAAAGTCCACCTCCTCATTTTGGGATGATTCGCTGTCCATTCATGCACTCCACAGACGCAGGGCACATCAAGCAGACCGTGGAGCTGTAATCCGCTTCCTCCGAGGCTGCACAGAGAGATTTCCCTTTCTCTTCTCTGCTCTCACAGCTCCCAAGTCTCAGCCTTGGACCTATCCCCACCTCTGCGTGTAGGTCTCCAGAGGGCGTCCGTTCTTCGCTCAGACAGGATGGGTTTAAAGGAGCCGCTGATTTGGGGGCTCTGGCTCACTCAGGCCAAGGGGAGGGAGGGGCACGCAGTGCATGGCGGGCCTGTGGTGGCAGAGGTCGGCGTGATGTTGCACCAGCCTGAGGCGCTCCGTGCGCTTTCCCGGGGAAGCCATCCCTGGGTCCCAGGACCCCGGCAGTGGGGGGCTGCACAGGCTCCCCAGAAGCGGGGGTGGACAGTGACCTGCGCTCACACACAGGCCTTGTGGCGGCGGCAGCAGAAGCTGCAGAGTCCCACGCCCGTCTCCTGGGTCCGCGCCTTCAGCCATGGCTTGCGCTCGTCTCTGGAGCTTCTTTAAGCAGCGCTCTTAATGCCCTCTCCTCGCGCACCAGGAAACAAAAGGGAAGAAAAAGTCTCTTGTCTCTTCGGCAGCTCCAGACTTTTCCCCTGGACTCCCTCCAGGCTAGCCGCAGCACACCAAACCTTTCAGGCTCTTCCTGCCACCAGCCCCAGTCCTCTCCCTGCGCTCCTACCGAAACCCGATACCCGAGCCTCAGCTCCCATCCCCACCCACCCCGGCGGCCGAGCAGACAAGCCTCTCGGGCTGGTGAGTGCCGGTCGGCCCGGATCCTCTGTGCGGGAATCTCTCTGCTTTGCCCTCCACACCCCTGTTGCTCTGCTCTCCTTGGATACTCCAAAGCTTTCCCCCTCTGTCACCCGCAGTCTCTGCCCACGAAGGGGCTTGTAGTGTTTGGAAACCTTTCCTCCTTCACGGCTCCCTCCCACTGGTGCAGTTCCCATCCCTATCCTTTTGTCTCTGTTTATTATTTTTCCTTTTGCCCTACCCAGGTATGTGGGGAGTTTCTTGCCTTTTGGGGGGTCTGAGGTCTTCTGTCAGCGTTCAGTAGGTGTTCTGTAGGAGTTGTTCCACGTGTAGATGAATTTCTGATGTATCTGTGGGGAGGAAGGTGATCTCCGCATCTTACTCTCCCGCCATCTTCCTCTTGACCCCTTTCACTGGATCTTGACTTTGACAAAGTCAAGGAAACATGTAGCCTGAGGTGTGCTTGACAGACCCACAACAATAGAAATTCTACTATAAGATGAAGATGATACTGTGGGGCTTCCATGGTGGTGCAGTGGTTGAGAATCTGCATGCCAATGCAAGGGACATGGATTCGAACGCTGGTCTAGGAAGATCCCACATGCTGAGGAGCAGCTAAGCCCGTGTGCCACAACTACTGAAGCCAGAGTGCCTAGAGCCTGTGTTCCACAACAAGAGAAGGCACTGCAATGAGAAACCCTCACACTGCAATGAAGAGTAACCCCCATTCACTGCAACTACAGAGAAAGCCTACATGCAGCAAAGAAGATCCAACACAGCCATAAATACACAAACAAACAAACAAACAAACAAATAAATAAATATTTTAAAAAGATGAAAATGATACTAAATCTGGTAACTTTCTGGTTATCAATAAGCTATTTATTCTAAGTAGCTCTGAAGTCCACCCTGCCTTTGCACCCTGAAGAATATGAACATTAAAAAATAGGGATTATTTCAATTGTTAACACTAAATACAAAATGGAGACTGGACTTGTAAATTCCTTTAGTAGATGAAATCATTAAGCCAGGTAAGTAAAACTAAATCTACCTTATGTCATGAACATAAGTGAAACTTAACTGGGGTTACTTCTTGTAAATACCTCTGATAATCATAAAAGAAACTTAAGACATCATCCAAAAAATAGTATAAGATAATCATTTTTAATCTATCCCTGGTCATCTGGGAACCCCCATTGTAATAACTAATCATTGTAAAAGTTAAACAGCTTCAGTATTTTCACTTCATAAGCCATCCTGTAACATCATGCCCCTGAAATTCATATTAGTTTTGAATTTGAAAGTTCTCAGTTTACTAAATATTCTTATATGCACAATAAAATCTAACTAAATACTATTTTATTGATCTAGCAGTTTTAATTTTTATATTTCTGGATTTTTGACAGGCTTATTCTTGTTTATATTTTTAATAACTACCATTTTGCTTTGCACATAGTAGGCAAAAAATAATTTTTGTTGAATAAATGAATAATAAAAATGGTTGGAATCAATAAACTAAATCTCAGAGTCAATTTGGTTAAAAGATTCTTTAGGCTGTGTCCTCTCATTCTTGACAGAATCCTAGAGATCCATTGAAATCACAGATCACATTGAGCCTCAGAGTTCCAAAAATTACACTGTATTTTTAAAAGTCTAACCCTAATACATATTAATTAACACTGTTCCTTCTAGTTTATCTGTTTAATTTATGGTCAATTCTATTAAACAGGCTTTTAGCTAATGCCTGAAACTTAGCCTTAACTCTGACAGGTATGTTTCTAGTCCTAATCCTTTTCCTGAGTTAACCTAACCATTAACTATTCCCCCAAAATGCACCATATTCATCTCAAACTCAGCATGTATGTTTAAATGAAGACATTGCACTTTTCTATTCTTGTTTCTAATTTTTATTCATTGGAATTTGAGGTGTGAATGCTTGAGCCAAAATAACTATCTCAGACTATTAGGTGAAGATGAGAGAAAAACAAGATGGAAAGAAGTTTTAAATCTCACACTGTTGAGTGCCATTCAGTTTTTGACTATTTATTTCTATCTCTTCTATTTAAGAGATATTAAACATCTATTTTGTTTATGGTACTATTATTTTAGTCTGTGTCATTTGTAAGTAAACTTAATTGTAGCTGATATATTGTATGTATGTGCATACACACACAAACACACACGTTTCATTAGTGCAAAATCTATGGCTGGTATATATCTTCGTATTCCTTAAAGTACATAGCAGAATATTTTGTAGATTAGAGATATCTGGCTTCTTCATAATAGTTTAAGATCAGAATAGTAATGGAAAAAAAGCAGGGATTTTAGAACTAAACAACTTCCACCTCTTACTGAGTGTGTTATTGAAAAATTCACTTTACTGTAAATCTATATAAAGCTCACTGAGGATATTAATGTCTAAATTAAAGGAATGTTATAGCATTAAATGAGATAGTACTGCACAATTTTTAAGAATAGAGGGAAATCAGACAGCCTTATTTGAATTATGTACATCTACTTGCCCATTTTATAATGTTGTTTCTTTAAGCTTTCAGAGTGTTAATGCCTTCATTAACAAATGTATAAAATGAACTTCATAGAGTTGTGAGAAATAAATGAGATAGTGTGTATAAAGAATTTAGAATAGTTGTTGACATATATTGATACATCAATATTCAATATATTTTATAATTTTATCGATTTTTGCAAAGTTGTTTCAGAGATTTGATTCATGACTATAATGTTCCTAGAGCATAGCTTGGTTTATAGTAAGTTTTCAATTAATGGATACTATTTTTATTCCCATTTTTGTGATTATATATAATCAGCATTAACTGATTAAGGCCTAAAATATTATTTACTTAAAAGAGCCTTATAAATTAACTTTAAAAACAATCTTAGAACACTTTTAGATTTACCAAAAAAATTGCAAAGATAGTACAGAATTCCCAATTATGCTGTAACGAACTCCCTTTATTATTAACATCTCTCATTAGTAGGCTGCATTTATCACAATTAATACACCAAAATTAATAGCTTATTAATAACTAAAGTCTATATTTTATTTAGATTTCCTTCATTTTTACCTAATATCCTTCTTCCGTTCCAAGATCCCCTTCAAGATACCATATTACATACATTCATCATCTCTCCTTAGGCTCCTCTTAGCTGTAACAATTTCTCAGTATAACCTTGTTTTTGTTGATTTTAATAGTTTTGAAGAGTACCGGTCAGGTATTTTGTAAAATGTGTCTCAGTTGGGATTTGTCTGATATTTTTCTCACGCTTATACTGGGGTTATATATTTGGTGGGAAAAGGTGGCAAAGATAAAGTGTCCTATCAAAAGTACATACCCTTAGTATGACTTATAATTATAGATGTGGAACTTGATAATTTGGATGAGGTAGTATTTGTCAGGTTTCTCCATTGTAAAGCTATTTTTTTTTCCTTTCCATACTGTAATATTTGGAATGAAATTATTACTTGTAACCGACTGGGGTGTCATTTATTCTAGGCCTGCTCAGCTAACAGAGCAAGGGCATGAAATATGATATATATTAGCATGTGTACACATACATATCCATAAATATGTCGTATGTAATCACATGTATCTATCTTAAGCTAAACATGAGTACATACTGATGTCCTTAACTGTAATCCATTGCCACATGGATCATTCTAGCTTTCTCCCCTTGCTGATCTGTAAACTCCTACTTCATCCGGTTCCCACTATCCGTTTACTTAATTGTTCAATTTCAGTATGCATGAATGTCAGTGTCAGAATTATTAATCCATAATCCCCTGTGAAAGAAAACAGCCAGGTAGTTTACAGAATTATGTAGAGTTGTTATTTAGGGTGGTACTATTTTTCCCCAGTCCCTTCAGTGAGTTTATTTCATACATATGTAAAACATACTACATTCCATCCTAGGATCCTTTGAATTTTATTTTTTTTTCCTTTACATACATTAAAGTTCATTCTGTGTTATAAGTTCTAGAGGTTTTAACACATGCATTGATTTTTGTATTTTATTTTCTCCTTCCCCTCTGTTTATACCTAACTCAATAAACTATTTCTTTGAATTTAACCAAGTTTTTCACCACATAGTGATAATTCTGGACACAAGATTTTCACTCCTGTGTTTAAAATACATTATTATTTTCCTTGGGAAGATCTTTAGTCCACTTAGTTTGCTTTACTGCCTCCAGCAGTGACCCATTTTTCATATTTGAAGCAAAGTAAAAATTCCCCAAACACATTTTTCTATTTAGTGATAAACCAAATTAAACAAAATATTTCTTCAGTTGATAAACCTCAGGGTTAGGAATGTTACAAAAACATGTAGAAAAGAAACCCACAATGTTTCTAATAAATAATCTATGTGTAGGTATAACTCACCTTAAATAATAAGCATATTCTTATAAAGGTCTACTATGAGTAATTTTGAAATGAAAACACAATCAAAATGCATTTGGGAAATGGTCACTTAAAGAAAACATTTCTACTGAATATCTTTATGGTCTGAAAACCTGTATTTTACATCAATCTGAAGTTTTACATACTGGGTTTACTTAAACAAAGCACAATTATGTAGTTTAAAAAGTCATAGTTAAGCTAAAACACAAAATGTTTAATAAAATTTATTTGAAAATTATACTTAAAAAGGAGAAGCATTTTAAAAATCAGGCTTACAAAAATATATTTTTCAGGGATGTGTTTATAAGACTAATCAAGCATTATTGTCAACTTATTGATTTGCTTCTGAGTATATCTGGAAAGTAGTTTTAACATAAGTGGATGAATTCCACAATCAAATAAAGCCTGTCAGGTTGGTATATGTAAAATTGAAGCTCCATAATATATGTCAATGATTATGAAAGTGAAATTATTACTTAAAATTTATTAGGTACATATTGGACAATTACTAATATGTTAAGCACACATTCCGATCCTAATAAAAGTATAAAGCTCACCCCCCCTCACCTATCCTCCTCCATCTCCTCCACCACATTCCATCCCTGGAGAGCATTAGGTTTGATCAGGCAAGGAAAATATAAGACCCAGTTGAAAGGTAGATAGAATTTCTAAAGGAGAACTAAAAGAATTATGTATTTGAACTGTTCTCCTATTGGAATTTTTGGTAGCACTCTGTACAGAGACTTTCTCCCTTGACTCTGGTGTAATGGGAACCAGCACAAGACTTTGTACTACTTGAGAACTATGTATGGATAGTTTCCTCTTTCCCATTTCAACAGAAAAAAGACAACAGAAAGAATTTAGTTAAGGTAGTTGGGAGGAAGAAGCTATCTAAATAACCCTCCCATTTTGTAATTTTCTTCCTTTCTCTTTCACTCGTAGCAGTGAGATTTAAAGATCCAAGATCTATGAGATCTGCCCTAGTATTGTCATTTGTATAGTGCATAGATTTTGGTGCAAAATAGTAATGGGTACCCAAATTCAGAGGTAGGATTGAGAATGCACCAAGTTTGTTAGTTGGAATTAGTCAACAATCCAAAGACTGGGATACCAGTTTTATTTCATGTTTTTTTAAAAAATTATAAAATACTTAATACTATAGAAAAGTATAGCATATAATAAATCTAACATTTGTTTAACTATTACCATTTTATCAATTCTGGTAATTCTTCCACATTTTCTAGAACATTTTCATGACATAAAATATTAGTGAAATGATTGAAAACTACACATCCCAAATTTGCATGCTAGAAGTAATTATTACCTTCAATTTGCTTTTTATTATACCTATACAAATATATATATTTCATCACATGTCTACATATTCCAAAATAAAAATATATAATGAATAATAATATTATTTTGCATTAGTAAATCAAATGTCATCTTGTCTATTTTCATTTTTGCAAATGTTTCTCTGTAATGTTTTTTCAGCATGTTAAACTTTTTATTAAGTGCACAGGAGTACAAATTATACATATTCAGCTTGACTTTTTTCACAGTAAGTATATACACCAGGTAAACAACACTCAGAATATATACTACCATTCACAAAGCTATATTTACACTTTTTCCAAATTGTTTCCATCTCACTTTAAGCCAAAATAACCAGTATCATAATTTCTAGTACCATATATTTGTGTTGACTAATCTTAAGCATTAAATGAATGTAATCACATGGGATGTACTTTTTTTGTGTGTCTGGATATTTGACTGGGATTGCCTTTAATCTATAGATCAATTTGGAGAGAATACTGTTAAAATATTGAATTTTCCAAGTCATTAACATTTTCCAGTTATTCAGCACTGCATAATAAATTACTCCAAATTGTAGAGGCTTAAGACAACAGTAATTTATTTTGCTCATGAATCTGCAATTAGAGCAAGGCTTTGTGAAGAGAGCTTGCTCTTCCTCAATGTAACCTTACCTGGGCCACTTCCAAAGTGGCTTGATCACATTGCTTCCTACTTGTTGATGACTGTCAGCTGAGGATACGGCTGAGGTTGTTGGCTCTATTTCCCTCCACTGAGGTGCTTGGTCTTTCTCCCAGCAAGGCAGCTAGATTCCAAGAACCAGTGTTCCATGAGATAAGAAATAGAAGCTGCCGGTCTTTTAAGGTCTGAATCTGGAAACTGGTAAAATGTCACTCCTACCATTTTGTATATGTCAAAGCAATCTCCCAGGATGAAGGGGAAGAGACATAAGCTCACCTAAATGAGAAAAGGATCAACAAATTTGTGGCTATTTTAATCATTCATAGAGGTCTTCAGTATATCTCTACTAGGTAATTAATTTACTCCTAGGCATGTAATATGTAATGTTCACTAAATTTATTGTGGTGATCATTTCATGATTTATGTAAGTCAAATCATTATGCTGTATACCTTAAGTTATACAGTGCTGTATGTCAATTACATGTCAATAAAACTGGAAGAAAAAATATGACTTCCAGTCATTGACCTTATTAGATATATTTATTAATTTTGAATGGTTTACCTTTATATTCCTTTTAGATTTGTAACACATAGGATAATGCCAACTTTGAATAATTAGATTTTTATTTCTTCTTTTCCATTCTTGATATAGATTTATTTAGCTGTATAGGAATATATGTGCCCCATTTAAGCTATCATTACCTAACTCAAAGTCATAATGAAGATTTATTTCACTAACTCAGATCTCAAGTACATTGTTAATAGAAGCTGTGAGAGTTGGCATGTTTCCTCATTCTGAGTTCAGGGAGAAAGTTTTGATATTTCACCATTAAACATTACATTTTTTTTAGGAGAAAACTTTTATCAGATTAAGGACATTTTTTTTCTATTGCTAGTTTGCTAAGAATTTTTGTTAAGAATGGAGGGGGTAGGGCTTCCCTGGTGGTGCAGTGGTTGGGAGTCCGCCTGCCGATACAGGGGACATGGGTTCATGCCCCAGTCCGGGAGGATCCCACATACTGTGGAGTGGCTGGGCCCGTGGGCCATGAGTGCTGAGCCTGCACGTCCGGAACCTGTGCTCCACAATGGGAGAGGCCACAACAGTGAGAGGCCCGTGTGCCAAAAAAAAAAAAAAAAAAAAAAAAAAAGAATGGAGTGGGTAAAGTGGGAAGGGATATATTGGGAGACTGTGATTGATATATACACACTACTATATATAAAATAGATAACTAATAAGAACCTACTCTATAGCATGGGGAACTCTGTAATTGCTCAATACTCTGTAGTGGCCTATATGGGTAAAGAATCTTAAAAAGAGTGGATATATGTATATGTATAACAGATTCACTTTTCTGTACACCTGAAACTAACACAACATTGTAAATCAACTATACTCCAATAAAAATTTTTAAAAAATGATGTCACACTTGGTCAAATCCTAGCTTTTTTTTCCTTTTTATAATTAATTATTGATTTTTTTACAGGTTAGTAGAAACATATATTACATTATTTCCTCCTTTTAAATTTTTGTAGACAATTTCAAACACACCTACATAGTCCTCAGTGTTAATGAATTGTTATGAAAAACATCTTTCATAACCTCTCTCAGAACCAAATTCAAGACAGAGTATTTTCTGTGTAGTCCTTTCTAGGGAATATTTTCCCCCTATTTCAAAGTATTCCAGAAAGGCTTATCCCATCCCACATTCTGTTTTTCTGGAGGATTTTCTAGAAAATGTTCTCTGAATCTGCCCAGAAAGAAACATAAGACATAGAATTTCTTAGCAACCTCCAAGCATAGAATTTATGAGTTACCCCTGAAACATCTGAAAATTTTAGCACTCGTTTCCAGATATCTCACTCCTGCTCTTTCCTTAGCCTCAAATAATTTTGCTTACTTTCTTGAAAGTCATCTATTCTTTCAAAAGTATATTTTCTTATTATTTTATCTAAAACATTTAGTTGTGGTTTTGACAGAGAGATTTTCAGCATCTCCAATTTGCCATGTCTTAAAGGAAAGACATACAGTTTCCTCCACTCTTCCTGTTTCTATATTTCAATTTCCACCAAGATCTTTTTTTCCCCTCACCATATTTGTTTCCTTTTCTGTCCTTTTCAAGTTAATGCTGTTTATCAAATGTGCGGTTATACTTGGATGAAAGTTTTCTGTGAATATGTCAAACTTATCAAAGTGCTGAGCCTCGCTGCATTGTGATGTGGTTGAGCTATTTCCTTGAAGGAATCACAGCTGTATATATTTGTAGATTTTTCTTGTTAGGCTCATTAGCTTCCATAGAATGGAACAATTCAATACGTTTCTGGGAAGTACTAGATTGGTTATTTTTTCAGCATTTTTAATACACACACACACAATAGAACAAGCCCATTTCTTCCAACCTTGAGGTTACACATTTCTAAGCAAGGGATTAAAAAGGATCACTTTTTTCGTTTTATTTCTTTTTGGTTTTGTTTTTAGTCTTCCAGTCCTATGACATAAACTCTAAACCTAGAGTTAAAAGATCAGAGTGTGTTCTGGAAGACCTTGAAGTGCTATTTATTTCCTAAACTGAAAGAGATTTGTTTCTGAAAGTACATAGATATATAGATTGACATACCACACTGTTGAGTAGAGAGGATTCAAATATGTCACTTGCTGCTAAAGCAGAATAGATAGATGTACATGTGGCTATGGCTAATACTTTCTTCTTCTCATCCCCTATTAAGTATTTTCCCTACTATCCAGATGGTATCCTAGCTGTAATGAAAAAAATAATTATGAAAGAAAAATAATGGCTTCATAAACAACCTGTAGACCAAACACCTGTTGATAGACATTTTTAATGATTATTACCAAATATTTTTGTGAATTTTGAATTTGACTTCACTAGTACATTATTTCATTCTTGGATGTAAGGTTGGATACATAGGCCTTTGGTGGACATATAAGATCATTGCTAAGTGTGTGGTTTTAGTTTGTATTTGTTTGTTTCTGGAGAAAACAGGGCTGAGAGTGAGGTATCATCTCTTTTATCACAATAAGTGAAATTCCAGAGAAGAGGACTCCATTAAGCTTCAGTATTTCCTAATATAAACAATGTGCTTAAATCAATTTGTTATATGATGCTTATTCCTCTTTCTCCTGCACGTTATTCTGTCTGTTCATAGAACACCAGTCTATCTCTTTACTTTTTATTGCCAATATCCTGTTAATTATTTTTCTAATAATAATTTTAATTTTATACCTGTTTTAGGTTCACAGCAAAATTGAGAGGAACGTACTGAGATTTCCCATGCTGATATGCTTTATTTTAGTGACTGTTGCTAAAGAGGTTGGACCACCAGATGTGTGCAGGGCTCTGGGCTACAGACAATATCCTGTTACTCTTAAAAATGATTTTAAAATGGAATACTTAGGGTGAATTCCTGATTACTTGGAAAAGATCAAATACTCTTCTGAAATTTCTTCTTAAACTTGTTCCATACTTGTATCATTTGTTTTCCATGTGCCTCATCTCTCTAACTTATGTTTTAAGAAACACAAGGACAAGCAAGCAGCATATCCTGTTACATCCTGTGATTTTTATTTTTTACACATTTCCTTATACAGATTCTGGCCTATATAGGTGGTCAGTACATATAGACTGAACACATTCAATAGTGAAAACTTTTCGATAAGGACTATGTAAGGTATTTCAAATATAAAGATATACTTGTTGTTAATGAACTCACCAATACTCTGTTCTTTCTCTGCATGTTCATACTTCCCCTTTTCAATATTCTAAATTAATGTTTGCTTCAGTTCCAACTCCATTGCTGACATCTTGGTTGACCTGATTCTCTGGCAGCTGGCCAAGTTTCATGGCCTATGATTTAATTTGTCTCTCCTGTTAAAATTTGTAGTGACTATTTAGATTTTTTGACTTTTCAGATTGTCTCATGTCTCTTGTATGTTAGTTAATCACGATTAGCCCCTCAGTCCATCCTCCAATACTGCCTTATGGGTAGTATTAACACAAACCTCAGGCGTAATATTTTCTGAATTCAACTTACTAACTGGTTCACCAGGGGCTATGAGTTATACAATTCATGTGCTCAAATAACACAATTTTCTTTGCCATCCAAGAGGAGTGTCATATCCACTGGCCTACCAGACCAGTAGATATGATATTCCATCAATGTTAGATAGTATAATTTTACATGGAATGGTAACAGCATGAATTATGCTGCTCATTTAATGACTTGCCCTCTATTTTTATCCTGACTCTTAGTTCAGGAGTAAACGATTAAGATTCTGTTTTCTATGCAATTGGATATTCTTGTCTATAAATTTTACATGAGGTCTGTTTTATAGCATACATATTGTGAATGAATCTAGGGGACAAGTGAACATTTATAAATGTTAGGCCATATTATAAGGTTACATGGAATAAAAATATGTTACCTATATTCAAGGGATTGTTTTGGAGTTTATTGGTTATTTTAATTTTTTTCTTTATTTATGGAAGAATTTTGGAGATTTAGTAAAGGTTGGAAAATGAGCCTAGAAAAACAGATGCAAGGTAGTTAACTTATTTACCATGAGAAACAATGTGAAGTGAGTAATACATCTTGAGAGCACCCAGGGCAGGTAAAAGAAGAGGTATCATATGAAGTCACAAGCCAGTAGACACTGGAACTTGGGGCACAGTTTGTGGGGAGTAGGAGGGAGAAATTTTTATTGTTGCATTTAAATTTATCCACACAGACTCTTCATTTACCCAGATTGGTAATAATGTACTGAACACTAGCTTTAATTAAAGACTTACCATAAATTAATGCTAATTTATGTCTTGGATTAAACTCACAAAAATATGTATTTTAAATTGTTATACTCAGATATCTTAAGGGAACTTTTCTACATATGAAGCCTGATAAGGTGAGATGATAATCATTTATACTTGCTTCATCCCTTTTAAAAAATTACAGGGCTTCCCTGGTGGCACAGTGGTTGAGAGTCCACCTGCCGACGCAGGGAACATGGGTTCGTGCCCTGGGCTGGGAAGATCCCACGTGCCGTGGAGCGGCTGGGCCCATGAACCTTGGCTGCTGAGCCTGAGCGTCCGGAGCCTGTGCTCCACAACGGGAGAGGCCACAACAGTGAGAGGCCCATGTACAGTAAAAAAAAAAAAAAAAAAAAAAAAAAAAAAATTACACACTGAGGGAGAATTTGAAACAGGGCACAATCCTGTGGAAAATATTAGGCACAGAGAAACAGATATCATTTTTTTAAAAAAAACCTTATATATTGCACTTTTATTTAATATGGCTGAAATTAATTTATTTTGAGCCTTAATCTGACTGCTTTATATTCACAATATTTGTTTTTTTGGGGGAGATTTCACAGACTGCTGTATTAAATATTTATAACATTTTCTCTTTATATGAATCAAAATTATCACTATTTATCTTCTCACTGATTTTACAAATGAAACTGCATGACTAATCCATAGCATTTTTAGAGAAGAAAAATGACTTGACACACGGCAGGAATATGCTCACCTGATAAGCTATCATTCTAATATCTCCATTAGCTCAATCAGAAAATGGCTGTACAGTAAAAAAAAAAAAATAAGAGGGTTTGGAGTCTATTACTCCCAAAGCTGTAGTTTGACAGGCTTACAGGGAAGAAAAGTCTCATTTTTTTTTCCTCAGAGTCCTATAATATTTAAACTTTTTCAACCACTTCCTTATGGTTAACATTATTCTCTCAACTTGAAAAACAAAGGTAAGACAGAGAAAGGAAGAGATAGAAAATGTGGAGAGAAAGGAGAAAGGCAGAGGAAGAGATGAAAGAGATGAAGGAAAAAGAGAAGGAAAGGATATCTCCACCTGTTGAGAACTCAGTAATAAAAGGTAACACTGCCAGAAGTGTCAAGGTTTATGTGGTAATGTTCAAAGTCAATCAACAACCTATAGATCATTCTTGGAATTAGGAATGACTGGTGAAATAAATAAATATTGTAATTTAGGAAAAAGGGGGAGCAATCCAATAACTACACTGAGATCATGAATTATGACACTATCAAACAGATATTATTTGTAGAGCTTTTTCAGTGGGTCTTCTATCAGTGTTGCTTTATGCTACACAGAGAGAGTAAAATGTGGGGGAAGCAGAAATAGTTACCTGGTTCAGAAAACTAATAATATGGCATCTGGGTTCATTCTGTTTTACTCTCTCCACAACCTATGAGAGGTTTTATTCCCCTTCTATAGACAAGAAAATTTGTCTAAAATTTCTCAGAGATGTCAGATTGTTGGCTTGTACATTAGATAATCACCATTAGCCCCTCAGTTCATCCTCCAACTTTTTTAATTTTGTTACTTTTAAAGATTATTTATTTATCTACATATTTATTTATTTTTATTGACTTACAATATGGTATTAGTTTCAAGTGTACAGCATAGTGATTCAGTATTTTTACAGATTTTACTTCATTAAAAGTCATTTAAAGATAATCACTATAATTCCCTGTCTCATACAATATATCCTTGTGGCTTATCTATTTTATGCATATTAGTTGTATCTTCTTAATCCATACCCTTAACTTGACCCTCCCACTTTCCCTCTCTCCTCTAGTAACCACTAGCTTCTTTTCTGTATCTGTGAGTCTGTTTCTGTTTTGCTATATAATTCCTTTGTATTTTTTTTTAGATTACACATATAAATGATATTACACAGTATTTGTCTTTATCTGTCTGACTTATTTCACTAAGCATAATATTCTCTAGGTCCATCCACATTCCTGCAAATGACAGATTTTCATTCTTTTATATGGCTGAGTAATAATCCATTGTGTGCGTGTATATGAGTATATATATATATATATATGTATATGATATATGATATCATATCTTCTTTATTAGTTCATCGGTTGATGGACCCTAGGTTGCTTCCATATCTGCATTATTGTAAATAGAGCTGCTATAAACATTGAGGTGCATGTATCTTTTTGAATTACTGTTTTCATTTTACTGGTTATATACCCAGGAGTAGGATTGCTCAATCATATGGTAGTTATATTTTTAGTTTGTTGAGGAATGACCAAACTGTTTTCCATAGTGACTGCACCAATTTACATTCCCACAAACAGTGTACAAGAGTTACCTATTCTCCACAACCTCATCAATATTTGTTATTTGTAGATTTTTTGATGACAACCATTTTGACAGGTGTGATGTGCTATCTTACTGTGGCTTTGATTTGCATTTCTCTAATAATTAAGGATGTTGAGCATCTTTTCCTATGCCTGTTTACCATCCATGTGTCTTCTTTGGAAAAATCTCTGTTCAGGTCTTCTGCCCATTTTATATTTTCTTGGTTGATTTTTTGATTTTGAGTTGTATGCCCTTTTAATATGTTTTGGATATTAATCCCTGTTGATCATATCATTTGCAAATATTTTCTCCAATTCTATAATTTGTCTATTCATTTTGTGGATGGTTTTCTTTGCTGTATAAAACCTTTTAAGTTTAATTAGGTCCCATTTATTTATTTTTTGCTTTTATTTTGTTTATCTTAGGAGACAGATCCAAAAAAATATTGCTACAATTTAAAAGAGTCAAAGAGTGTTTTGTGTATGTTCTCTTGTAGGAGTTTTATGGTTTCAAGTCTTACATTTAGGTACTTAATCCATTTTGAGTTTGTTTTTGTAAATGGTGTGAGGAAATGTTCTAATCTCATTGTTTTACATGAAGCTGTCCAGTTTTTCCAGTACCAATTATTGAAGAGACTGTTTATGCCCCTTGTATATTCTTTCCTCCTTTGTCATAGATTCATTGACCAAAGCCTCCAGCTTTGCCCTTCTTTGTAAGACTTGCTTTGGCTATTTGGGGTCTTTGTGGTTCCATACAAATTTCAGAACTTTTTCATTTTCTATTTCTGTTTTAAAAATTGGAATTTTGATAGGAATTGCATTAAATCTACTGATGGCTTTGGATTATATGGTCATTTTAATTCTTCTGTTACATGAACACAGGGTATTTTTCCATTTGTTTGTGTGTTCTTCACTTTCCTCCATCAAACTCTTATAGTTTTCATTGCCATCTTTGACTTTCCTTGTTAATTTTATTTCTAAGTATTTTATTGTTTTAGATGCTATGGTGAATGTTATTGTTTTCTTTATTTCCTTTTCAGATGTTTAATTATTAACATGTAGAAATTCAGTAGATTGCTGTATGCTCATTTTACTTCCTAAAAATTTACTGAATTCATTGTTAGTTACAACTTTTTTTTTTTTTTCTTTTCGGTTGAGTCTTTAGCTTGCATCATCTGCAAATAAAGACAATTTTACTTTTTCCTTTCTGATCTGGATGACCTTTAGTTTTTTATCTTGCCTGATTGCTCTGGTTGGGACTGCTAGTACTATATTGAATAAAAGTGGTGATAGTGGCCACCCTGCTCCTATCCATTGCCACAGGGAATTTCCAGTCTGACTGACTTCCATATGTTTTTAATCCTAGTAGAAGCCACAGTAAATTTTCATCTGGGTTCACTAACCATTTTCTTTATTTTTTTTCCTTTCTCAATTGTTGTTTCCTAGTATGCATCTTCTAAGAGCAGTTAAAGGTAACTTTAAAATATAAATCAGTTGGACTTCTTTGGTTGCGTAGTGGCTGAGAGTCCACCCGCCAATTCAGGAGACATGGGTTCGTGCCCCATTCTGGGAGTCTCCCCCATGTCGCGGAGCGGCTAGGCCTGTGAGCCATGGTCGCTGAGCCTACACAGCCAGAGCCTGTGTTCCACAACGGGAGAGGCCACAACAGTGAGAGACCCGCGTACCACAAAAAAAAAAAAAAAAAAAAAAAAAAAAAATATATATATATATATATATATATATATATATATATATCAGTTGATTGATCCATCTCTGCCTATTTTTCTAAACTTTGGTAGCTTCAATCACTGTAAGCTCCATTTGTATTCCATGTCCCCACTGTTTCCAGAACACATCAAATTTCTTTCCTATTTCATGGACATTCAGTATGTTCCCAACATCACAAACATCCCCCCCCCTTTTGTTGTTAAAACATCATTGAAAAGATCATGATTTCAGGGAGACCTTCTCTGATACCATATCGAAAAGAATGTGCTCAGTCTTTTTAGCATTGTCCTAAAAATGCAGCACTTGTGTAATGATGCCACATAGATACATACATACATAACCTCATATTGTCATTTTATTTACTTATTAATAATCTGTCATATTCAAGAGTATGAAGGCTACAGGAGAAATAAAAAGGGGGTCTGTCTTCTTCAACATTGAATATTTGTTGCTTAGTAGAAAGCCTATCATATACTAAATAGTTAATAATAAATCCCTGCCTCATTGATATTCATAAGTAGAAAGCTTCCTTAAATACTTCTTTAGTAAAACAATTTATTCCAAATAAGTAAAAGTATCTTCATCAATCTATGATATAATAAACAGAGAATTTGATGTACTTTAAATTACCATAATTTAAGTGTTTAAATAAAAATTTTCATGATAGTGAGATATTTATTTGTATACTATGAAATTCCATATTACAATGACAAAAAGTTCATATCAAAGTGGTTTGGCTAATTCTTAAAAACATTTAATAAGATCATGATAACATGAAGATCAATTTCTTTCATCATTGTTCAAATGTCCTCAATTCAAAACAAAATACTACTGTTTAGAGTTATTCATAAATTAATTGGAATATTCCATTATAAAAGCTATTTCAATGATGTTAGTATTAGAAAGAATGATGACTTTGTGCCTATCTGATTTTCTGACAATAAGAAAAAATTGAAGCAATTAGAGAGTAATGAATATAAACACATGTAATGGTATTCTTGGGAAATTTGAATATTTGTAAATTAGGAGATCCAGATGACAGGCACCTTTGGAGATAAAGGGAACTGGTAAACATCCTGGACCACTTAAAGTTCTAAAAACATTTTGAAAGTTCAGAATGAAGCATAACTTGAGAGTAAATAAAACAGCAATCAAATTCACTTTAATGGGGAAAAAACTCTGTGTGATGGTAATATTAATAGATTAATCAATATTGTAATGCAATTGCTGTGAGCGTTACAGTAGTCATTCTAGATGTTAAAATAACTTCTACTTCATATGTGGTACCCTTAGAGATAGAGATTTATTCAAAACTTAAGCAGAAATAATAAATCCTATACATTAAGTCAATTTAGGAAAATCTTAGGTAGTTGCTGATGAGATAATATCAGACTTGCACTTAAAATGATCAAATTTCATGTAATAATAAAATAAGAAGAGTTGAGAACTCTGACATAGATCGGAATATCATGAAAGTAAATATAAAAAATATGAGTAGAGGAAAACAAAATGAAATTCATACTGGGAAAGTACAAGTTAATATATCAGGTGAAGTAAAATTTTAAATAAGTGTAAAATGGAGGTCAAATGCTAGACAAGACAACATCCAAAGAAATCTAAGTGAGATATGGTCAGACAAATGAGATACTGTGTATGGGGAAAAAAAGAAGAAGAAAGAACACTTGATTTTAAATCCAATGAGAGACAAATATCAGTATGAAATATTTAATTGTTTTAATTTCTAAGATTAATTTAAAAGTCTGTTGAGCACAAATATTTGTTAACTATTGTCCACAAAATCAAAATAAACCAAAAAACATTGATTGCATTCCCCTGAAAATAAGCAAATTATAGAATTTAGTACATAAAATGAGAGAGACTAAAAGATTTTATGAGGCAACATTGCAAAGTAGAAAAGAATCTGAAAAGTCTGCCCTAAACTCATTGTGGCAGAAGCTGGATCAAAACCAAGGTGTTTTTTTTTGTTTGTTTGTTTTTTGGTTTTTTTAAATGCAGACATCAGATATTTATTTCCCGAATTAGGATTAAACTAGTAATGGTACAGAAGAAGAGCGAGTTCATTGTAAAAATATGAACCACCTATCAAGTCATAAAACCTAATGTCCCACAATAAAATAAATGTATATGTAATTTTTAACACATTAGTTTGATATTAATATCAGGTAAATAAATATACCCCTTGTGGGGAGTGACTTCATTTGAATAGCTTATTTTGCAACCTCAAAAAAAGAAAAGAAAATTATTTGTAATTCATCATATACTGTTTCCATATCATATGTATATGGAATGAGAGAGAAATTCAGCATTTAATTAAAAGCATAAAATAAGTCAATACTTTATTATATGAGCACACTCCAAAAGTGAAATAGTATTATTAGGCTTGTTTTTTTTTTTTGGCACAATTAAGTTTAATTTTATTTTAATGTGACAAAGCTACATATATTTTGTGTGAGACAGAAAAAAAATGAAATAACTAGTCTTTATATGACCATTAAAAATTTGAAAGCAATCTATAAGAGTGGGAGGGTGTTTACCCTACATATCTCGATAAGGTCCAGTTTGGGTAATTGCATTCCACCTGCCAAGTTTCTCCCTGAACTGCAGTTTCTAGTCTGCAGAGCTATTAGCAGCTGCTATATGTTATCCCAGTGATGGTTGCAATTTCTGTCATGAAGAAGATGGCCCTTTCTTCTTTATTTGTATGAAGGGTTAATAGGAATCAATACTATCAATAGCTGTCTTGGAAAAAGAAATCATCTGCATATCAGACAATCTTTTGTACAAAACCTGCAACATCTAAGCCGTTTAACAGTAAAGTTTAAAAATAATAACAAGTACTTTTTACGAATGATTTCTATTATATAATGAGAATATATCTCTTTGAAGGCAAAGAGTAGGGGAAAATTCTTTAAAAATGGTTTTCAAAACATAGATGAAGATTAGATGAAAGAGATGGTCAGATCTGCATGATGATGGGCATAGATATTCATCCTCAAGTCATGAAGAGTTAAATTTGTAAGTTTTATCTAGTATTTAGATTTCGGTTTCCATCATTTTGGGAGAATTCATTTAAATAATTTAAAACCACCTCAGCTTATATATTAATTTGTATTTTCCCAGTGTGAACACCAGTTTATTTTCCTGTCCTCATATTTCTTATCTTTAGATTCACATCATAGTCGTGTCTTTGTGAATGTTCTCAATTCTTTTCCAATTAAGATTTCCATTTCCTGATGATCTCTCTTCCTCTGCTTTTCCTATCAGTCATGAAAATTACTCAGATAGGAAATTTTCTAATTCAGGATTTTTTAACTTTATTTCTGAGTCTGTGTGTATTATGAAAAGTTATTTTGCAGAAAATAAGTCTCAAGTTATTTCTGGAAAATTAAATAAGTTAAACACACACACATGCACACAAACACACACTATCAGTCCTTTATTTATTGAGCTCTTATTCATCTTTATACTTTAGTTTGAGCATTACCTCCTAGGGGAAAGTTTCTCATTCACCCACACATAGCTCAATTCAGGTTCTTTTGTTATCTTCTATTATAGAAATCATTTTCTTCTTCTTACATTAAGATTTTTTTTCCTTGAATTTATAATTATACATTTGTTTGTATAATTTTATGGTTACTTACTGTCTTCTTCACTAAGGCTTAGCTTCATGAAAACAGCACATTTTGTGTAAGTACTTTATAAATATTTTTGGAGTTAATAAGGAATATTTAGGGAAATATTACTCTAATTCTATGTTACTTGTTCTTAGCGTTTAGCATTTTTTTAACTTTTGTATGCATATTTAATATTGAGCATTTAATAATTATTAATCAAAATACTAATTTATTTCACATATATCATTTAGCTTTCACAACAATGAAATGAATGATGTATCCATATTTTCATTTTATGAACTAGGAAATAAAGACGTAGATATGATAAATACTTTTCCACCTAGAAAGGAACACAGCTGAATTTAAATAGATTTGTCTGGCTCCAAAATCTATATTCTTAGTGATTTTGTTAAATGTCCACTATGTTTTAATCTAAATTTCTCTAAACACCAGCTTTTATATAATAAAAGTTTCATACTTTGTGGAATTTGGAAATAATTATATCCAATTTAGAACATTATAGTTTAGATTCTGGGTTGAAGTTCTACGAACAATTTTTTTTTTCTGTCAAGCTCTGTTACAATCAGTGTGCATCTTTAAAAATGTCAAAAGCTTAGAAGCTGAAACCAATCTTTTAGCTTTAGGCAGAAACTACTAAAATAGATTTTTTCAGTGCAATGTTGCAAAAGTATATAGTGATAGAGTGAAAGACTCTTTTTTTTAACATCTTTATTGGAGTATAATTGCTTTACAATGGTGTGTTAGTTTCTGCTTTATAACAAAGTGAATCACTTATACATATACATATATCCTCATATATCTTCCCTCTTGCATCTCCCTCCCTCCCACCCTCCCTATCCCACCCCTCGAGGTGGTCACAAAGCACTGAGCTGATCTCCCTCTGCTATGTGGCTGCTTCCCACTAGCTATCTATTTTACATTTGGTAGTGTATATATGTCCATGTCTCTCTTAAATCAATCCAATATAATCCAAAAGAGAAAATGACAATCTCATTAATCATAATAACCATTGCATTCTCAGTACACAATAGATCTGGGGTTTTATCTAGATTTGGTTTCTGTAATAATTTCAAAAACACATGTGTATTTTATAATTATTTTATTCTAGGCTGATGTTAGATCTTCAGGACATATATTAGTCACTAGGAATGCTCACAATGGTTCAGTGGTTCTGAGATCCAGGCTCTTCCCCAGATAAGTTAAAGCCAGCATCTGAGAATGGGAATCAGACATCATCAGATGATTCAAAGGTACAGCGAAAGTGGAGAACTGTTGTTTTAGTGAAGTGACAACAGCCAGGGCTCATCAATTGAATACCATAGTAGGAACGATGCAGGGAGGGCTGGACTTAAGATTCTTTCATCATAAATTTAATCGCATCTTCAGTGTCTTAATTGGTGCTTCTTATAATTGTTTACCTTAATTGAATCCTGCCTTTAGAGTGAAGAAACAGGCTCTTCTGAAATCTCAATTTAGGTGGAATCCATTGATGTCTCTACACTTATTTTCTCTCAGAAGCAAGGAGATAGAGTTGACTTTTCTTATCTTTCCATTCCTCTCCTAATCTGTTGTCTTAAACTTACCTACAATTTGTTTCTTTGTTTTGTACTCTCATATCATTTGCTGCATACCCTCTATCTCATTCCATTTTGTCTATAGAAACACATGGTTCTAAATGTTTCCTCAACTTGTTGTTTTGGAAAGCTTCTGTATCTGGACTTACAATCTTTACAGTCTCCCTTTATATCCTCGGCTTGTGCATCATTGTTGGAGCCTTTACTCTCCCATGGATGATTCATTCAGCGTAGAAGCTCACAATCCTTGACTTGCTCAAATTCTATGATCTTCAATTTCTTTCCATTTATATATCTCAGATGCACATTCAATCTATATTTTGTCATCATATAGAAGTGCTCTTTCTCATATACTAGAAATTTAAAACAGCATTATTTATCCAGTATTTATTTGTTCACTAATTTATCACTGTATACTAGCTTCCTACAGCATTTAATAATTTTCTAACTATAATCCATCACCTGGACTACACTGTTTCGATCTTTAGACTTTAAAAACTTTATTTTTACACTTTATCATTTATTTCAGTTTCTGCATCAGAGAGGTACCCTTCAAAAAATTGTCAAGGGTAATTTTTCTGAGCATTTGAGAAATAAGGAAAATATTAAGTAATCAAAGACAGAAACTTCCTTGTTTGGCATGGTTAAGGGAAAGCCTAGGGATATTTATATTATAATCTCTTTGCTCTCACAAACACAAACCTTACCATATCACCAGAACAAAATCTGCCATTGCCTTTAGAGTTGTGTCATAGATTTCTCTGTATACACACTAAAATATTAATTGATATATAATAACTAAGATAGATAGAGACATTCACACATATGTGTTCAATGAATATACGGATAGATGAAAGGATGGATGATTGGAATGCAAACCTGCTAAGTCACTTTTATTTTATCCTCTAGGCAATGAGTTGCCTTTATAGGAAATTGACCTAATTTTATCAACAAATAAACTGAAAAAGGAAAAGAAGAGGGATATATGCCCATTTAAAAGACAATATATATTTAAACTGCATGAATCGTGATTCACCTAAACGTTCAAAAAACCTAGCAATTATGTAATAACAAGAAATTATGAGTACTGCCTAGATATTACATGATATAGTTATTTTATGTATACTAATGGTATTATGGCTATCATTTTAAGAAGGAACTATTTTTAGAGGTGCATACTGTAATATTGTACTTACATATGAAATGATGTGAAGTGTTGGATTTTATTTAAAATAATTTGGGGTAGGAAGAACAGTTAAGGATAAAAAGGAGAAAGAATGGCTGAATTTATTGATTTCTAAATCTATGTGATGTGTATATGGAAGTTCATTAACCTATTCTTTCTCCTAATGTATATGATTGAAATTTTCGATAACAAAATGCTAAAATACAATTTTCTAAAATAAATTTTTAAGTACTCTTCCACACTTAAATTATTTTGATGCATTCAAGTTATTGGCAACATTAGTAAATATATCCTTTAATAAACTCAAGAATTATTACACATCAAATACTGTTATCAAATATTCAAATCTCAAAAAAGGATTACATAATAAAATACTTACCAAAAGTGAGTCTTCTTTTTCTTCTCTAACACATTAGAGTTGGCTTTCAACCCAAAGACATTGGGACACCCCTGTTTCATACCAATCATGAGCCAGTGACGAGTCTGCCTGCAGAGAATGTAGGAATTAGGACACTAGATAACTATACACTGTGAAGAGAAAAACTGTGAGAAATTGAGAAAAGAAAAACTTTGTTGTGTAAAACTCTGTTTGAAATATCACTGCTCTTGCACATTAAGGTCTATGAAAACATTATGTAAAACAACGACTTGAAAATAAATTAACTTCAATATGATTCTGGAAGACATGGCTGTGTAGAGCTAGGCCATGTATCCAGCCCATAAAGTAAATTGAGACTGGAAAAGTAAGAATCAGCAAATAAAATGAGACACTGAATACAATTTATATTTCTCTCTATCTCTTTCTATCTCTTTCATATTCCTCTCTCTCTCCTCCTCTCTTTCTCTATCACGGGGCTCCAGTATAACTGATAAGAAAAAATGCAGTTCTCAGCAATATATTTTATTGGATCAGCAGAAAAGAGGGCCAGCAAGGGGGCAGATGAGGGATAATTATAATCTTTATCAGCATATTTTTGCTATTCTGGCTCAGAAAGAATTAGTGTTGCTTAAGTAATATCGGAAAGGTAATTCATGAAAACATGATAAATTAAACACTCATCTGTGCCTAAGACCAATGGTCCTCAACATTTTTGGAACCAGGGACTGGTTTCATGGAAGACAATTTTCCCACAGACCGGGGTGGGGGGGTTGGTTTGGTGATGATTCAAGCGAATTACATTTATTATGCACTTTATTTCTATTACTATTAGATTGTAATATATAATGAAATAGTTATACAGTTCACCATAATGCAGAATAAGTGGGAGCCCTTAGCTTGTTTTCACTTGCCACTGATAGTTTTTTTTTTTTCTTCTTTATTTTTTTCTAATATCTTTCCTAGAGTATAATTGCTTTACAAGGTTGTGCTAGTTTCTGCTGTATAAAAAAGTCAATCAGCTATATGTATGTATGTATGTATGTATATATATATATATATATATATATATATATATATATATATATATATATATATATATATATACCCACATATTCTCCCTCTTGCATTTCCCTCCCATCTTCCCTATCTCACCCCTGTAGTTGGTCACAAAGCTCCGACCTGATCTCCCTGTGCTAGGAAGTGGCTTCCCACTAGCTATCTATTTTACATTTGGTAGTGTATATATGAAATTGCTACTCTCTCACTTCGTCCCAGCTTACCCTTCCCCCAACTCCGTGTCCTCAACTCCACTCTCAACATCTGCATCTTTATTCCTGTCCTGCCCCTAGGTTCATCAGAACCATTTTTTTTATATTCCATATATATGTGTTAGCATATGGTATTTGTTTTTCTCTATCTGACTTACTTCACTATGTATGACAGATCCTACGTCCATCCACCTCACTACAAATAAATCAATTTCTTTTATTTTATGGCTCACTAATATTCCATTGTTATGTATGTGCCACATCGTCTTTATCCATTCATTTGTTGATGGACACTTATGTTGCTTCCATGTCCTGGCTATTGTAAAAAGAGCTGCAATGAACATTGTGGTACATGACTTTTTTTTTTTTTTTTGAATTATGGTTTTCTCAGGATATAGGCCCAGTAGTGGGACTGTGGGTCATAGGATAATTCTATTTTTAGTTTTTTAAAGGAATCTCCATACTGTTCCCCATAGTGGCTGTATCAATTTACATTCCCACCAACAGTGCAAGAGGGCTCCCTTTTCTCCACACCCCCTACAGCTTTTATTTTTGGTAGATTTTTTGATGATGACCATTCTGAAAGGTGTAAGGTGATGCTTCACTGTAGTTTTGATTTGCATTTCTCTAATGATTAGTGATGTTGAGCATCCTTTCATATGTTTGTTAGCAATCTGTAAATCTTCTTTGGAAACATGTCTATTTAGGTCTTCTGTCCATTTTTGGATTTTGTTGTTTGTTTATTTGCTATTGAGCTGCATGAGCTGTTTGTATATTTTGGAGATGAATCCTTTGCCAGTTTCTTTGTTTGAAAATATATCCTCCTATTCTGAGGGTTATCTTTTCATCTTGTTTATGGTTTCATTTGGTGTGCAATGATCTTAAGTTTCATTAGGTCCCATTTGTTTATTTTTGTTTTTATTTCCATTTCTCTAGGAGGGGGGTCAAAAAGGATCTTGCTGGGATTTATGTTAAAAAGTGTCTTCCAATGCTTTCCTCTAAGAGTTTTATAGTACCTGGCTTTACGTTTAGGTCTTTAAACCATTTTGAGTTTATTTTTGTATATGATGTTAAGAAGTGTTCTAACTTCACTCTTTTACATGTAGCTGTCAAGTTTTCCCAGCCCCATTTATTGAAGAGGCTGTCTTTTCTCCATTGTATCTTCTCGCCTCATTTTTCAAACATAAGGTGACCATATGTGCATGGGTTTATCTCTGGGATTTCTATCCTGTTCCATTGACTATATTTCTGTTTTTTTGCCAGTACCATACTGTCTTGATTATTGTAGTTTTGTAGTATAGTCTGAAGTCTGGAAGCCTGACTCCTCCAGCTCCATTTTTCTTTCACAAGATTGCTTTAACTATTTGGAGTCTTTTGTGTTTCCTTACAAATTCTGAAATTTTTTGTTCTAGTTCTGTGAAAAATGCCATTGGTAGTTTGATAGGCATTCCATTGAATCTGTAGATTGCATTAGGTAGTATAGCCATATTCACAATGTTGACTCATCCAGTCCAAAAACATGGTTTATCTCTCCATCTGTTTGTATCATCTTTAATTTCTTTCATCAATGTCTTATGGCTTTCTGCATACTGGTCTTTTGTCTCTTTAGGTAGGTTTATTCCTATTTTATTCTTTTTGTTGCAATAGTAAATGGGATTTTTTCCTTAATTTCTCTTTCTGATCTATCTTTGTTAACATATAGGAATGCAAGATATTTCTGTGTATTAATTTTGTATCCTACTACTTTACCAAATTCATTGATTAACTCTAGTCATTTTCTGGTAGCATCTTTAGTATTCTCTATGTATAGTATCATGTCACTTGCAAACAATGACAGTTTTACTTCTTCTTTTCCAATTTGGATTCCTTTTATTTCTTTTTCTTCTCTGATTGCTGTGGCTAAAATTTCCAAAACAATGTTGAATAATAGTGGTGAGAGTAGGCAACCTTGACTTGCCCCTGATCTTAGAGGAAATGGTTTCAATTTTTCACCACTGTGAATGATGTTGGCTGTGGGTTTGTCATATATGACCTTTAATATGTTGAGGCAAGTGACCTTGTTGCCTACTTTCTGGAGGCAACATAAACATAAACAAGTGTTGAATTTTGTTGAAAGCTCTTTCTGCATTTATTGAGAGTATCATAAGGATTTTATCTTTCAGTTTGTTAATATGAGGTATCACATTGATTGATTTGCATATATTGAAGAATCCTTGCATTCCTGGGATAAACCCCACTTGATCATGGAGTATGATCCTTTTAATATGCTGTTGGATTCTGTTTGCTAATATTTTGTTGAGGATATTTGCATCTATGTTCATCAGTGATATTGGCCTGTAGTTTTCTTTTTTGGTGATATCTTTGTCTTGTTTTGGTATCAGGGTGATGGTGGCCTCCTAGAATGAGTTTGGGAGTGTTCCTCCCTCTGCTATATTTTGGAAGACTTTGAGAAGGATAGATGTTAGCTGTTCTCTAAATGTTTGATAGAATTCCCCTGTGAAGCCATCTAGTCCTGGGCTATTTTTTGTTGGAAGATTTTTAATCAGAGTTTCAATTTCAGTGCTTGTAATTGGTCTCTTTATATTTTCTATTTCTTCCTGGTTCAGTCTCAGAAGGTTATGCTTTTCTAATAATGTGTCCATTTCTTCCAGGGTGTCCATTATATTGGCATATAGTTGCTTGTAGTAATCTCTCATGATCTTTTGTATTTCTGCAGTTTCAGTTGTTATTTCTCCTTTTTTGTTTCTAATTCTATTGATTTGAGACTTCCCCCATTTTATCTTGATGGGTCTGAATGGATAGTAGTTTATCAATTTTGTTTATCTTCTCAAAGAACCAGCTTTCAGGTTTATTGATCTTTGCTATTGTTTCCTTCATTTCTTTTTCATTTATTTCTGATTTGATCTCTATGATTTATTTCCTTTTGCCAACTTTGGGGTTTTTTGTTGTTGTTGCTCTTCTTTAGGTGTAATTTCAGGTTGTTTCTTTGAGATTTTTGTTTTTTCTTGAGATAAGATTCTATTGCTATTAACTTTGCCCTTAGAACTGCTTTTGCTGTCTCCCATAGGTTTTTGGTTCTCGTGTTTTCATTTTCATTTGCTTCTAAGTATATTTTGATTTCCTCTTTGATATCTTCAGAGATCTCTTGGTTATTTAGTAGCATATTATTTAGCTTCCATGTGTTGTATTTTTACAGTTATTTTTCCTGTAATTGATATCTAGTCTCATAGCATTGTAGTTGGAAAAGTTATTTGATATGATTTCAGTTCTTAAATTTACCAAGGCTTGATATGTTACATGGCGTATGATTTATCCTGGAGAATTTTCCATGAGCACTTGAGAATAAAGTGTATTCTGTTATTTTTGGATGGAATGTTCCATAAATATCAATCAAGTCTGTCTTGTTTAATGTGTAATTTAAAACTTGTGTTTCCTTATTTATTTTCATTTTGGATGATCTGTCCATTGGTGAAAGTGGGGTGTTAAAGTCCCCCACTATTAGTGTGTTACTCTCGATTTCCCATTTTATGGCTGATAACATTTTCCTTATGTATTGAGGTGTTCCTATGTAGGGTGCATAAGTATTTACAATTGTTATATCTTCTTCTTGGATTGATCCCTTGATCATTATATAGTGTCCTTCTTTGTAATAGTCTTTATTTTAAAATCTATTTTGTCTGATATGAGAATTGCTACCCAGTTTTCTTTTGATTTCCATTTATGGAATATCATTTTCCATCCCTTCACTTTCAGTCTTTATGTGTCCCTAGGTCTGAAGTAGGTCTCTTGTAGACAGTATATATATGGGTCTTGGTTTTGTATCCATTTAGCCAATATGTGTCTTTCGTTTGGAGCACTCAATCCATTTACATTTAAACTAATTATCAATATGTATATATGTATTACCATTTTCTTAATTGTTTTGGGTTCGTTTTTGTAGGTCTTTTCCTTCTCTTGTGTTTCCTGCCTAGAGAAGTTCCTTGAGCATTTGTTGTAAAGCTGGTTTGGTGGTCCTGAATTCTCTTAATTTTGCTTGCCTGTAAAGCTTTTAATTTCTCCATCGAATCTGAATGAAATCCTTGCTGGGTAATCTTGGTTGCCGGTTTTTCCCTTTCATCACTTTAAATATTTCCTGCCACTTCCTTCTGGCTTGCAGTTTCTGCTGAAAGATCAGGTTTTAACATTATGGGGATTCCTTTGTGTGACATTTGTTGCTTTTCCCTTGCTGCTTTTAATATATTTTCTTTGTATTTAACTTTTGATAGTTTGCTTAATGTATGTCGGCGTGTTTCTCCTTGGATTTATCATGTATGGTACTCTCTGTGTTTCCTGGACTTGATTGACTATTTCCTTTCCCATATTGGAGGGGGGGGTTCAACTATAATCTCTTCAAATATTTTCTCAGTTCCTTTCTTTTTCTCTTCTTCTTCTGGGACCCCTATAATTCGAATGTTGGTGTGTTTAATGTTGTCCCAGATGTCTCTGAGCCTGTCCTCAAATATTTTCTTTTTCTTTTTTTCTTTACTCTGCTCTGTGGTAGTTATTTCCACTGTTTTATTTTCTAGGCCATTTATCTATTCTTCTGCCTCAGTTATTCTGCTATTGATTCCTTCTAGAGAATTTTAAATTTCATTTATTTTGTAATTTATCATTGTTTGTTTACTCTTTAGTTCTTCTAGGTCCTTGTGAAATGTTTCTCGTATTTTCTCCATTCTATTTCCAAGATTTTGGATATCTTTATTATCATTATTCTGAATTATTTTTCAGGCTGACTGCCTATGTCCTTTTCCTTTGTTTGGTCTGGTGGGGGTTTACCTTGCTCCTTCATCTGCTGTGTATTTCTCTGTGTTCTTATTTTGCTTAACTTAGTGTATTTGGTGTCTCCTTTTCGCAGGCTGCATGTTCATAATTCCCATTGTTTTTGGTGCCTGCCCCAGTGGGTAATGTTGGTTCAGTGGCTTGTGTAGGCTTTCTGGTGGAGGGGATTGGTGCCCTGGTTGGTGGGGCTGGATCCTATCTTTCCTGTGGACAGGGCTGCCTCCAGTGGTTTGTTTCAAGGTGTCTGTTAACTTAGTATGATTTTAGGCAGTCCTAATGAGTGTTTTTTTTTTTCCTGTCTTGCCAGTTGTTTCACATGTGGCATTCAGAACTGGAGCTTACTGGTCATTGGGTGGAGCTGGGTCATACCTTGAGATGGAGATCTCTGTGAGAGCTCTCATCAATTGAAATTACATGGGGCCAGGAAGTCTCTGGTGGTCCAGTGTCCTGAACTCGGCTCTCCCACTTCAGAAGCTCAGGCCTGACAGTAGGCTGGAGCACCAAGATCCTGTCAGCCACACGGCTCAGAAGAAAAGGGAGAAAAAAAGAAAGAAAAAATAATAATAAATTTTAAAATAGAATTATTAAAATAAAAAAATCTTAAAAATGTAATAATACTTAAAAAAAGAGAGCAACCAAACCAATAGGCAAATCCACAAGCAATAAAAAGAGCTAAAAACTATACTAATATAAACCTAAAAATCATAAACAAGTCAGGCACAGACAGCAAACCCCAAGTCTATAGTTGCTCCCAAAGTCCACCAACTCAATTTTTTTGGTTTATTCGCTGTCTATTCAGGTATTCCACAGATTCAGAGTACATCAAGTTTGTTGTGGGGATTTAAGCCACTTATCCTGAGCTTGCATGGAGAAATATCCCTTTATCTTCTTTTTTCACACAGCTCCTGGCATTCAGCTTTGGTTTTGGCCCCATCTCTTCATGTAGGTTGACCTACATGCAGAACAGGCATCTGTTCCCGCCCACACAAGACAGGGTTAAAACAGTGGCTGATTAGGGGGCTCTGGCTCACTCAGGCCAGGGGGAAGGAGGAGTACAGAATGTGGGGTGAGCCTGTGGGAGCAGAGGCAGGTGTGACGTTGCAACAGCCTGATGCACCCTGTGTGTTCTCCTGGGGAAGTTGTCCCTGGATCATGGGTCACTGGCAGTTGCGGACTGCACAGCCTCACAGGAGGGGTGGTGTGGATAGTGACCTGTGCTTGCACACAGGATTCTTGTTGCGTGCAGCAGCAGCATTAGCATTTCGTGCCTGTCTTTTGTGTCCAAGCTGATAGCCACAGCACACATCTGTCTCTGGAGCTCGTTTAGGCGGTTCTCTGCCTTCTGTGGGCAGACAGGGAAGGAATCCCCTCTCCTCATGCACCCCAAAACAATGGTTTCTTGCCTCTTAGGCAGTTGTAGACTTTTTCCCTGACTCCCTCCCAGGTAGCTGTGGTGCACTAGCCCCCTTCAGGCTGTGTTCACGCAACTGACCCCAATCCTCTCCCTGTGGTCTGATCTCTGAAACCCAAGCCTCAGCTCCCAGCCCCCACCCACCCTGGTGGGTGAGCAGACAAATCTCTCAGGCTGATGAGTGTTGGTTAGCACTGATCTTCTGTGTGGGAATCTCTCTCCTTTGCCCTCCGCACCCCTGTTGCTGCACTCTCCTCTGTGGCTCCGAAGCTTCCCCACAGCCCACCCACTGTCTCTGACAGTGAAGGGGCTTCCTAGTGTTTGGAACCTTTTCCTCCTTCACAGGTCCCTCCCAGAAGTGCAGGTCCCATCCTTATTCTTTTGTGTCTAGTTTTTCTTTTTGCTTTTGCCCTACCCAGGTGCATGAGGATTTTCTTGCCTTTAGGGAAGTCTGAGGCCTCTGCCAGCATTCAGTACATGTTCTGTAGGAGCTGTTCCACATGTAGCTATATTTTTGATGTATTTGTGGGGTGGTAGGTGATTTCCACGTCTTACTCCTCTGCCATCTTTAAGGTCCCAACTACTGATAGGACTTTCATATGAGTCTGCAAGCAATTGATTTATTATGGTTTCTGTGCAGTCAAACTTCTCTGCTAATAATAATCTGTATTTGAAACCACTCCCCAGAGCTAGCATCACCACCTCAACTCCACCTCAGATCATCAAGCATTAGATTCTCATAAGGAGCATACAACCTGGATCCCTCCCATATGCATGTCACAGTAGGGTTCACACTCCTATGGGAATCTAATGCCACTGATGATCTGAAAGGAGACAGAGCTCAGTGGGTAATGCAAGTGATGGGGAGCAGCTGTAAATACAGATGAAGCTTCACTCGCTCACCCACCACTCATCTCCAGCTGTGCGGCCTGGTTCCTAACAGGCTATGGACCAGTACCTGTCCACAGCCTGGGGGTTGGGGAACCTCTGCTTAAGACTACGTTTAGGAAACCTCTGTGAGGTTTTCCTCAGAAAGTTAGACTTTTCAAATGGCAGTTTAGGTGCTTACGAAACGAGACAAAACCTGCCCATTTTCTTAAATCCTGGGCCTGGAATCAGCATGGTGTCACATCCACTGTATTTTATTGGTTAAAGCAGTCAGAGGCTACTCCCAGATTCAAAAAGAAGGAGCCTTTCACTTCTTGATTAGAGACACATCAAAGATTTGGACTACTTATTTAGCCCACCATAGAAAAGAAAGGAAAGGGAAATTTTCCTTAAAAAATAGACTTGAAAAGCAGGATTTTGAAAACATAAAACCCAGTGTTATCAACTTTCCTGTATGGTAGATTCTGTGATGTAGAGGTCTCCTTAAAAATCGAGAGCCTCATTGATGCTGCAGGGAATTCTGCCTCATGGTAGCACACAGCTGGGTTCCTGTTCAAAAATTGTCCCCAAAGGAATCTTTACTTACTCAAAATTCAACCCCTGCATGGGGCAAATCACATCCTATGACTAATGTGGGGCACAAAGGCCTGGGTCATTTCCTCGCAATTTGGGGTGATGCTCCAGAGTTCCCTGTGGAACTTCTTAGCAGCTCAAGTTCTCCCTCTGTGCACATTTGCTTCCTTTACATTTTCAGTAGTGTTTTGAGAGTTCACCCCAAAAATCTCCTCACACAAAACAGCAGTAGAGTACTTCCTAAATGATAGAACTATGACACTTTTCCTATAGATGATAAATGTCTATGCATTCATCTATAACTCATAAAACATAGATATTTATTATTTTTTGACACAAAACATACTATATACTTACACTTTTTATTTACTAATCAAATCAGTCACAAGAGCTTTATTTGAAATATGATGCATGCAGTTATTTTAATTATTTTAGAATTATTTCCATACGAAGCAGATAATGACCTAAAGTCCTAACTTGGGACTGAATGGCAGTTCACTGATTGTCGTTAGAGTGATTTAAAAGAAAATAATAAATTCTACAATCAGACGTTTCCTCCTCTGAAGTTCAAACACATTACAATGTCATTATCCATAATACTCTGCTGATTCACTGTCTATTTTAAATGAATTGGGGCTTATCTGAAAACAAAGCCCCTACAATCAAGCAGCTTAAATGTACAAAAGAGAAAGAGGCAATCAGAACTGCAGGGGGGTTGCAAATCACATTGATTTTAAGATTAAAGGTATGAGATTGAATGAGTCAAAAGTAATGCAAATTTCATGTCAAGCTCAACCAGAACAAAGTCATTTTGTTCAGTTAACAAAACTGTAGTTTTATAATTTTTTTCTTCTCTATTTTTCACCACTTCCACTATTTCTAGGCCTTGGAGAAAACAAAAGTGCTGACAGAATGTGAGGTCACACATATTGACACTCAGTATTTTGTGCCCAGGGCAAAATGATTAGAATCATCATATTTGAAATTTTCTATCCAAATCTTTCTATCCAGTGACTTTCTATTTATATAACTGACCTCATTTTCCAAAGAAGCCAAGCAGAACCATTTACTGCTCTCTGCACCTGCCCCATTCTTTCACCACTGGTGTTTCTGTCTTCTTTACTACCTTCCTTTTTCTCCTTAGATATTGACTTTCCTCAGTGTTAAGGCCTTTTATTGCTACCTACACTCTCTCTTTTCAGGTATCATTTTCTCTTTAAATTCCACACATTCCTTAAGATTTAAAAAAAATAAAGCTAATAAACTTACATTTGTATTTCTAGCCTTACCTCTCTTCCCAGTTCCACTTTGTAAGATGCCTCTAGAGCATTTCCACTAAATGTTTCACCATTATCTCCAATCAACATGACCAAACTTGTCTTCAACTCTTCTACCATGAATTATGAATTATTTGTTCATTATTATTATGTCAATTTTAATAACATCATCATTCTTATACTTTTCCATATTTTAAATCTAGCATTTTCTTTGGTAAATTCCATTCTTTCAGCTCTCATATCACCTGAAGTCAAATTTCATTATCAAGACTGCCTGGTCCCTCTTGTTTAGTTTGTTACTTACTTTAGGTTCTTATAAACTCACACCTGGAGTACTAGATTTTATTCATTCAACAGTATTAGTTGAGCTCCAATTATTTTCCAGGATCTATGCTCAGAACTGAGAAAACAGTTATTACGAATATAGATATAGTGCTTGAAATCAAGTACTTTACCTTCTTCAAGAAGAGAACGTATGATAATATGGCAAGTTCAGGGTCCTGGGGATGTAAAGGAGAGAGAACTTTTCTGATTTGTCCTTTCCCTCTTATTTTTTAATGCACCCAGAATATCCATAAAAGGAGGATGTCATCTGTTTTCTAACTAGAATGCAATAGGTATCAGTAAATAATGAAGAGGATAAAAGGTAAAGAAAATGAAAATTAGATGAAATTTTAATGACATGGTAATGACAGCCTATGTGTAAACACTTTAGATGGTGCTAGGCATAAATATAGATTTTTTAAAATCATGGTTAAATTTCAATAGCTCATAGATAGTAGTCTATCAATTTAAACAATTATTTGAGGTACACTTTCCTTAAAATTAAAATGCTTTCTTTTCATTTGTGTGTAATGATCCCAATTAATCAGATACCATATTATAAAATTTGCTATTGTTTTGAAATAATTTTATGGATATTTGATTTTTCATGAATTCATATCCTTTCATTTGATCTTAAAGTTATTTAAGAGAGAGAGAGAGCCATATCTGACACATATTTCTATGCCTTAAGTGATAGTTCAGTATTTTGTACTTAATATCATTATATATATATATATATGTGTGTGTGTGTGAGTGTGTGTTGATTCTCTTTCTCAGACATTTTAGTTATATCACTCTTCCAATCTGAATCCCAACTCCTTTAAACTGTTTTAAATGTGTGTCTTCTAAAATTGAGTCAGAGCAAATGTATCACTGTTCACCGTTTCTACAAAATTTTATCAAGACTCTTCAGCAGTAGGATTAATTTATTTAAAAGAAGAACTGCAAAGTTTGAACTTTTATAGACAATTGTCTCTGTAAGTCACTTTTCTAGTATCACGATTTAGATATAGCAAAGGATATTCAGCTTGAAAGATGCATCTCAAGTCATCTCTTTCATCTTGCCCAGTGTTTTTGATGAACATAGTTCTGCATATCACACCTGATGTTAAAAAGCTTTTCTTTTTAACAGTGCTGCCTCCACAGTGTTTCCAGGATTCCTAGGACAGCCTTCCTCCCTTAGGTTCTGGCACCAGCAAACCATTATTTAAGTTAATTAAGATAATTGTTGTCCCAAAGACTGCTTTGCCAAGAAAAAGTGAAGTCACTAGGGTAGTTTCTGTTTTTTTGGATTTATCTCTGTAATGCTATAAGATATTAATTACAGTTCAAGTAACTTGAAATTTCTGACTCTGCCTTACTAAGGAGGGATATCCTACAGTGAATAATTGGCCAATTATTCCTATATTTCACATTAAACTTTTTTTTTTTTTTTTGTATTTTAGACTTGGAGGGATACTAGGTTCTTTTCTAAACATAATATTTTCTTTAGCAAGAATATATGTGTTTGGGACTTCCCTAGTGGTGCAATGGTTAAGAATCTGCCTGCCTATGCAGGGGACACTGGTTCAAGTCCTGGTCTGGGAAGATTCCAAATGCTGTGGAGCAACTAGGCCCGCAAGCCACAACTACTGAGCCTGCATGCCTAGAGCCTGTGCTCCATAACAGGAGAAGCCACCACAATGAGAAGCCCACTCACCACAACTAGAGAAAGCCTGTGTACAACAACGAAGACTCAATGCCAGCCAAAAATAAATTTAAGAATATATATGTTGGGCTCCCCTGGTGGCACAGTGGTTGAGAGTCTGCCTGCCGATGCAGGAGACATGGCTTCATGCCCCGGTCCAGGAAGATCACACATGCCGCGGATCAACTGGGCCCGTGGGTCATGGTTGCTGGCCCTGTGCATCCAGAGCCTGTGTTCCACAGTGGGAGAGGCCACAGCAGTGAGAGGCCCGTGTACTGCAAAAAAAAAAAAAAAAAAAAAAAAGAATATATGTGTTTGAATTACCCATATGAATATATTTGCACAGAAATTTGGGAAGATGAGAGACAAAAGCAAATAGTTATTTTCAGCAGAATTATAAGGATATAAACAATCATTATATAGCCTGTAAATTACTTCTCAAAAGAAATCAAGGGTAATGTTTACATCATATATATATATATATATATGATCATATATATATGTCACATATATTAAATTTTATAATTTCATATCAGTATTTTATAGCATTAAATTGATAATGATTTAGTTAATTTTCTTCCCAAAGTTTTCAGCTGGCTCCTAAAAATTCCTTTTCAGTTTTTAATTATTCCATAACCTCTAAAGTGTGTGAGAAAAAAAATCTTCATTTTTCAAATATATTCTCCCCAACTCGTTCCTTTCACAGCCTCCACATTCCAGCCAAACTTTTTTTTTATTATTCCCATATGTGAAACGTATTATACTGACTTCATACCTTTACAAGTTCTTTTTCCAGGTTTTCACATGACCTCATTTTCATAATCTATACCTATCATTCAGCACGCAATACCCAGCTAAACATTATCTCTCTATAAAGTCTTTCCTAAAACTTTACCCCTCCAATTCATATTTCCTCTATAGTATTGTATTAATCTAACAGTTCTTCTTTTTTGTTCTAATAATGTCCTATCAATTCAAGAATCAAGGACCGTTTATATTCCACGCATCATCCTACACATAGACAATAGAATGTTAAGGATGAGTGTCCTGCATGTTTTTACAGGCCTCACATCATAGCATGAAAGATAGATATTGATCAAATAATAACACTGAAGTATGACTGGGATTATGAGAATGGAATTGTGTAAATTATTTAAACATAAACCCAATGTATAAGGCACCAGAGAGACTTCTCTGAGGACATCTCAAGTAAAGAAGGATAAATTTGAGTTTGAGGAGGAAGTGTACATGAAGGAGAAAGAATTTGATAGAAGGCTAGGATTTAAGTGAGATCATGACAAATGTGAAGAATTTTAAGATGTGAGGAATAGCTGGTGAATGTGTTGCTGGAGAAGTAATTGAGTGATTTCCTGGAGAACTTTGTATGAAAGAATCTGAAACCTCTGAACAATTTAATGAAATGAATAATATGATAAAGTTTGCAGTTTGGGAGATCTCTTTAATTATACTATAAAAGATGAGTTGGCAATTAGTAAGTGAACATTAAGAAGTGTCAGTGATGATGAAGAAAATGACAAAGATTTTGTATATTTGTAGGTTGTGATATGCAAAATATTTTTGGAGGTTTGTAGAATTTGATAATAGTAGTATAAATATGAAGGAAAGAGAGAAAAAAAAAGTAGAGATGTTTACATTTTTCTGTTGGGCAATTAGTGCCACATTCCAAGATATAGATTATTGTGCCAAAAGTGTAGGGACTATTTGAAGTTGATGATTTTAGTAATATTTGTATTGATTTTAAAATGTTTGTGCTTGATCAGTGACTATTTCTTGTAGATAGTGGATATATATATATATATATTACTGTGTGTATATGTATGACATGTATATGTGTGATATATGAGTAGTGACAGAGATCTAAAGAGAGAACTCTATTGGTATACAGTTTCATTATATATAGATTTATATATTATATGAATATATAAATACATGAATACATGTATATGAAGATAGTACTATATGATATAGATATACACACACACACACACATATATATATATATATATATATATATATGAAGAAAGACATAGATATTAAATTTTATTTACTACAATTAACCTCAAATTGAATTTGGAAGAATAAATCTATGTAAGAGAGTTTCCAGGCAAATTATTTCTAAGATTAAAGTTAAAGGCTGTACCAACTTTATAAAACCTTATACAACATTTTATGAGTTGAATTTGGTTGTATAAACATATGTATAAACTTTATACAACCTTTTATGACTTGATATAAAAACCAAACAAAAGCAATTCCAATTATGGAAATAGATGCAAAAATTCTTAAATTATTAGGAAGCTAAAACAAGCAATGTATATAAATAAAACAAATTTTCATGCCACAAGAATTTGCTCCCTTACCTCTCATCCAGAGACTTAGGATGACTTAGTATTTAAAAATATTATACTAAGGTTTTCTGACTTGCTCTTTGTCAGAATAAATATGTGGGGAATCCATCTTGTCCAGAACTATTAAATGTTGTAATGTAATATATATATATGACATATGCTTAACATATATGTATGTAAAAATTGTATATTTAATATATAATATAAATTCCACATATAATGGCTGCAATATAGAAAATATGATATTAAGTAATATATGCAATAGATGATGTGTTTTATATTATATATGTGATATATATGTTACATATAACATATATATATATACTATGTTTTTTTATATTGTTTCATGGCTATTTAATTTAATTTATTTTGGTTTAATTTTTCCACTTTTACTGAGATATAATTGATATACAGCACTGTATAAATTTATTTTATACAGCATAATAATTTGACTTACATATGTTGTAAAATGGTTACCACAATAAGTTCAGTTAACATCCATCATATAAATACAAAAAAAAGAAAAATGTATTTTTCTTGTGATGTGAACTCTTAGTATTTATTCTCTTTACAACTTTCATAACTACTATAAAGCTGTGTTAAGTATAGTCATTCTATTGTACATTACATCCCTAGTACTTATTTATCTTAAACTGCAATTTTGTACATTTTGTCCACCTTCATTCAATTCCCTCTCCCTCCATGCCCTGCATCTGGTAACAACACATCTGATGTCTTTTACCATCTGCTTTTTTGGTTCTTTTTTAAAATAATTTTACACACAAAAGCAATAATGATACAGTGTTTGTCTCTCTCTGTCTCATTTATTTTACTAAATATAATGCCCTAAGATCCAAACATTTTGCCACAATTGGGAGGAATTCCTTCATTTTTATGGCAGAATAATATTCCATTCCATATACACTACATTTTCTTAGCCATTCATCTATCTATGGATACTTAGTTGTTGTTGTTGTTCTTGTTTTGTCCATGTCTTGGCTATTGAAAATCATGCTGTTATGAAAATGGGGATACGGTAGTCTCTTTGACATAATGGTTTTGTTTCTTTCAGGTATATTCCCAGCAGTGGAGTTACTGGATCATATGGTAGTTATAGCTTTGATTTTTTGAGGAACCTCCATATTGTTTTCCATGGTGGCTGTACCAATTTACAATCCCACCAACAGTGCACTGGGGTTTTCTTTTCTCCACAGCCTTACTAACATTTGTTATCACTTTTATTCTTGATGATAGTTCATGGCTATTTCAAAAATGAAATCTTAAATTTGAGAATAAATAAGAAAGAATTAATTCATTTCATTAGTGATTTTTCAATCTCAAATGACATGAAGTTAGAATTTAATAGCATAAATAGGATAAAGTTAGAAAGCAAATTTGGATACCAGTAGGGTGGAATGTCAGACTAACCTCTCTCCTATTTTAATCCTGAGTATCCCCCAAACGCCTGTAGAAGAAGCTACTGGAGACATCTGCACCTGAATTTGATTTAATGGTGTACATTCCACTAAAACCAAGCTTAAAATTTAGTTTGAAATAATCTAAATGTTTTGGTGTCTCCCAGGTGCCTGACATAAGTAGACATATTCATCATTAGGATGAATATAAATTTAAAAATAAGACTTCTACTTCTTTATGACAGAGGAAAAACAGAGGTCAGATTTACCAACCTACCTTTAAAAAACCTAAAACATAATTAAAATATACAAAATAATGGTTTTACAGAAATTAGATATCAGGTAGGGAGGACAGTGACCATTGAGAGATAGGACACAAAAAAATGAGAGACATAACCGCCCAAACTTCATGCCTGGAGAGTTTCCAGGCTGCAGTGTAGGAAGATTCTAAGAAATTCTTGTCTTCTCCCTGAGGTGATGAGAGGAGATGGATACATACTAAGGTCAAGAGGATTAGATTTCATAGTGCAGAGTTCCAAAGAAAAGAGAGTTATATGGAAATAAACCTCCAGAGATCTGAAGAGGGTTCTCCTCAATTCTTCAGCTGAGTGTTGATCAGCATATATATATGAGAAAACTACTATACTCTGGGGAAACAACTCAAAGTGATTAGAGTAAACAAACTCCAGAGAGCACACAGGGAAAGCTATAGTTCCTTTTCACCCTAACCAGTGTGTGAAATCTCATAAAGCAAGGTTCACTGGGCAGAACAGTCGAAAGAATGTTCACTCAGTAGTTGGGAAATATTAGCCCTAAATTAAACTCTGCTCAGCCCTGCCTAAGAAATATTAAAAAAAAAAAAAAGATGTCCTGAACTGTACCTGAGGAGAGGGAAAAAAAAGCAAGAGTGATAACACTGGTAAAATTTGAATAACCTCTATAGTTGAGTTAATAATATTTTACAAATATTATTATTTCAAGTTTGATAATTGTACTATCATTTTGTAATATGTTAATATTAGTAGAAGATGAGTTAGAGCTAAACAGGATCTCTCCTTAGTAACACTGTAACTCTTTTGTAAATCTAAAATCATGTCTAAATAAAAAGTAAACAATGATAATAAAAAGACAAGAAGGAAGCATACTATTTCTAAGTAATTTAACTGCATCCCTTAATAAAACTCAACCATATTTACAGAAACAAAAACATGTTTTACATCCAAGAAAGTAAAACAAAAATTACCAGACATGAAAATGAGTAGAAAAATACCAGAAAATAACCCATACTGAGAAGAAAAAGTAATCGATTGAAAGAGATTCAGAAATTTCACAAATATAATTATTAGACAAAAACATTAACAGTTGTTATAACTCTATTCTACATGTTTAAGAAATTAAAGGAAAAATGGAATGTTACACTGAATATAGAACATTTACACATTTCCAATTCTAAGGATTAAAAACTGGCTTTTTCAGGGCTGCTCTAAAAGAATATACCATAGACTGGGCAGCTCAAACAACAAACATTTATTCATCACAGTTCTGGAGGATAGGAAGTCCAAAATAAAGCTAATGGTAGATTAGGTGTTTGACCAGGGCTTGCTTCCTGGTTCATAGATGGCTATCCTCTCACATGGTGGAAAGGAGCAAGCAAGCTTCTTGGGGTCTCTTTTAAAAGTGTTCTGACCCTCTTCATGACAGCTTCATGCTTATGACCTGGTCACTTCCTAAAGGCCCCTTCTCCAAACACTATCACAGTGTGGATTAGACTTCAGCATATGAATTTTAAGAGAACACATTCAGTCCATAGCAAAAGCTAAAATGTATCAGAGGAAAAATGTACTGAATGTTATTAAGAACTGATTACATATTGCAAAGGAAAAGATTACTCTTAATGAATACATAGCAAGAAACCATCCCAAATGGAAGCCAGAGAAAAGAGATGGTTAAAAAGAAAAGTTAGGGCTTCCCTGGTGGCGCAGTGGTTGAGAGTCCGCCTGCCGATGCAGGGGACACGGGTTCGTGCCCCGATCCCGGAAGATCCCACATGCCGCGGAGCGGCTGGGCCCGTGAGCCATGGCCGCGGGGCCTGTGTGTCCGGAGCCTGTGCTCCGCAACGGGAGAGGCCACAGCAGTGAGAGGCCCGCGTACAGCAAAAAAAAAAAAAAAAAAAAAAGAAAAGTTAATAGAATATTGGTGAGTGAACCAAAAAATTCAAGCAGCCTAATAAATTTGTAATATGAGGGAGGACAGAAAAAGCATCCCCAAAATAATAGCCAGGGCTTCCCTGGTGGCACAGTGGTTGAGAGTCTGCCTGCCTATGCAGGGGACACGGGTTTGTGCCCCAGTCCGGGAAGATCCCACATGCCGCGGAGTGGCTGAGCCCATGAGCCATGGCTGCTGAGCCTACGTGTCCGGAGCCTGTGGTCCGCAACAGGAGAGGCCACAGCAGTGAGAGACCTGCGTACTACAAAATAAATAAATAAAATAATAATAATAATAGCCAAAACTGCAAAATTTGAGATCAAATTTATCAAAAATATGAAGCACAAGAAATAAAAAAATTAATGATAACAAGACATAGTATAATCAACTTCTTCAGGACTAATGATAGAAGAAAATCTAAACAGTAGCCGAAGTAGGGCAGGGCAGGGTAGAAGGAGGAAAAATGTGTCATGTATAGAGTCACAGAGATAAGAATTATAGTTGACTCCTGGCTAAAAACAATGCAAAACCAAAGACAATGGAGCAAAATCTTTAAAGTGATGAAAGAAAAACAACAACAGAAACCTATCAACCTTGGATTCTCTATACAGTTAAATATATATTTCAAACAATCAGGGGAAGTATTTTCAGTAACACATTTTCAGAAGTGTGAAGTCTGAAAGAAAGACTCTCCAGCAGAATCACACTACAAGAAATAGTAAAGGAAATTCTTTGGGAAGAAAGAAAACTGATAACAAATGAAAATCAGAATTTATGCAGGGGAAAGAAGAACAAAACAAAATGGTTACTATGTGAATACACATAAAATATTTTTAAAAGATATTATTTAAATCTCTTTAAGAGATCATTGACTGTTTAAAGCAAAACTAGTAACAGTGTAGCATGGATTTATAAAAATGTTGAAGTGATACACATGACAACAATAAAATCATACTGTTGTAAAGCAGATGTGGTGCATATATGCAATCAAATGTTACTCAGCCATAAAAAAGAATGAAATAATGCCATTTGCAGCAACTTGGATGGACCTAGAGATTATCATATGAAGTGAAGTAAATCAAAGACAAATATATTATATCAGTTATATGGATTCTAAAAAATGATACAAACGAACTTATTTACAAACCAGAAAGAGACTCGCAGTCTTCAAAAACAAACGTATGGTATTTCTTTGGAGAAATGTCTATTTATATCTTTGGCCCATTTTTTGATTGGGTTATTTGTTTTGTTTTTTTGATATTGACCTGCATGAGCTGTTTGTATATTTTGGAGATTAATCCCTTGTCAGTTGCTTCATCTGCAAATATTTTCTCCCATTCTGAGGGTTTTTTGTTTTGTTTTGTTTATGGTTTCCTTTGCTGTGCAGAAGCTTTTAAGTTTAATTAGATCCATTTGTTTATTTTTGTTTTTATTTTCATTACTCTAGGAGGTGGATCAGAAAAGAACTTGCTGCAGTTTACCTCAAAGAGTGTTCAGCCCATGTTTTCCTCTAAGAGTTTTATAGTGTCTGGCCTTAGACTTAGGTCTTTTTAATCCATTTTGAGTTTATTTTTGTGTATGGTGTTAGGGTGTGTTCTAACTTCCTTCTTTTTTATGTAGTTGTCCAGTTTTTCCAGCACCACTTTTGAAGACACTTGGTCAAAAAGCACATGAAAAGATGTTCAACATCACTAATCATTAGAGAAATGTAAATCAAAACTACAATGAGTTATTATCTCACACCAGTCAGAATGGCCATCATCAAAATCTCTACAAACAATAAATGCTGGAGAGGGTGTGGAGAAAAGGGAACCCTACTACACTGATGGTGAGAATGTAAATTGGTGCAGCCACTATGGAGAAGACTATGGAGGTACCTTAAAAAATTAGAAATAGAACTACCATATGACCCAGAAATCCCACTCCTGGGCATATACCTGGGGAAAAGCATAATTCGAAAATATACATGCACCCCAATGTTCACTGCAGTACTATTTACAATAGCCAGGACATGGAAGCAACCTAAGTGTCCACCAGCAGAGGAATGGATAAAGAAGATATGGTACATATATACAATTGAATATTACTCAGCCATAAAAAAGAAAATAATACAATGCCAATTGCAGCAACATGGATGGACTTAGTGATTGTCATACAGAGTGAAGTAAGTCAGATACAGAAAGACAAATATATAATATCACTTATATGTGGAATCTGTCAATAAAAAGAAGGTACAAATGAACTTCTTTACAAAAGAGAAGTAGGGTCACAGATGTAGAAAACAAACTTATGGTTACCAGGGGATGGTGGGGAGAGATAAATTAGGTGATTAAGACTGACATATACACACTACTACACATAAAATAGATAACTAATAAGAACCTGCTGTATAGTACAGGGAGCTCTACTCAATACTGTGTAATGGCCAATATGGGAAAATAATCTAAAAAAAAAAAAGAGTTGATATATGTATATGTATAACTGATTCACTTTGCTGTACACCTGAAACTAACACAACATTGTAAATCAACTGTACTACAATAAAAATTTAAAAACAAACAAACAAACAAACAAAACTTATGGTTACCAAAAGGGAAAGGTGGGTGGGGTGATAAATTAGGAGGTTGAGATTAATATATACACACTACTGTATATAAAATAGATAATCAACAAGGACGTGCTGTATAACACAGGGAAATCTACCCAATATTCTCTAATAACCTATATGGAAAAAATCTGAAAATGAATGGATATATGTATATATATAAATGAATCACTTTGCTGTATGCCTGAAACTAACACAACATTGTACACCAACTATACACCAATATAAAATAAAAATTACAGTAATTCTCCTATATACAAAATATTGTGGACCTACCATATACACAGGGAACTGTATTCAATATCTTGTAATAACCTATAGTGGAACGGAATCTGAAAAAGATTATCTATATATACCTATCTATATCTATATCTAACTGAATTACTTTGCTGTACACCAGAATCATTGTAAGTCAACTATATTTCAATAAAAATATTTTTAAAAATAGCAGCAAATTGAATCCAAAAATATAGGAAAATTATAATGCATCATAAGCAAGTGTTGTTTATTGCAGGTTGCAAGTTTTGTTTAATATTAAAAAATCAAAATAAATCACTTATCACAAAATTTTAAAAAATGTGACTATGTATTTGTATTTATAGTCACCTGAATTGATGTAGAATACCATTTGATAATATTCAACATCTATTTTGTATACAAAAGTTTAAGAAACCTAGGAATAGGAAGCAACTTCCTCAACCTTATAAATGGCATCTACAAAAAAACTAGAACTAGCATCACCTTTAATGGTAAAACACTTGATACTTTACTGCTAAGATCAAGATCAAGGCAAGGATATTCACTTCCATACAGTGTTTCACTGGAAGTTCTAGCCAATACAGTAAGGTAGATACTACCTAATACCTACTTCAACTGAAAGTTTCTAAATAAAAATGATACAATTCAAGAAAAAATCTGTATAAACTAAACTCTCTTAGGAGAGAACAGAAAAAAATAAATAAATCCATAGCATTTATATATATTTGTTTCTTTTTTACACTTGCTGTATATGAAATTTTGGGGCCAAGAAAACAAAACAAAACAAAACAAAAACACCTTTTCTGATTTCTTTGGAAACCAGGTTTGAAATGCCATAGGTAAGCCGTATACCGCCAGCAGTGAAAGGGAGAAATAGCACTTGGAAATTTCAGTTGCTGTCTACCTGCTGAAAGAGACAGGTGCCAGTTTCTAGGCCTATTATATTACCATCAATTACCCAGATGAAAAGCAATTAAAACAGTGTATTTAGTCTTCTTTGGAAGATACGTGGATACCTTTAATTTCAAAAGTAAGGTAATGTCACAGTTAAAGTGCTGTTTCTTCTTTGACTATTGCAACTTTTTAACTACCAGAGAAATAGCAGGCTTGTAAGAGCACAGTATCCATGGCAACAGTTGCTTCAATATTTTCACTTTTACCAAATTTTGAAAGGTCATCCTTTGTTTCATCATTTTGTGGTTCACATTAACTACTTTTCAATAAATCATTTAATAGTTATTTATGATAACCTGGGTTCAATTACTTTAGATCCACTCTGAATCTTTACTTTGTTCTTTATTATATAATAATACAAAAGCTGTTTTAAATGTTTTAATTTTACTTGAAACAAATGAAGATAATGTAAACATTTGTTGTCCAAGGTATATACTTCTCTTCTGAGGTAATTGTTTTTGTTTGGATTATGCATTTAGCCCCACTTAAAAGTTAGTTTAAAAATATCCACAATAGCACACTTTAAGAACTTGTAACCTATACTCTGAAAATGAAATAACATGACTGTTATAAACTATTAATAGGATATTAAGGTATTTTGAATGCTCTAACTTCTTTTAAGTCAAAAATGCTCACATTATTCAGGGTGAAAGAAATGAATAAGGTATTACCCAGATATGAAAAAGTCATTATCTTTCTGGAAATTTATGTTTGCCTTAAAAATTACTAATTTTTGACAGGAATATTTTGGAATCTTATAACTACCATCTATTGAATACTGATTAATCAGTAGATGCTTTAATACATGCTTTAGGAACATTAGCTCATATAATCCCTACTGCAACCAACCTTGTTAGGTAGATATTTTATCAACATTTTACAGATGATAAGGCTTAGAGTAGACAAGATGGACCAAAGTAAAAAACAAAAGTCGAGAGTAATGAAACTATCATTTACAACTCTGATCCATAAAGATAGAATAAGCACCTTTTGCCCCTCTGCTTGCTTTACTCAGTTTATTTTCCTGAGTAATCTTTAACTTTTATTCTTCCTTTCCTTTTGACTCCCACTTTCAGTTTCAAAATCTTAATTCAACCTTAGTATTATTTTTCACTGTGATGATTTCTATAATATTCTCTACTACTAAATCAGCCTTCATTTCTTTTTCCTCAACTATTGAAATGTCTTTCTAAATTATCCCTGCTATTTATTTTTTCCCAATTTATCTAACTTATTGTCTACATAGTTTAAGGTCTGTCTTGATCATTTCTCAACACACACACACACACACACACACACACACACACACTCAAACATGTACTTTTTTGATTCAATAAAAGACAAAGAAAATATCAATAACACTTGTAGGAAAGAAGTCAGGAGAGAATATTGTGATGGAGAAACAGAAATATAAATTTTTAAAATTAGATTTTTGTCTGAGAAAAAGGAAACCTATTTCATAATTTGAGATACTGTAGGTATGTATAAATTACTGACATATATTATGACTACAGAAGGTTGTTGTTGGTCTTTTATTCCTAGTCTCAAATATAAAGATTTTCCAACTTCTTTCCTATTTTAGTATCCTTATTCTTTTTTTTTTTTTTTTTTTTTTTTTTTTTTTGCGTTACGTGGGCCTCTCACTGTTGTGGCCTCTCCCGCTGCAGAGCACAGGCTCCGGACATGCAGGCTCAGTGGCCATGGCTCACGGGCCCAGCCGCTCCGCGGCACGTGGGATCCTCTCGGACTGGGGCACGAACCCGTGACCCCTGTATCAGCGGGCGGACTCTCAACCACCGCGTCACCAGGGAAGCCCAATATCCTTATTTTTCTATTTCTTATTTGTGTATCTGTAACAGTAGAGCTATAGTATCAACTCATTTCTAGTTAGTCTGTTAGAATAGAGGTATAGACAAAGAAAAAGAAGGAGGGAGATTAGTAAACTAATGGCATTACACAATCATTTTATTTTGATTAGGAATAAAATCATAGGTGGCCATTATATTTTCAAAAGGAGACACTTTTCATAAGTTAGAAAATGATTATGTATGTGGGGAAAGAAAGGGAAAAATTGATAAGATTATGGGGAAAAAAGGGAACTGTTAACAATCTACTTTCTTCTATGATAACCAAAGAGATATTATTATTTTTTCTATTTCTATTTTGGATATAGAGTTTCAACCTCTCCTCTGCTTCAGCCTTACCAGTGCTTCTTTTTAGTGAAAACATATTAGCTACCAAAGAAAGGAAATTACTAATATACATTTATTTTCCAATTGTAGACTTAGGACAGTGAACAGACACTTATTAGAATTTTCTTTAAAAGCTCACAATGATTGAAATAATATGTGAAAATAAAACTACTTTAATTGATTAAAATATATAATATCTTGGCCATGACAACTATCATAAATCATGTTGAATATTTATTTTATTATTTATTCTGCAAAGAGTAACATTTGCATTTAGCATTTGAAAATTTAAATGTATAATTGTGTGTAATTATAATGTTGAAAAAATAGATAATTTTAATTTCATTTAAAAATTTGGTAATCAAAAATGTACTTGAAATATTGACAAGTTTTAAATAGAATTTTAAAAAATCTATCTGGGGCCTCCCTGGTGGCACAAGTGGTTGAGAGTCCGCCTGCCGATGCAGGGGATACGGGTTCGTGCCCCGGTCTGGGAGGATCCCATATGCCGCGGAGCGGCTGGGCCCGTGAGCCATGGCCGCTGGGCCTGCGCGTCCGGAGCCTGCGCGTCTGGAGCCTGTGCTCCGCAACGGGGGAGGCCACAACAGTGAGAGGCCCGCATACCGCAAAAAAAAAAAAAAAAAAAAAAATCTATCTGTATGAAATATACTATAAAATATCCATTTAGGTAGCATACATTGGAGGAAATAATAGTATTGATTATTCAGAAACATGGTCATAAAACACATTCTACCCATCAATGAAAGATTTCAGTTTTCATTGATATTATTTAGTTTAAAATTTGGGGCTTCCCTGGTGACACAGTTCTTAAGAATCCACCTGCCAATGTAGGGGACACAGGTTCGACCCCTTGCACAAGAGGATCCCACATGCGAAACAGCTAAGGTTGTGCACCACAGTTGCTAAGCCTGCACTCTAGAGCCCACGAGTCACAACTACTGAGCCTGCATGCCACAACTACTGAAGCCCGTTCACCTAGAACCCATGCTCTGCAAGAAGAGAGGCTATGGCAGTGAGAGGCCCACACACTGCAGTGAAGAGTAGCCCCTGCTTGCCGCAACTAGAGAAAGCCCACATGCAGCAACGAAGATCCAACACAGCCGAAAATAAAACAAACAAATAAATAAATTTATAAAAATAAAATAAATAAGTAAAAGTTGGGGGTTTTTTTGTTCTTTTTTCTCCTTTTAGAATTTGTCTGTTTTTTCCCTGAAGCTTTCACGTCTTAATTTCTGCTTGTCATCTATGCCTTTTATACAAAGTGGGATGTTTTACTACTTATTTTCTTCAAGTGCCCTGCACTAACATTGATCATTCACTTCTTTGTTTTCTTGGTGTCCTCTTCATCACTAAACTACTTAGTGAAGGTGGTCACTGACCTGCTGAAAGACAGAAATTAATGTAGGCTTTTAGAGATTGATAAGAATAGAAGTTATTTCTTTTTCCAACTCCTCCCATGATGTCAAAGAAATATTTCCAATAGTATTTTTCTTAAATGTTCTATAAGTTTGTGTCCCCATGAGACATCAAATAAAAGTAAGAAACTAAAGTAACCTAGCCACTCAGGTAATATCCCCTCTGTGAAGAGACTTCTTGAATGTACTACCAAGAAAAGGCAAAAGTGAACTGCCTTTGAAACATTCAGATGGGTATTTTGTTGCTTCTTTGATTATTAATATCATCTTCAGTTTACATTAGAGCAATTGTAAAAAAGATAGTCAGGTGTTGTTGGTAGATAAATTCTAGTTGAGGAAACTGAGACTCTCTCAAACAACTAGATTGTCTATGCTCATAAAACTGGATTCAGAGTTGTTACTGATATATCAATCTTTTTTACCTAAAATTATACTATAAGTAAAATGTAACTTAAATTTTTAAACAAATATTGAACTCTAGTTATTAGATTTGCTTTTTCCAGTGGTATATGAGGTAAATTGGCAAATTAATTTCTGCATTTTTTATGTTTGAATAAATGAGCAAATATATGAAGTTAAAGTTAATCATTTTTCTCACTGCTGGAAAGGAGTATTATAATTAAGAAAGGAAGACTAGAATTTACGTTTTGATGTTGAAATGGAATTGGAGATACTAGCAAGAAATCCGAGTTTTTGACAAAGAAACTTGTATACATATCAATAAACCTTAATCTGTCTGCTTCTGTCTATCTTTATTTTCTAGAGGCTTTGGAATCAATGTCATGCCACCAGTAAAGAACGTACCCAGAACCAATATCTTGGTTTCTTAATATATTTTTTCTTGAAAAGGAACCAAAATTCCTTGAAGAGAAGGCTGATTTCATGCCTGGGCCAGTGAATGAATAAGATATATCTGGAACAAACTGTTGCAACATAAATAAGGAAGTGCTCATAGAATGATGGGCATGTATCAGAAGTACACAGGAGCCAAACTGAAGTGCTTCCTGTTGCCCACATCTGGAACAATTTGAGCATCAAAATAACAATGATGGCAATGGATTTTAACTTATTGAACAAAATAAAACTCTGTAGTGATATATATAAGCACATGAATCTATAAGTAGATGGAGGGAAAATAAAACTAAAAATAAAGTGATAAATGATGGAGTTAAAATATTATTAATGAATGCTAAAATTTGTGGTTGAAATTTTGATAAAAAATGAAATATTTACATAATACTAATGTATCTCCCTGCAAATTACTGATTATTGACAGATGGAAAAGGAGTAGTAGAAAAAATTGAGAGAAAAAAATAGAAGCAAATAAGACAAAATGTAAACAACTGATGAATTCTGGGAAAACAAGGGATTACTATTGCTAAAATGTTTTTTTTTTTTGTATTTATATTAAATAAAATATTAGAGCAACCACTTCAAAAAGGAAAAAAATTGTAAGCTGCAAAGAGAATAGTGGAGTTAGAATATTTTTTTAATTGATAATTAACAGAAAAAAAAAGAAAGGCAGAAAAGAAAGAAGCAAAGCAATGACATTTTAAATATTATTTGGGGAAAATAGAAAACAAATTGCAAGATGTTAGATTTAAACCTAAATATATTTCTAACTGCATTAAATGTAAATAGAATAACCATTGCAACTAAAAGATAGAGATTATCTGATAGGGGAAATTACAAGATCTTGAAAATATGATGGCTACAAAAGTTGCATGCTAAATACAGAGATATACACAAGTTGAAAACGAAAAAAAATGGAAGATATTACCATGCAAATATAAAAAATAAGAAAGTTGAATGGCTCTATTAATATTGGATAAAGTGGACTTCAAGACAGTGGTTAATATCAAAGATAAAAGAAATAACTCATAATGATAAAATAGTTAATTTATCTGGAAGCTAGAACATGCTTAATATGGGTACATCTCATAACAACTTCAAAATATATGAAGTAAAAGTTGACAAATAAGCAAAGAAATAAAAAGATCCATTGTCTCTCAGTACTCAATATAACGAGTTGACAAAATTCAGAAGGAATATAGAATATTTGAACAAAACTAGAAATGCTAGAAAAATTGAGGCAGATAATTAACTAAATAAATAAATAAGTAAAAGAGAATGGTAGAACTAAGTACTATAGAGAAAATGTAAAGAAAGAATGGGGCACAGTGAATAGCAGAGGGATTGAGGAGGAGCAATTTTAAGAACAATTGTCAGGAAATATTGAAGGTAAGATTTAAGCAAATCTTTAATGAAGATAGGGAGGTAGCAATATGAGTATTTAAAGAAAAAGCATTATATTCAGAGTAATTAGCAAGTACAAAGATCTAAGGAAAGAGTATGTCTGGTGCGTTTCAGTAGTAGCAAGGAGGCCAGTGTTATAGGAGTGAATGAAAGAGGGGAGACTAGTAGATCTAGTCAGAGAGGCTGGCCCCATAAGGTCACAGATTATTTGAAGGACTTAATCTTTTAAGTGAGAGGAAAATCCTTGGGGATGTTTTAAGCAGAGGTGATGTCTGACTTCCATTCCTAGAGGATCATTCTGGCTACAGTGATGAGAACATATTATAGGAAAGCAAGAGTAGAACACAGGAGATAATTAAGAAGTGATTATAGTAATGCAGGTAAGAAATTATTGGGTCTTGGACTGGTACATAACAGTGAAGAGACTGAGAACTGGTCAGATTTGGAATATTCAGGATATGAAAGAAAAAGGAATTTTAATCCAGGCAGCTGTACAAAATTAATTTGCTAATTACTAAAATCAGAAAAATTGTAAAGGAATCAGGTTGGCAGCTGGATCAGGAGTTCAATTTTGAACAGGTTAAATTTGATCTGCCTATTAGATATTAAAATGGAAATTCATTCAATGGTATTGGATTCACAAGAAGGAGGAAGCAGGTAGTAGTATAAGTTTGGTATACACATGCAGAGGCATGGTATTTAAAGCCATGGGCTGGGGGATGACAGAATCCAGAAAATGAGTTTATGTAAAGAAGAGAAAATAGTTTGAAGATTATGCAAGGGAGTGAATATAAACAAGGATAGTGTAAACTGAGTAAGAATGGAAGTGAGGGGATTGGATACGAAGTCAATAAATTGTAAACCCTAGTAAGAATAAAAACTTTTAATTGGACTCTTAGAAACTGATATAAATGGGAGGGTTTGTTAGTCCAGATGGACATGAAAGACAGTTATTATGGGAAATGTCTGTGATTGGAAATATGGAGGGACCTGGGGGAGGCTGAGAGAATGATCACATCACCATGCAGCTCTGAAACGTGTGAAGGAAAAAGGGAAGAAAAGAAAACTGGATGGGAGCGTGTTAAGCAGCAGTGCCGTCTTAAGAACATTTGGTTGAGCTGATAGGGAATCTTTGGAGTTGGTTCTGGGACAGGAATTTGTCTACTCCCCAGGTTGATATCCTCCCCAATAAAGCAACATTTCCTTTTCCAACCAGTACTTGTCTCTCAAGTATTGTCTTTCAAGTGGTGAGCAGCCAAACCTGAATTTAGTAACATGCCTCAATTTAAGATGATTTGAAGGAATATCCCAGCTCCAGAGCCCCCTGTAATATCAACTGGGCTCTGTTCTAAGTGTATAGCAATTCAACTACCCTTTCTGCCCAATCCTCACTCCTTATAGACTAGTTTCCCTAGAGTCCTCCCCAGTAAGCCTGCTGTATTCAAATTTCTGCCTGAGAATTTATTTTCCAGAAAACCTGTCCTATGACACTCTTCATGCTCTTTATCTGTATTACTGTCCTATCACAAGAGCTTCTATTCTTCTTCTGCTTCTTTAAAAGCCTAGGTGTCTCCCTTTTGATTTTCTTATTTTGTGTTGCTCTGAGCTTCATATAACATGAATATTCACCACACATAATTTTAGAGTCATAGTGTCTGAAAGGTGATTACTGCCTAATGGGCTGGCTGCTTGCACCACTGACTGGTCTGCAGTAGAAATGTTTCTCTTCCAAGCCTTTTAAAAAACTGACAAATTTCCATACAACTTGACACATAGGTTAAAAGTGCCCAGCCAAGTATGGAATGTGCCACCTTCAGAATCCAAAAAGTTCAAGATGCTATTTTATTACATCTTATTGGTAGGAACTGAGAAGTGCAAGAATTAGGTTTTGTTGTTGTTATTGTGTTTCTTTAGATACAATGTTTCTGCATTCCCCATTACTCACATGACTAAAAATGTATACAACTCAATATCAAAAAAGCAAACAACCAAATTAAAAAATGGGCAAAGGGCCTGAATAGACATTTTTCCAAAGAGGATATACTGATGGCCAACAAGCACATGAAAAGATGCTCAACATTGTTAATTATCAGAGAAATGCAAATCAAATCCACAATGAGATATCACCTCACATCTGTCAAAAAGGCTATTATCAAAAAGTCTATAAACAATAAACATTGATGAAGATGTGGAGAAAAGAGAACCCTAGTACACTGTTGATGGGAATGTAGATCAGTGCAGCCACTATGGAAAATAGTTTGGAAGTTCCTTAAAAAACTAAAAATAGAACTACCATATTATCCAGCAATTCTTGGGTATACACATGAAGAAAAGGAAAACAGTAATTCAAAAGAGACATACACTCCAATGTTCACAGCTGCATTATTTACAATAGCCAAGATATGGAAGCAACCTAAGCATCCATCAACAAATGTATATAATTGAAATAATACTCGGCCATAAAAAAGAATGAAATTCTGCCATTTGAAACAACATGGTTGGGTCTAGAGGGTATTATGCTTAACGAAATCAGTCAGACAGAGAAAGAAAAATACTGTATGTTATCACTTATAGGTGGAATCTAAAAGCATAATGAATATAGGAAAACAGAAACAGACTCACTGGTATAGAAAACAGACTAACGGTTACCAGTGTGGGGAGGGTTAGGATGGGGGTAGGTGATTGAGAGGTACAAACTACTATGTATAAAATAGATAAGCTATAGGGATGTATTTTATTATTGCTGATTATTGTACAGCACAGGGGAATATAGCCATTATTTCATGGTGACTTTAAATGGAGTGTAATCTATAAAAATATTGAGTTGCTATGTTCTACACCTGAAACTAATATGATGTTGTAAATCAACTGTACTTCACTTTTAAAAGTAAATAAAACCTGAAAATTTAGTTGAAGTGGTAGATGCCCCCCAAAATGTCATAGAGCTTAATTCCCACCCTCTGAAGCACATATGTAATTCAAAAGATTCCAGTATGCTTGCTCTTTCTTGCTCATATAACCAGATGTTATCATCCAGCAAATTATGTTACCACCAATGGATGTGTGTAGAATGTCTAACTGGTTGAATTTCCCTTAGTGCTAGAATTATACAGAAGGTAGGACTGAAAATGTGTACTGTAGACAATACCAAGTGTACTAGGTTGAATGATGCCCCCCTAAAATTCATGTCTACCCAGAACATCAGAATGTTACCTTGTTTGAAAATAGAATCTTTGTAGATGTAATTAGTCAGTTAAAATGAGGTTATAAGTGGATTAGAGTGGGCTCTAATCCAATGACTGCAATGCCTATAAAATCAGAAAGCAGAGATAGTTAGGAACTCCATGTGAATACCAAAGCTCTATAGGAGTGACTGCATCTACAAGCCACAGAATTGCAGGCACGGCGGTAAACACCAAAATCTAGGAGAGAGGCATGAACTGATTCTCCCTCAGAGACTTCAGAAAGGACCAACCCGGCTGACACCTTCATTTCAGACTTCAGTCTTCCAGAACTGTGAGAGAATAAGTTTCTGTTTTAAGCCACCAAGTTTGTGGTAATTTGTTAAAGCAGTCCCAGAAAACCAATACACCATGCAGACACAAACTGTTTCCGCTTCTTCTCAATCACTTGATTGCAATGAAAAAGGACACATTTTCCCAATTAATGACTGTATACAAACTGTAGGAATCTGTGTTAATATTCTCTAGTTGGTATAACACAACTGGGGCAGGTACTGTAATTGAGGCTGCTATTTGTTTGAGTTTGTGATAGTGCACTTTGATATCTGTAAGGATATATCTGAATTTTGTAGGTGCCAGACTATTGAATGAAAACAAATATAATAAGGCCACAATTCCAGCATCCATTAGGCCTAAAAAGTGGCTTTAATCCCTGCCATTCCTTCCAGGATACTATAGTGCTCTTGATTTATTGTCTTCGTGAGAAGAGGGTTAGTTTCTGAGGCTTGCACTTGGCTTTTTCCACAGGATCTCTTACCTCACAGATTAAGGAAGCACTGTGGGGTATCTGCAAATGAACAGCGATAAAACCCAACAAGCATTATACATATGGATAGCAAGGAAATCACCATCAAGTAGTTCTGTAGACCTATTAGACCTATCAGCTCCTGTGAGCCATACCTGTTCTAGGGCTTCATTTATTATGTGGTCTGTATGCCTTTGGCAATGACCTCTGGCTATCTTAATGGGAAGGATGGCTATAATGACAATTCATTATAATTGAATTGTCAGGTAAAAATTGTTACATTTTCCAGGAAACAATGTCAACCCACTTCCTGCATGTAACAGTTTTTGCAGTGTTTGGGTAATCTTCTTTCCTGGATTATAGTTAAATAGTTAAACAGCTATAAATCCTTTGAGGAAGAACCAGATTAATAATTATTATATATTCTTGCTAGGGTGTTGTACTTTTCTTCCATGTAGTGATCCAGCCTCTCCTTCACTCTAGAGCTCTAAGTACTAGGGTCTACAGTTCCTTTGGTGTAGAGTCTATGGGCAAGAGTGTTGCCTCCCATATCAGTAAACAAAGGCTGTAGCAACCATCAACACATCAGCCACCTCAGCTGCCCCCAGGGGTGTACCCCGAGGAGATTCAGGATGAGAAGAACTGGATACTGGCCCTAGATAGTTAAGGTGCACGTCAAAGTGAAGCCCAGACTCTTTCATGAGCCCAGACTCTTGCATCTTCCCACACATAGAAAAGTGTTAAATTTATTAACCAGAGGTGTCTTGTTTTCTTTAATTAACAGTAATCTTTCCGTGTTCCAACTACCTGGTTTTGGTTGCAAAAATTCCTATATATCCTGGCTCCTCCATACCTCTTCGGAGCAGTCCCACAGAGCTACATACTGAGAGGTTGCCTCATGGGCTTGAGTATGCAGAAAGTCCACCGAGTAAAACATAATTCTCAGCTTTTAGGTTGTGCATTTTGTTTTCAGTTGAAAGACCCCTTACAAACTTAGGATATCTTTCACTTTCTCAACAGGGTTATGTTGTGACCTGACTCTAGTTATTAGTCTTGATCTCAGAGAGGCAGTGGCAGTGAGTGGTGGCTTGAAGTGAGATCTTAGTTCCCTGCCCAGGAATTGAACCTGGGTATCCTGAATGAAAACCAGGAATCTTAGCCACTAGAACAGCAAGGGCTAGAGGCTATAAGCAAATTTTCCCTGGTTCTTGCCCCCATTGAAAAATTCATTTCTCAAGGAGGCAAAAATTGTAAAAACAGGTACAAAGTTTATTATTAGAGACACAGCACCACAACAAGTGGGAGAGGACACAGAGAAACAGTTTGGTTAGTTAAGACAGAAGCAAGGAAGAGATGTGGCCCTAGTGAGGAGACGTGCAGTAAAGAGGCAGTTAAATCATTTATATAGGGCAGTTCTTCTGGGTCTTTGTTTACTTTTGGCCAATTATCTGTTTTCTTTTTCCATACCCAACCTACCCTAGGACCCTCCCCAACATACGTGAGGGAATTTTTCCAAGATGGATTCCAGCCCAGAGGGCTATGGTGGGGGGGGGCTGGCATCACATACTATGGGGTGGTAATCCCTCCTTTTTTGACCTCCAAGGAGCCTTTCTGCACATGTGCAGTGTCTCCCTTGCCTCAAGGATGGGAAATATGTGACCTCTTGATCTTTTACTCCAACAGGGTTTAGCCCCTCACTGTTCCTGTCATGACTGTTATTTAAAGTGTCCTCAGGAGACAGTGCCTGGCTATTTGCCCTGTTTCTGTTGTTATTTCTATTTCAAAGGGCAAACAGGAGGCTGGTTGTAAATATCTCACCTGGAGCACACCTATCTCCTATCTCAGGAAATGCACACAGGAGGCTAATTGTAAGTGTCCAGCATGCAGCCCATCTTTTTCCTGCCCCAAGAAATGTAAACCATTTCTTGGTTTACATTTGGAGGCCAGTTGTAAATGCCTAGCCTGGAGCCCATCTATCTCCTGCCTCAGTCTGATGGCCAAGTGGGAGTGGTATTATCATGAGGAGTCATGTGCTTTCTTGGAAGGAAGGGACTTCTCTATGGTCTTCAAGCAATGGAGTGTATTATCTTAAACAAGGAGAAGTAACTTCTGCATGGCCAAAGAGTTTTGACTAACCTTGGAATTCAGAATTTAAGTTCATGAAGCTATATGTGACCATATTGATTCTAAGAATCTAAGCATATCCTAATCAGGTTTATGGTCTTGGCATAATGCATTTTCTGGGGTTGAGAATTTAATCTTTGTTGGAGCTCTACCACCTTGATAATCATTTTTTTCTGGTCTGTAGCTATAGGAGGTAAGACTCCTTTATATGCTGTTTACCAGACTTTATGGCTTATTAATCACTCAAAACCTTTCTGCAATGAATCAATAACATCCAGCAAGTGTCACAGCAATTCCATATTCTTTATAATTACTGCTTCTACTGAAACTCCCAAATGGTTGAAATTTCCCTGAGCACACCTTGTCTTCCACGTCTATCTCATCTCAATTCACCACTGGAAGAATTTTAACAATTGCACCTCCATAGCATGCCAAGAGAAAGTACTACCAAAATTTGACCAGTAATGTGGTCCTTTATTAGGCTATAAATCTGACTGCTTGTTTTGCTTCAAAATTACATTTTAGTATCAACTTCCTAGGATCATGTTTAAAACAACAGATTTAGGGTGATCAGACAACCCTCCAAGCAACTGCAGGAATCAGTGACAAGGTCTTTAAATGCTAATCTTGGCAGTAGTCCTGCAGCATTGACCAGAAAGTAATTGGTCTTGAGGATCTTCAAGCATAGGAATGTGACTATTAAGAGAGAGGACACATTTACCTGGATAACCTGAAATTCTGAGATCCCTCTGCACTCATACAACTGGAGGTGCAAAGGTCAAGGATGAGGAGTAGCAAGAAACACTTTTCTCATAAGGAAATGCAGATGCAGAGAAACAACTTAGGAAGTTACTGTTCTAATTGAGGAAATTGTAAAAATAGTATACTATTTTTTTTATACTTTTATATTTTTATATTTTTACTTTTATACTATTTTATAGTATAAAATTAGTCCATAAATGTGATGTTGTTTCTCTTGGTTTAAAAGAAAAGGAAAATATAATTCTATATCAAATTTAAATTGTCCAAGGAAATAAAGCTCATTAACTTCTCAGAGGCAACAATCTTTTCTCAACAATTAGATCCAAAGTAATTCTTAGAAATATACATAGAAGCAAGAAAAATACATAAACATATCATTCAATCTGCTGAAATTTCATATCTATCTAAAGTAGGTTAGAGTACATTTGTCAGCCAGCCAATGGTAGAGAAAATATGTCCTATAGCTACTGCAAGGATATGTTTTTACTAGACCATCTTCTGTTTTGTTTTGTTTTTAGAGATGTGAGACAAAGTACGCTTTTATTTTCTTATATACCAATCTTCCAAATTATTGGTAAGTAGCTAAGATTGTAGATTCTAGTTGACCGAGACAAGTGAGATATAATTTGGGTGTTTATATTATATTTTCTGTGTGTAACATTAATTGTAAGTTTAGTGCACCAGAATACCTGCTTCTTATTTTGCCTTTAAGTTATTAGAATGCAGAAGATAGTAGCTGCCTCAAATGCAGAGTGATAGTCATCTCATTTATTACCACTTTGCTAAAGTACTATACAAATTGTGTTTCATTTTAGACTCCTTTTATCATTCAAATAGACAGGAGTTATTGTGGATTTGTTATGTCAGCATGTTTGGAATGCTGTTATATATGTTATTATCTATGCTACTACATTAGTTATTTCTTTATTGGGGCCAAAAATGTTGGCATGTATTCATTCCATTTGATGTTTCTCAGTGCTGTGCATTGTATATGAGTTTGTGATATATTTTTATTTTTTGTTAATTTATTTTGAGACTTCTTTTGCTTGTGATGCTTATTCTCTATGAATTGTTTGCCCTGTTGAAATTTGATTAATTTGTGCTTCTGATGATGGGCCAAATTAAACTGAATAAAATGCCAAACTAATAAATATATAATATACATTGCTGGGAGACCAGTAAGTACTCTGCCTCATACTACATTATTAATAGCTGAAATTAAAGTTAATTAAAGTATTGATTTCAGAATGAGAACTGTAATTTATTATTTGTGGATCTTATAAAAGGGAAAAGTTCTCAAGGTCATTTTTTCCTTTCTTTAAACAACAAACCAAATCATTTCAGAGGATAACAGATTGCTTCAAATAATAAAGCACAATGAGAGAGGTAGGTTTTCCGGAAGCTAATGAAGCTTAAGCCTCAAGGTCCCTAACATGCAAGAATGCTGTCTGAGGCCCTGGAAGTGGTGCAAGCAATGTATTTTAAAACACACATTTTAATGCATTTTCCAAAAGCGAGATATTTTAAATTCTGACTATTTTTATTCTGCAACATCACACTTTCCTCAGAGTTAGCTAGGATGAGGCATTAAGATAATTTGGGGGATATGGCTAAGGGGAAATAAATTGTAGAAACAATTATGTTTATGGGATATTTTATTTGGTACATGGTCACTTTTGATATAATTACAATATCGTTGGCCACCCATGTATTTTAATGGCTTCCAAGAGTGATCCTACCACACTGCTAATTCACAAAGATGTGTGAGTAGAAATGCTCCAGACCTACTCTAGAATCTTTTTCTGTTCTGACACTAAAGGTTGCAGCTTTTCATGTCATCCAGTATACGGGTCAGAAAAACAAAAATTTCCATATGTGAAATTTGCTGTATCCAGAATCCAAACACTATCACCAGGCACTGTGCTTCCTTGTTTGTGGTAAGAGAATCAAAATGCAACAACTATTCTGACACTCTGAACATGATATTTAAGTATGTCCCCATATACTGCTCCTAGTGGTTCTGTTTCTCTTGGGAACACAGGCTAATGAAAGGTCTGGTTACTTTGTAGTAGAGAGACTTCTATAAGTTCAAATCAGCCAGCACAAGTGCTCATATTAGGTATGGGTGGTCTGCTTCTGCAAATTTTTAAGATTTACCAATAACTGCACTACCAAAATCCTTAAGAATATTCATCCAGATATCCTCATCACATTCTGTGTATTCACATTTTATAGTGCCTTTAATTCTCTTTATTTTCTTACATAACCACTCATTATTGTTTTTATTTTTCATCAAAAACCATTACATTTGACAGCCATCTGTTATGTATAGAACAACTGTTATTTATTGTTTGAACAGGATGTTTCTAAATGAGATTAACATTTGACTCAGTAAACTGTGTAAACAGATTGTCCTCATCAATGTTGGTGGGCCTCATCCAATCCTGGAGTGACTGAATAGAATAAAAGGCTGAGTGAGAAAAAATTCTTTGCCTTTGTCTCTGAGCTAGGAAGATGGTCTTCGTCCTTCAGATCTGGACTCAGACTGGAACTTGGGCAGTTAGCTTTCCTAATTCTTAGGCCTTTGGACTCAGATTAGACTATATTTTTGGTTCTTCTGTGTCTCCCACTTGCTGACTTCAGATCTTGGACTTCTCACCCTCCATAAATTCATGAGCCAATTCCTTAGTAAAAAAAAAAATACACACACACACACATACACACACACACATAATATATATGTTCCTTATTTCTGAGATGGTTTTGTCTTTTTTTTTAATAAATATTTTTTGTGGCTTTGATCACCTCTCTTACTTCTTCTAGTTTATTAGCCATGTCTTCTCTTAATTTCTAATTTCACTTTTACTATATAACACCAAATAATGTTTGAAAATATTTAATTCTCTTTGGAGTGTTACATCATAGTTTTCTTCTGCTGCATTATTGTTACTGGAGGAGTGGAATTCTGTAGCTTGTTCCAATTCTCATTTCCTAATATGTTTTCTCCTTTTAATTGTGTATAAAATTTCTCTTTTTTGTTGTTGTTTTTTTATTTATTTTCTTTTAATTTTAGGCATTGCATAGGCAATGTTTTTAGTTAAGAGCAGTTTTGTTTGTTTGTTTCTGTATTGGTTGCTTTTCATAGTGATTTTCATAGTGATTTCAAGGAGAGTGGGAGGTTTGGGTTTATATGATGAGTCTTTATTTGTGCAGTATCCTTACTTTTCTCTCCTTATTTTATTTTTATTTTTCCCCTCCACTGAAAAATCTCCAAGTGGCACATCCCTTCTTTACTTATCCCTTTATCCTCTCAAAGTAAAGTTTCCTTGAGTTTTCTTTTTTCAGTCCCACTTTCTTTCAAGGTCTTCCCTGTATTTAATGCTATGAACTGGCAAATGCCTCACTCATCTTAGCACTGACTTTCTCTTTCTTTAAATGGTTTTGTTTGTGTTTCATTTGTAACCTGATCTCTTGTCTTTTCCACGAAGTATCTTCAGACTTCCCCTCCCCTACTTCCTTTTTTTAATCTTCTTTTTATAATTTATTTATTTATTTTTTACATCTTTATTGGAGTATAATTGCTTTACAATTGTGTGTTACTTTCTGCTTTATAACAAAGTGAATCAATTATACATATACATATGTTCCCATATCTCTTCCCTCTTGCATCTCCCTCCCTCCCACACTCCCTATCCCACCCCTCTAGGTGGTCACAAAGCACCGAGCTGATCTCCCTGTGTTATGCAGCTGTTTCCCACTAGCTATCTATTTTACGTTTGGTACTGTATATATGTCCATGCCACTCTCTCGCTTTGTCACAGCTTACCCTTCTCCCTCCTCATATCCTACACCCACAAATTTACAACAGCAGTATTTCCACTGGCAGCTCTGTTGTAATTGGGTATACATCATTCTACTTATAGGTAATTTGAGGACTATGGTATTTTCCAAATTCTCATGTGCTGATGGTGTTGTCATATGGTTTTATATGCAATTCTTATTTATCATAGTTTTTTTTTCTTTTTTAAAGCTGTCTGAGAGATCAGATAAAAGCAGCCACTATTATCCTAGGGTCAATTTAGTCCTTTGTGCATTTTTAAATGATAAAGGTCCTAAAAGAAGTTTTCTGGACAAATATATCTACATCTGTACTTATACCTACATGTTTATCTATGTCTGACCAATATGATACTCTAAGAAATTTTATAATTACGTTTTCTTAAGAATTAAGAATGAAGTTTCCTTAATAAAAATATTTCACATGTATTTGCTATACACACATGTGTGTGTTTGTGTATATACCATATATACACACATCTAATATCACATTCTTTCAATATATAGGTGCTTTCCCCCTCTTATTGTCCTCCATGATGTGGACAAAGAGGTGTGAGTAATATTTTACATATTATGTAAGTAGGTCCAAAAGTAACTAAAACAGGTAAATAACAGGATTATGTATCACCATTCACCAACATTAATTTTACACAATAAAATGGATAAAGCAAATGATAAAAGTCTCCATCTGCTGTTTCATTGAATATGTTTGTGTGCTGTTTTTCTTCTGCTAGATAGTTATTCCATGGAATTATTTATCCTCAGAAATTTAAGTTTGAAACACAAGATCTAAAGTGAATTTCAGTTAGACTTATACAGGTAATGTATGAAATATTTCTTATATGACTATTTTTTCAACTTCCCTGAAGCCAGAGCATATTATGATATATAATTCCTAAAGGATTTACTCTGATGCAATATTTGCCATGCCTGCCCTTTTATAGAATATGAACTTCTCCCAGTATAAATCAGTTTTACTAAAAGTAATATGTGCATCCTAGTAATTCTGCTCTTGAAGATGATCACAATATACATTTAACATATTTCATTCATAATTTCACATTTATTTAAATACAGGTTCTTGAGATTCTAAGTCAAAACTTCACTTACCCCATAGAGAATCACAAAGCTGAGAGGATCTTAAAATAGTGTGCTGTCCAGAGACCTGGTTGGATCTCATTTTATATGCTGTTGCATAAAATGTATGAATTACAAGTTAAATAACTGCATTTCACCTTTAATTAAAGTAATAGTACACATAAAATTAGATTGATTAACTTTCTTTAATATAAATAAAATATTAAAACACTATAAATGTTATTTACCCACGTTAGACAGTCACTTAGATTCATGAGCTCTCTGCACCCTTATTTAAACCTCACATTGTAGCATTTGGTTTAATCCTTAACCCTTAAAACTATAACTCTTTAAGGCTCTTACTGATTAAAGAATCCAAATAATGCTGTTTAGTAGCTTATGATTTTTGGTTCGTTGGATAATCACATATTGCTTAACTTTTACTTGATAAATTAAGAGCTTTCAATGTGAAGTAGAATAAGCTAGTCACATCACCAAACATGAGGCAGTCAGAATGAAGGTGAATAACAGACATAAGGAGCTTCAGCCATGTTGAATACTCATTAATTAATTATCCTTTTGGCATAATTATCCCTTCCTGAGTCTAGATCAGAAATGTTCAAGCTATATTATTCTATCTGGGCTGTTTTTACAAAATTCCATGCAACAGGTAGCTTATAAAGTACAGACATTTATTTTTCACAGTTCTTGAGGCTAAAAGCCCAAGATCAGGGTACCAACATGGTTGCTTTCTGGTAAAGGCCCTCTTCCTGGCTCACAGCCTGCACCTTCTTGCTGTGACCTCACATGGTGGAAAGGGCTAGGGAGCTCTGTGAGGTCTAACTTATAAGAGTACTAATCCCACTTATGAGAACACCACCTTCACTACTTAATCATCTTCAAAAGGCCCCAATTACTAATATCATCATCTTTGGGAGCTAGAATTTCAATATACGAATTTAAGGGGGATACATTCATATCATAACACAAACCAAATATGTAATGAACATGCTCTGTTACAGCTGTCCAGCTTTCTTAATAAGAAAAAACTGCCTTATCTTACATTTACTAATATTCTCATTTCCTGACATGATTTCTATTGGAAAGAAAGATCAAAAAAGTTTATTACTAATCATGTAAACATTATATAAAATTGAAATAACAGAAAATGTTTGCCTGGTTTCATATGACTAATGAATAATTAAGTATAAATTAGTGAATAAGGGATTTTTAGTCATCGTTTATTGTCAGGCAGAAGATAAGTGATCTGGGCTCAAGTTGTATAAGAAACTAGGGTTTTTCCTTTAGCAAGTCAGTTATTTCTCTGTGCTTTATTATTATTATTAATCAAAACAAAATACATTAATCACCTGACTAGGTTTTACATTGTTCATCTGTAAATACAAGGATAAATAATTTTTTTCTAATTTTTATTTTAAAAGCATGATACTTTTAGAATCAATTTTATTTTATTTTATTTTGTTTTATTTTATTTTTTTAACATCTTTATTGGAGTATAATTGCGTTACCATGGTATGTTAGTCTCTGTTGTATAAAAAAGTGAAAAAAGCTATATGTACACATATAATCCCATATTTCCTCCCTCTTGCATCTCCCTCCCACACTCCCTATCCCACCTTTTTAGGTGGAAACAAAACACCAAGTTGATCTCCCTGTGCGATGTGACTGCTTCCCACTAGCTATCTATTTTACATTTGGTAGTGTGTATATGTCCCTCTCTCACTTCGTCCCAGCTTACCTTTCCACCTCCTCTTGTCCTCAAGTCCATTCTCTATATCTGATTCTTTATTCCTCTCCTGCACCTAGGTTCTTCAGAACTATTTTTTTTTTTAGATCCCATATATATGTGTTAGCGTACAGTATTTGTTTTTCTCTTTCTGACTTACTTCACTCTGTATGACAGTCTCTAAGTCCATCCACCTCACTACAAATAACTCAATTTCATTTTTTTATGTCTCAGTAATATTCCATTGTATATATGTGCCACATCTTCTTTATCCATTCATCTGTCAATGGACACTTAGGTTGCTTCCATGTCCTGGCTATTGTAAATAGAGCTGCAATGAACATTGTGGTACATGACTCTTTGAATTATGCTTTTCTCAGGGTATATACCTAGTAGTGGGATTGTGGGGTTGTGTGGTATTTCAATTTTCTTAAGGAACCTCCGTACTGGCTGTATCAATTTACATTCCCACCAACAGCACAAGAGGGTTGCCTTTTCTCCACACCCTCTCCAGCATTTATTGTTTGTAGATGTTTTGATGATGGCCATTCTGACGGGTGAGGTGATACCTAATTGTAGTTTTCATTTGCATTTATCTAATGATTAGTAATCTTGAGCATCCTTTCATGTGTTTGTTGGCAATCTGTATATCTTCTTTCGAGAAATGTCTATTTAGGTCTTCTGCTCATTTTTGAATTGGGTTGTTTGCTTTTTTAATATTGAACTGCATGAGCTGCTTGTATATTTTGGAGAATAATCCTTTGTCAGTTGCTTCATTTGCAAATATTTTCTTCCATTCTGAAGGTTGTCTTTTCATCTTGTTTATGGTTTCCTTTGCTATGCAAAAGCGTTTAAGTTTCATCAGGTCCCATTTGCTTATTTATGTTTTTATTTCCATTTCTCTAGGAGGTGGGTCAAAAAGGATCTTGCTGTGATTTATGTCATAGAGTGTTCGGCCTATATTTTCCTCTAAGAGTGATATAGCGTCTGGCCTTACATTTAGGTCTTTAATACATTTAGAGTTTATTTTTGTGTATGGCATTAGGGAGTGTTCGAATTTCACTGTTTTACATGTATCTGTCCAGTTTTTGCAGCACCACTTATTGAAGAGGCTGTCTTTTCTGCATTGTATATTCTTGCCTCCTTAATCAAAGATAAGACGACCATATGTGTATGGGTTTATCTCTGGGCTTTGTATCCTATTCCATTGATCAATATTTCTGTTTTTGTGTCAGTACCATACTGCCTTGATTACTGTAGACTTGTAGTACAGTCTGAGGTCTCCAGCTCCGCTTTTCTTTCTCTAGCTTGCTTTGGCTAAATGGGGTCTTTTGTGTTTCCATACAAATTGTGAAATGTTTTGTTCTAGTTCTGTGAAAAATGCCATTTGTCCCTTTCTTCCAGTTTGTCCATTTTATTGGCATACAGCTGCTTGCAGTAGTTTCTCATGATCCTTTGTATTTCTTCAGTGTCAGTTGTTACTTTACCTTTTTGCTTTCTAATTCTGTTGATTTGAGTCTTCTCCTTTTTTTTCTTGATGAATCTGTCTAATGTTTTATCAATTTTGTTTATCTTCTCAAAGGACCATATTTTAGTTTTACTGATCTTTGCTATTGTTTCCTTCATTTCTTTTTCATTTATTTCTGATCTGATCTTTCTGATTTCCTTCCTTCTGGTAACTTTGGGGTTTTTTGTTCTTCTTTCTCTAATTGATATAGGTGTAAGTTTAGGTAGTTTATTTGAGATGTTTCTTATTTCTTGAGGTAGGATTGTATTGCTATAAACTTTCCTCTTAGAACTGCTTTTCTGGATCCCATAGGTTTTGGGATGTCGTGTTTTCACTGTCATTTGTTTCTAGGTATTTTTTGAATTCTGCTTTGATTTTGCTTCAGTGATCTCATGGTTATTTAGTAGTGTATTATTTAGCCTCCACGTGTTTGTATTTTTTACCCATTTTTTTCCTGTAACTGATATCCAGTCTCATAACATTGTTGTAGGAAAAGATACTTGATACAATTTCTATTTTCTTACATTGACCAAGGCTTGATATGTGACCAAAGATATGACCTATCCTGGAGAATGTTCCATGAGCACTTGAGAAGAATGTGTATTCTGTTGTTTTTGGATGGAATGTCCTATAAACATCAGTTAAGTCTATCCTGGTTAAGGTATCATTTAAAGCTTGTGTTTCCTTAGTTATTTTCATTTTGGGTGATCTGTCCATTGGTGAAAGTTGGATGTTAAAGTCCCCTACTATTATTGTGTTGCCATCAATTTCCCTGTTTATGGTTGTTAGCATTTGCTTTATGTATTGTGGTGTTCCTATGTAGGGTGCATAAATATTTACAATTGTTATATCTTCTTCTTGGATTGATCCATTGATCATTATGTAGTGTCTTTATTTGTCTCTTGTAATGGTATTTTATTTTAAAGTCTATTTTGTCTGAGATGAGAATTGCTACTCTAGCTTTCTTTTCATTTTCATTTGTATGGAATAACTTTTTCCATCCCCTCACTTTCAGTCTTTATGTGTCCCTAGGTCTGAAGTAGATCTCCTGTAGAAAGCATATATACAGTTCTTGTTTTTTATCCATTCAACCAGTATATGTCTTTTGGTTGAAGCATTTAGTCCATTTACATTTAAGGTAATTATCAATAGGTATGCTCCTATTACCATTTTCTTAATTGTTTTGGGTTTGTTAGTCTAGGTGTTTTCCTTCTCTTGTGTTTCCTGCCTAGAGAAATTCCTTTATCATTTGCTGTACAGCTGGGTTGGTGCTGCTGAATTCTCTTAGCTTTTACTTGTCTGTAAAGGTTAAAATTTCTCCATCGAATGTGAATAAGATCCTTGTCAGGTAGAATAATTTTGGTTGTAGATTCTTCCCTTTAATCAGTTTAAATATGTCCTGCCACACTCTTCTGACTTACAGATTTCTGCTGATAAATCAGCTGTAAACCTTATGGGGATTCCCTTGTATGTTATTTGTTGTTTTTCCCTTGCTGCTTTTAATATTTTTTCCTTGTATTTAATTTTGAATAGTTTGCTTAATATGTGTCTTGGCGTGTTTCTCCTTGGATTTATCCTCTATGGGACTCTGCACTTCCTGGACTTGATTGAGTATTTCTTTTCCCATATTAATGAAGTTTTCAACTATAATCTCTTCAAATATTTTCTCAGACACTTTCTTTTCCTCTTCTTCTTCTGGGACCTCTATAATTTGAATGTTGGTGAGTTTAATGTTGTCCCAGATGTCTCTGAGACTGTCCTCAATTCTTTTCGTTATTTTTTTTTTCTTTATTCTGCTCTGCAATAGTTATTTCCACTGTTTTATCTTCCAGGTCACTTATCCGTTTTTCTGCCTCAGTTATTCTGCTGTTGATTCCTTCTAGAGAATTTTAAATTTCATTTATTGTGCTGTTCATCATTGTTTGTTTGCCCTTTAGTTCTTCTAGGGCCTTG